>NC_133132.1:12436457-12754918 GCF_048418815.1 Hemitrygon akajei | reverse complement strand
GTTTAGTATTGCTAACGTGTATTATCTATATATTTGCATTATTGATATTGATTTATGTATTTTACCAATAAACACTGTTGAAAATAGTACCACCAGACTCCAACGGATACTTCTTTCTCTGCTGGTTAGACACCCAGTTATGGGGTACGTAACAAATTGGGGCCTCATCTTCCGGGATTTGATTACCAAATTAGGGGGCCAGTGAATCGGGCCATAAGTTCATTATCTGATCTGGTTGTGTGGGTAACCAGACGGGAAACCAGCAGAGGTGGAAATAGCCAAATTTATAGAAAACCCGACTCTGAAGGTGCTAGAGGGTGCCACAAAGACAGACTTGGTGAATGTTGCGAAACGATTAGATCTCCCAGAGGTGAAGTCGTCGATGAGAAAGTGGGAGATACAGACGGCCATATCCCAGCATTATGTATCCGAGGATGTGTTCACGTCTGATGTATTGGACCTGTTCCCTGAGAGGAAACCAGTTGATGGGGCGGCTCAGTTCCAGTTGGAAAAATTACGGTTGGATTATGAGATCCAGTTAAAGGAGTTGGAGGCAAAAATGGAAAAGGAAAGGGCTGAGTTGGCGGCATGGAGGGAGAAGGAGAAAGCTGAAAGCGAGATTGAGGAATGGGAGAAGGAGAAACAGAGGCAGCATGCAGTGGAAATGGAGAAGTTAAAGGTACAACAGGGAAGAGACCGGGCGTTAGGCTCAAGTGAGGGGTTCTAGATTGGTTGGGAGATCCAGTTGGTACCTCCATTTGAGGAGATGGATGTCGATGAGTTCTTCCTCCATTTTGAGAATGTGGCTGTGAACCAGAACTGGCCTAAGGAGAAATGGGCCGTTCTGTTACAGAGCGTACTTAAGGGGAAGGCTCAGCAAGTGTATTTGGCATTGACCATGGAAGAATCTAAGAATTATGAGGAAGTAAAAAGGGCTGTAATGAGGAGTTACGAGTTGGTGCCAGAGGCATACCGGCAGAAGTTCCGGAATTTGAAGAAGCCCTGGAACCACACTTATTTAGAATTTGCCCGTGAGATGCGGATGTGTTATGAGCGTTGGTGCGCCTCAAAAGGAGTTGTTGGAGATTATGATAAACTGGTAGAGTTAATGTTGATGGAGCAATTTAAAAGTTGTATCCCTGAAAATATGAAGACGTACTTGGATGAGAAGGAGATGGAGACTCTGTCTGCGACTGCCAAATTAGTGGACGAGTACGCCCTAACCCACAAGGCAAAGTTTTCCTCAAATAAGAATTACCAGAAAGACCGTAGAGATGGTAGAGAAAGCCCGCCGGCTAAGGTAGAGAATGCCGGGAGCTAGTGGTAAAGGTAAGGAGGAGGAAAAGCAGGCTGGCAGGAAGGTTCCTAGCTTGACCTGTTATAATTGTGGAAAAGTTGGTCATATTGCATCTAAGTGCTTTGCTCCGAAGAAGGAGACAGGAAAAGGGGAAACAGCAATCCCTACAGGGTGCATTGAGTCAGTCAGTGGATCGATGAGGGAGGCAAAGGTAGATAGAGTATGAGAGGGCTGTGAGAAATACATTTCGGAAGGGACGGTGTCTGTGAAAGAAGGAGAAACCCCAGTTCCAGTGAGGATCTGGAGAGATACTGGGGCTGACCAGTCATTGATATATGTGAGGTGTTAGATTTCGGTCCTGAAACTGGAGAGGTGGTATTAAGAGGCATAGGAAAAGGGACAGAAGCTGTATCTTTGCACAGGATCATTTTAAAGTGTGACCTGGTATCTGGACCAGTCGAAATAGGGGTGCGGTCAGAATTACCGAGAGACGGCGTGGATGTCCTTCTTGGTAATGATTTAGCAGGTGGTGACGTGTGTTCAGCAGTGAAGCTGACAAGCAAGCCTGTGGGTGCTGAGGACCCGCCCCTAGATTCTAAGATCTATCCCGCATGCGCAATCACTCGTGGCATGTCGAGAAAGGCGGCTGAGAAAGAAGACAGTTTAAATGAGTCCAGTGTTGGTTTGGCTGAGACGTTTTTACTGATCCTGTACCAAGAGGGGTTAGGGGATGGTAAAGAAGAGAATAGGGAGGTGAAAGAGAGTAAAGGAGAGGAGGTAGACCTACCCTTAGCCAAGAGGGAATTTATAGAGGCACAGAGTAAAGATGAGAAACAGATATGGCAATTAGAAGGTCCAGGGTTGGACACGGATGATCTGTCTGGCTTGACAGAACTGTTTGAAGAAGTTGAAGAATTTAAATGTGTTCCCGATGATGTGAGGGCAGTCCTAGATGAAAAGGATGCCACTACCTTGAGGGAGTCTGCTGGGTTAGCAGACGAAATTGTTTTAGCTTGCAAGGTTGAGTTTACTCCAAAGGGGAGTGGCCCAGAGAGTAACTGGGAGGATCAGGGGAACTTAGAATTTGAAAAAGGGACTGGTGTGAAAAGCCTAGGAGAGGCAGATGTTAGGTTTGCCTGTGTTCGGGTTGTTGAAGTACCTGTGGAGTCACAGGGTACTGAACCTAGTATTGAGGCTCAGAAAAAGTCTGAGGTATCTGATTTAGTTGAAAAGGAATGCAGTCCTTCTGGGTCAGATGGACTTGGTTCAGTGAAGAAAGGGTTAACCTTGGTACCAGTGGAAAGTGAGAATTCTCAGTTGTTTGTGTTAGAAGGTGTGTTAAAAGTTAATGAGGAGATGAAAGCTGGTGATGTGAATATTATTGAAGAAAAAGGGAAAAGTTTTGTTCCGAAATTGAATAAAGAAAATTTAAAGTCTGGATTGGTTTTAGAAGCAGTAACCAGGCTGAAGGAACAATGGCTTGTTAACAAGGTGCCTGTGAATCAATTACAGTTTGTTTTGGAATTTAAAGGTAAACAACTCGCTGATGTTATTCAAGGAGGTGATTTGGTGAGACAGAACCAAAAGTGTTGTTTTGACAAAGAGGGATCACTTGCAGATGTTAAACTGAAAACTAGTAGAATGAAGGGTCCTGAAGATAAAATTAATGACTTGCTTAAAATTAATGAATTGTGTGGAAGTTCAGAAAATGGGCTTAGTTTGGAAAACATTGGTGATAAGATCATTCCTATGAAAGGAGTCTGTGAAGGCCGATTCTACACTGGTGAGCAAGCTAACCACGTGAGAGTTAAGTGGAAAAGGGGAAAAGGTTGACCAAATGCCACGTTGAATAACAGGATCTGGTTTTGAGGGAATTTGACAAAGCATGTGAAAGATAAAAACACCATGGAAGATTGACTGTTAAGTTTAAAAGTAAAATAGAGATTAGTATTTGCACAAACTTTTGTAATGTACTACAGTATAATCACACATGTATTGGTTCACATTTTGTAATATACACTTAAACTAAGATCACAACCCTTTAGTTTTTTTTTTGCTGACGAAAAGGGAAAAAATAGGCAGTTATTAAATTGGAGTCTGATGCTACAGGAATTTGATATTAAGATACAACATATTAAAGGGAGTGACAATGTATTCACTGACTGTTTATCTAGATGCTAAGTTGAATGTATATCTGTATTATCTTTGTAGTTAAGAACACTTCTGTATTTTTTTAGATTCTGTAATTCTGTAAGATGCTGTATTAGTTAATTTTCCCCCCGGTGAAAATTCCCAGAAGGATGGGGATATTATGAAGGATGAACAGCTCTGATGGGCAGAAGGGTTCAGAGTCGCCCATGTCCCCCCCCCCCCCCGGGAGAATTACAAACCGTTACTGTTGCTATGCTGCTAATGAGAGAGAGAGATATAAGGGAAAACATGCTGGAATTGGAACATCTGCTACAGATAAGAGAGAGATAAAGCAGGGTAGAGAGACTTGTTGATTCACCATATTATGACTTCTGAAGGACTTACGGCCTCTGAGAGGGTTGTTTATCTTGTACCATTCTGTTCATTAAAATTCCTCTGTGGACAGCCGGAGTAGGCTGATTTGATGGACCAAGCCATTCAAAATTGATTGACAACTGAGACCCCATGAGTAGGGATGAAAGTGAGATCTGAGGAGACACCCCTCAGACACACCAGGAGACACAGTATTGAGCACAGCTTGAGTGTTGGAACCCACGTGAAGGTGTGGGGCATCGGAGACTGAACAAAGGATCGGTCAGTTTAACTCACAGTGCAACAGCAGGGCCGGTGGGGACTTGTGTGTGTGTCCACTCATGCCAGAGTGACGAGTCCACCACAGAAGAACAGTCAAGCTGAAGGACAGAGGGGTCATAGCTGAATGGCCACAAAAAAACGACGGATGAAGAACGTAAAGGAAGGTTTGCCTGCCTGTAGCTGTTACTGCTCTCTCTCTCTCTCTCTCTCTCTCTCTCTCTCTCTCTCTCTCTCTCTCTCTCTCTCTCTCTCTCTCTCTCTCTCTCCCCCCCCCAACCAACACCTACCTCAGCACGTATGAACTGAACTGAACTTTACACTTATAAATGACAATTCATTATCCCCTAGACATCGATAGAGCTTGTTTATTATTGATTATTATTATACCCACACTTTTAGGTTTAGTATTGCTAACGTGTATTATCTATATATTTACATTATTGATATTGATTTATGTATTTTACCAATAAACACTGTTGAAAATAGTACCACCAGACTCCAACAGATACTTCTTTCCCTGCTAGTTAGACACCCAGTTACGGGGTACGTAACAACATATAACAACAGGGGACAAAGAGATGGCTGTGTTATGGCCCGGTCCGGAGCCCGCATTCCGGGTCTTGATCCAGTCCACGTACTCCGGACTCCGGGTCTTGAGCTGTCCCTCCTTTCGCCCTTGAGCCCAATTAGTCACATCTGTGGATCATCATGGCTTGTTGGGGCTCAAGGAGGTGCTCCTGACGCCCATCGGCTGGCGGTGTATATAGGGGCTCTGGGACTGAGTAGAGTTGGGAGGTTATCCTGCCTATCCTGTTCCTCCGGTTGCCCTGGCTTGGAGTTCCCCTTGTTAAAGACGAGTTCTTCGAGTAAGTCTGGCAGTCACCCTGGACCTAGTTGCCTTCCTATCCCTTGCCTCCATTGGGCAAGCCTGGCCAGACTGCCGTTGCCTGGCAGGTGACTCTGCCCCTTTCCATCCCTCGCTGCTGATGGGTTGTGCCCCGCAATCCACCCAGGTGTCCTGTGACCTGCTCAGGCTCCCGTGTCCCTGCTTGGGAGGTCTGGGCCCTGCCCAGTAGTTATGCGGCCCGCCCCGTGAACTCATAGACCCTGCCTGAACTCCGGGATCCTGCCTTGCCTGAGCTCCAAGATCCTGCCCTTGCCTGGACTCTGGGATCCTGCCTTGCCTGGACTCCGGGATCCTGCCTTGCCTGAACTCTGGGATCCTCTTTGCCTGAACTCTCCCAGAACCCAAGAATCACCTTGAAAATCACGTCCCTCACGCACACCACCGTCACCACATCTTGTCTATCGTTTATTTGTTCCCGTCCTGCTCCTAGTACATCAGTGCCTGCGTCCTGCACCTGGGTCCAGCCTCCTGTCCACCTATGTCCCCCTAAGGCTGATGAACTAAGTGAGTAATTCACATCAATCTTCACTGTGGAAGACACTAGCACTGTGCTAGATGTTGAAAGATGCAAGGGAAAAGAAGTGAGTGAAGTTACTATTACAAGGGAGAAGGTGCTCAAAAAGTAGCAAATACAGAGCACAAGAAATAAGGTGGATGATCGTGTTGCACTGTTACAGATTGTTGGGAATGATGTTGTGGCCATTACTGAATTGTGGCTGAAGGATGGTTGTGGTTGGGAGCTGAATGTCCAAAGTTACACAACATATTAGTGGTATAGGAAGGTAGGCAGAGGGGGTGGTTTGGCTCTGATGGTAAATCAATGGAAAGATGTGTTGAATTCTTGTGGGTTGTTTAGAAACTGCAAAGGTAAAAAAAAAAGGGCCCTAATCGCAGTTATATATAGGCCTCCCAAAAGTAGCTGGGATGTGGACCATAGATAACAACCAGAAGCAGAAAAGGCATGTCAAAAGGACAATGTTATAATAGTCATGGGAGACTACCCTTTTTGATTCTGCATCCCTAATGCACTGATACTCACCCTGCTGGCTGCAATTTTGTCCTCGCATCTGTCCACCCTATCTGACAGTCCAATTGCACGGCTATTTTTGTTTTTTTACCATCAGTCCTATCCAGAGTCCCTTCAAGATAGTTCCACCCCTCCGCCAAATTAGCTTAAACCTTCCCCAACAGCTCCATCAAACCTCTCTTTGAGAATACTGGTCACCCTCGGGTTCAGGTGCAATCCATCACTTTTGAATAGGTCATGCCTCCCCCAGAAGAGATCCCAATGATCTAAGATCCTGAAGCCCTGCCCCCTGCACCAGCATCTCTGCCAAATGATCCCTTTTCTACCCTCTCTGGTACATGGCACAGGCAGCCATCCAGAAATTACGACCCTCAAGGTACTGCTTCTCAGCTTTCTACCTAGCTCCCTAAATTCCATTTTCAGGACCTGTTTGTTTTTACTTCCTATGTTATTGGTACCAATATGTACTAGGATATCTGACTGTTCCCACACCCCTCTCTAACCCTGTCCCTAGCACCGAGGAAGCAACATACCATTCGTGTATTCCGTTCACATCTGCTCCCCTCTTCTGCCTCTAACAACAGTGAGAGCTGCCGATCCTGAAGTGGGAAGACCTGCGTCAATCAGAGTCTGCACTCACAGTGCACAATGGATTTGTGTATTTTTCTGACAATCCCGGTTACCACACTAATATCCGCTTTTATTTCCCACAATATCATCAAGACAGTATTGATTTCCCAGCTCCTGTGGTAGATTTCAAACTCATGCCTTGGCGTGTTAGTGCAGTGTGCCTGGGATCGGGACTCAATGGTTCATCTGCAAGTCCTTTGTATTGGTTGTATTGTGGCCCAGTGCTGGTGTGTTCAGGGGTCTGACATCTCCAGCTGACCATGTGACAGTGATGCTACCCAGTCGGTGGGGTTGATGTGGAATAAACTTCAGTTCCCATTCAGTCCAGTATTACAGCCAATCTTCACTTCAAATTAAAACAAGTTGAACAAGGAGAAAAGAAACTTTGTAAGTTTTTACCTCGATTAATGGGATGAACTGTTTCTCTCAGGACTGTGTTCAACAAATAGGGGTGATCGAATTTTTCAAACGGTTGGGCCTCATCTGTCATTGACAATTCCTGGATATCGTCATTAATCCTGTAAATATTAAACTGCTGGTTATAAATTGCAAATTTGAACGATTTTACAAAACCATATAGGGTTTCAGTAAAGAACATATCCTACCTCCTGTTCCGACAAGCTTCCTCCTGAAATAAATAAAACACAAATCTGATTAGGCTGAGACTTGGATTTACTGCCACATCTGAATTTTATCCAAATCCTTACAAGGTGTTGAAATCACTACAAGGCATTTTCATCTGGATACGACATCAAGTTGATAAGATGGGGGTATTTAAGATCAGTGATGGATTTGATTGTGTGGAGGTGGAGTAAGAACCTCTATTTATGGGGAGAAATTGCAGATGAATTTGATAATAAATCCCATAAGAAGTTTAGAGAAGAGGATGTGGAACTCATTGCCACAGGAGTGGTTGAAGTGGAACAGCTGAAATTGAATGTAATGGGGAAACTGGATAAATACATGAAGGATCATGGAGTCCAGGGCGCTGTTGCTGGGTGTGATGAGTAGGTGGGAGGAGGCCTGTGAAACAAGGGATGATAGACCGAATGGCCTATTTATGATGCAGAATGGGATATAATCCTGTGTGAAACTTAACTGAAAAAGTGAAGACACAGTGAAAGGTTCCCTAATTTGATTTCGAAATCTAGATATAGAGGAATAGTCTGATATGTGGGTCACATTCTTCGTTCTCAGTGATGACAGAGAAACCCTCACACCCACCGCACCAAACACACTCACAGCCTGTGACTGGAACTGGGTGTTAAAGGGAGTTTTAGAGGATATTTAACAGGTAACTAAGGACATAATGAGCAACTCTGTATTATGATCAGAGTAAATCATTTCAGAGAAGTTTGGATTCTGTCCTGGGATGTACAGAAGTTGTGGAAGTCCAGTTTTAGGACAACAACAACCCTGAATAGTTGCATGAATTGTCTGGTGAAAACAGTTTACTGCCATTTGTAAATGTTGTGTGTAGGAGCAATGCATCTGTTTTCTGTCTGCATTGTATTCTGTGTTGCGTGTTTATCCTGGTAACTAGTTACCAGGTAAAAGCAAAGGGAAAATGTTTCATGTTCGTGCTTCGTTCTGGGCAGTTTTGAGCTGGGTACAGACGATCTCATATCTTTTCTTGACCGCTTCATTGCAGCTTAATTTACGATTGATTACGCTTAAGTTCCATCGCTTCAAGATTGTATGTTGCTAATGAAGAATCAAATACAAATCTTCAACATTTTGGAACGTTATTATTGGAGTGATTGGAAGGCACATCATGCAAGAATAACAAACTGTGTGAGGTCGCCAGCAATGACCCTTTAGTGCCCTTTGACAAGAACAAATTTGAATTTAATCCCTCACCTTGAGAAATATCACACTGTCTTTTTGAACCATCTGTTCCTTTAACTTTGTGATTTCCTCCTGAATAATCCTTATATTCTCTTGAATCTCTCGAAGATGTCTCTCCATTAGATTCAGAATCTTCTCTTCTTCTTCCCTGAGATCCCTAAGTAAGCTCTGCTCTTTCTCAGCAATAATCTGTCGCAGTTCCACAAACTGGGATGTGATGCGGGACTGAAGGCTGTGTGACTGTTCCTGTCAAATGACAGATGAAAATTAATTTACTGTATTGTTGTGTTGTATTTCCTTCTGACATTGAGGTAACCATTCGGTCCATTAGAGTCCATGCTAATTCTGACAGCATTTCGGTCAACCCCATTCCCCCACATTTTCCTGAAACTTATTCTCTCTCATTGACCCCACCTGATTCACATACACCCTCCCTGACCTTCACAGGGTTAATTGTAGTTAACCATTCATCCAGCATGTCCTTGGGATGTGTCTAAAACTGTCGTGGTCACAGGAAGAACATGAAAACTCCACACAGACAGCACCAGAGATCAGCACTGATCCCAGGTACCTGGAGCTGTGGTACTCTGCTATTCTGCATTAAAGTGAGCAAAATTATAAAGTAATGACAAGGTCCTGCATGGGAGGTTAGGCCTTTGACACGGTCCTGAATGGAAGGTTAGTTAGGAAGATTCATTCGCTAGGTATACATGGCGAGGTAGTAAATTGGATTAGATATTGGTTCAATGGGAGAAGCCAGAGAGTTCTAGTGGAGGATTGCTTCTCTGAGTGGAGGTCTGTGACTAGTGGTGTGCCACAGGGATCTGTGCTGGGGCCATTGTTATTTGTCATCTATATCAATGATCTGGATGATAAAGTGGGAAATTGGATCAGCAAATTTGCCGATGATACAAAGATTGGAGGTGTAGTGGACAGTGAGGAAGGTTTTCAAAGCTTTCAGAGGCATCTGGGCCATCTGGAAAGATGGGCTGAAAGATGGCAGATGGAGTTTAATACAGACAAGTGTGAGGAATTGCACTTTGGAAGGAAAAAAAACAAGGTAGGACACACAAGGTAAATGGTAGGGCACGGAGGAGTGCAGTAGAACAGAGGGATCTAGCAATACGACACAAAATTCCCTAAATGTGGCGTCACAGGTAGATAGGGTAGTAAAGAGAGCTTTTGGTACATTGGCCTTTATAAATCAAAGTATTGAGTATAAGAGTTGGAATGTTATGGTGAGGTTGTCTAAGGCATTGATGAGGCCAGATTTGGTGTATTGTGTGCAGTTTTGGTCTCCAAATTGCAGAAAGGATATTTATCAGCACACACAAAAAGGAAAGATAGTAAGAGATTTGAAAGTAGGAGGGGGATGGGAAAATGCGAAATGATAGCTGAAGACTGGAGGGGGTGGGGTGAAGCTGAGAGCCAGAAAGATGATTGGCAAAAGGGGTACAGAGCTGGAGAAGGGAAAGGATCATGGGACAGGAGGCCTAGGGGAAAGTAAGGGGGAGGGGAGCACCAGAGGGAGATGGAGAACAGGCAGAGTGATGGGCAGAAAGAGAGAAAAAAAAGGAGGGGGGGGGGGAAACTAAATATATCAGGGATGGGGTAGGAAGGGGAGCAGGGGCATTAATGGAAGTTAGAGAAGTCAATGTTCATGCCATCAGGCTGGAGGCTACCCAGCCGGTATATAAGGTGTTGTTCCTTCAACCTGAGCGTGGCTTCATCTTGACAGTAGAGGAGGCCATGATATCCTTTATCACAAGGATATTAATAAGGTTGAAAGAGTGCAGAGAAGGTTTACAAGGATGTTGCCAGGAGTTGAGAAACTGAGTTACAGAGAAAGGTTAAATAGGACTTCATTCCCTGGAGTGTAGAAGAATGAGGTGAGACTTGATAGAGGTATATAAATTATGATGGGTATAGATAGAGTGAATGCAAGCAGGCTTTGTCCACTGAGGCTAAGGGAGAGAAAAAAAAAAGAGGACATGGGTTAAGGGTGAAGGGGGAAAAGTTTAAGGGGAACATGGGGGGCTTTTTCACACAGAGAGTGGTGGGAGTGTGGAAATTGCTGCCAGTTGAAGTGATAAATGCAGGCTCACTTTTAACATTTAAGAATAACTTGGACAGGTACATGGATGAGGGGTGTATGGAGGGTTATGAGCCAAGTGCAAGTCGGTGGGACTGGGCAGAAAAATGGTTCAGCACAGCAAAGAAGGGGCAAAAGGCCTGTTTCTGTGCTGTAATGTTCTATGGTTCTATCGTTCTAATATTAGAAATTCTGCTTGGGAAACCTCACCTGAATTCTGGAAATCTTCTCTTTCTGTTGCTGCTCCTTTTCCTGGAAGTCTGAACTCTTTTTTGTCAGAGAGTCTAAGGAAGATTTTAGCTGATCCTGGGAGTCAGAGAGCGAAGGAAATAGAAACAAAGATGCATCAAAAGAAACAGGTGAACAAACCAGATTATCACACAAATTGCTAGAGGAACTCAGTTAGTCAGGCAGCTTCTGTGCAGGGGAAATAAACAGTCGGTGTTTCGGGATGAGACCCTTCATTAGGTCTGGGAAGGAATGGGACAGAAGCCAGAATAAAAATGTTGGGGATGAGAACCAGCTGGCAGGTTGAGACAACGTGAGGGGAACGTAGGGGAGGCGATGAAGTTCGAAGCTGCCAGGGGACAGGTGGAAGAGGTGAAGAGCTGAAGGAGGATTCTCATACGAGAGGGCAATCGACCATGGAAGAAACGGGAGGAATTTTGACTGTTTGGGCTCCTGAATAGTGACGAGGTAGGAGGTGTAGCACTTGTCCCGCTTACAGGTATCAGTATCAGGAGGTAGATCAGTGGGTAGGAGGGAGTGGATAAGGGAGTTAGATCCATACAGATAGCTGTGGCGAGGAGGTGGGGTGGGCTATGGGCTGGAAAGCTGTGCTTGCTGGTAGAATCCTGATGGAAACGGCGAAAGTGCGGAGAATAATATGTTGGTTACGGAGGCTCGTGTGCTAAGTAGAACAGGACAAGGAAGGATGGGGTGAATATCAAGTTCGGGTTAGTTTTACCGTGTAGATTTGAACAGCTTCTTTAATCGGCATGAAACGGTGCTCTCTGTGTTCCTGCGCATCTCGACAGATCAGACAGATCAGTGTCTTGTCCGTTTCACAAAACAGCTTCAATTCTTCCTCATGTTCCTCGCAGTGTTGTTTACTTTCCTTCTCTTTCATATTTGGGTTTAGATTTCGAACTTTTTCTGTAAGATTTGCTAAGGCCCGATTGACCCTGAGGGTGCGGTCAGCAAACACCTCTCTGCATTCCGGGCAGGAGTTTCTCTCCTCCCTTTTCCAACACTGTGTAATACAAAAGCGACAGAAGTTGTGTCCGCACTCCAGTGACACCGGATCGGCGAAGAAATCGAGGCAGATGGGACAAATTACCTCCTCGGTTAAACTCTCGACCGGTCCTTTCGAAGCCATGTTAACTCCCAGCACTTCCTGATTCAGAATCCTTTCACCTTCGGGGAACTGCAGTACCGCGATTGTCCACTAGATGCGCTGCAGACTCGGGGAATGGAATGTCGCTGCCTGAGTCAATAGGGAAAAAATCGCGGTGGTTTCCACACTAGGGTGGGATCAGAAACACATTATCATGGTCAATCACCTCCCTTTCCATGATCCTTTCCCTTCTCCAGTTCTGTATCACTTTCGCCAATCACCTTTCCAGCTCTTAGCTTCATCCCACCCCCTCTGGTCTACTATCATTTTGCATTTCCCCCTCCCCCCACTACTTTCAAATCTCTTACTATCTTTCTTTTCAGTTAGTCCTGACGAAGAGTCTCGGCCCGAAACGTCGACAGTGCTTCTTCTTAGAGATGCTGGCTGGCCTGCTGTGTTCCAGCAGCATTTTGTGTTTGTTGTTTGAATTTTCAGCATCTGCTGATTTCCTCGTGTTTGCGACAGAAACATCAACTGAATCTCCAAAGGCCTCAACCCTGCAATTGGAAGGACCTTCCCCTGGAAGTCCCCTGCAGGAAAAAAAAACACAGGACTGGAAATTCCACATCATAGGGTGGAAAACATTATTTTGTTTTGTGAAGTCCTGAAGAAAATTCCTGACTTGACCGATTTCTGTCCCAGGTCCAATTGAAGGCCAATTTCCACAGCTCTAGACAGAGCCCAGAAGTGGATCAAAATAAACTTAATTCACCATAAAATATTCACAAGGATAAACCGTGCAATGTATTTACCCGAGGATCAGTGAGCCTTCTGTCACGCAGCTGCTGTGGCACAGGCCCTTGCATCTTTCTCCACAGATCTTCGCCAGCCCACAGTCCGCAAAGACGTGAGTGACCTTCCCGTCTCCATCGCAGTAATCTCGGGCCAGCGCGCTGTGGAAGTGATCTCCGGGCATGCAGCGAGGATCAGACTGGAGAGGCCCTCTCGTCTCCACTGCAGCAATCTCGGGGCAGCGCGCTGTGGGAGTGATCTCCGTGCGTGCAGCTAGGATCAGACTGGGAGGGGCCCTCTCGTCTCCACCGCAGCAATCTCGGGGCAGCGCGCTGTGGGAGTGATCTCTGTGCGTGCAGCGAGGATCAGACTGGGAGGGGCCCTCTCGTCTCCACTGCAGCAATCTCGGGGTAGCGCGCTGTGGGAGTGATCTCCGTGCGTGCAGCGAGGATCAGACTGGGAGAGCCCCTCTCGCCGCCAGACAGGTGAGGTTTGACACGATGATCAAAGTAGTTCATCGCCCTCCTGATGAGCCTACACAAGATACTTGATTCGGCCCTGTACATCACGGGTAAAGCCCTCCCAACCACTGAGCACATCTGCAGTAAACACTGTCGGAGTACAGCAGCATCCATGATCAGGGATGCTCACCACCTAGGCCAAGCTCTTCTCTCGCTGCTGAAATCAGGTAGAAGGTACAAGAGCCTCAGGACTCGCAGCACCAGGTTCAGGTTAACCATCAACCATTAGGCTCTTGAACAGCATAGGATAACTGCACTCACTTGCCGTTCTTTGAGATGCTCCCACAACCAATCAACGTACTGGGCCTGTATCAAAATTAGTGACATTGGAGGTAGTTTGACTGTGACAGATCGCATTGGGCCTGTCTCAGAATCAGAGGGATAAGAGACAGATACAATCTCACAGGATATCGACAGGGTTGGAGCAGGACTGATGTTTCATCCCGCTGGGGTGTGGAACGAGAGGGTCACAGACTCAAAATCCGAATTCAGCTCAGCAGGACGGAGATGAGGAGATATTTACTCACCAGTGTGCAGTGAATCTTTGGAATTTTCTCCACAAGTTTTCTAAATTGAGCAGAAATATTAGGGGGCTCAGCGGTGTTGCGAACGTAGAAGGAAAGTGGCGCTGAGGTGAAAGGTCAGCATTTTCTGAGTGAATGGCAAAACACTGAAGAGCCATTGAATGGCAAGAGGCTGAATCGCCACGCTGGCTCCTGTTTCTTATTTTCTAAAACACTAATTTACCTTTGCGCCTTGTTCTCCCTTGGCCTTCAGCCTGTCAAATTGCACAGAGGAGCGGTGAGAGCTCCAGAGATCCATCAGCAGCCGCTGCAGTTATTTCATGTCTCGATATCTATCACTATTTATTTATATTTGCATTTGCACAGTTTGTTGTCTTCTGCACTCCGGCTGATCTTTCATTGATCCTGTATACTTACAATTCTATAGATTTTCTGAGTCTGTCGGCAGGAAAATGCTTCTCGGACTGGACCTACCGTCTCACCTGTACTCTGATAATCAAATTTACTTTGAACTTTGAGCCTCGGGTAACTTCCTTTGATTCTGAGAACGAACTGAGACTGACAGCTCCAGCTCCCGACAGCATCCCGTCGACAGACACTCTCACAGCCAATCTTGCTCCCATTGGCTGAGGCGTGACAGTGGGCAGGACGCTGAGCGTTCGGAGCGGACCGAAGATTGGAACCGAGAGCGAATGGATCTGCTGAGAACTGCACCTCGGGTAAAGGCTGCAGCACCGGCGGGGCCTTGAATCCCTCCCATAGCAGAGGTGAAGAGACTGGCGGGGATTCCGTGAGATGTTTCAGCCTCACAGAGGGTGCCTGGCCTTTCCCGCCGTGGATCGGGACCTGTTTTCTGGAATTGCCTCCCAGACCTGTCTCCTGCTACTGGGATACGGGAGCTGGCCCACAGCGGCTGCCGATGGAACTCAGGTGCTCTCACCGCTCCCCTGCGCAATCGGACAAGCTGAAGGCCAAAGGAAAACCAGGCGCAAAGGCAAACGTACTTCAGAAAGTAAGAAACAGGAGCAGGCCATTTGGCCCTTTGTGCCTTTCACACAGAACATGCCTGATCTTTGATCTCCGCGCCACTTTCTTGCACCGTTCCCAGCATCTAAATTTACCCTTTGAATTTCAAAGACTCAAAATTCCAAAGATTCACTGCAATCTGAATGAGGAAGTTTCTCCTCATCTCAGTCCTGCTGAGCTCTGATTTTGAGTCTGAAATTCCTGATTTTACACCCCAGCCAGGGGAAACATAATCCCTGCCTCTACCCTGTGAGAATGTGTCTGTCAGACCACCTCTTATTTCTCTAATTTTGAGACAGGCCCGGTCAGTGTAATCTCCCTGAGAACACTACTCACCCCACCCCACCCCAATGAATCTGGAAAACCTTCTCTTCATTCCCTTTATCCCACAGACTGACTCTGGGAGGGAGACCAGTCCTGTGCACAGTGTTCTATGTACACTCTCACCAGGACCCCATACCCCTTCAGAGGGGATCTTCATTCTTGTATTCAAACCTTCCTTCCCATTCAATGCTCTTTGTTTAATATCGAACTCAAACAGTGAACAGACACAACACAGCCTCAGACATGAATTTAAAGGGCAGGTGTTGCAACAGTCTGAGCTTCATACCGGGGGTCACGGAGCAAGCAGGGTGTCACAAAGGGAGGGATTTGGGAGTGTTGTATGTCTGAGCCCAGCTGTGTGTGTTTGTGTATCAGAATCAGGTTTAATATCATCCGCATATGTGGTGAAATTTGTTGTTTTGTGACTTTGCAGTACATAGTAATAAAAACTGTAAATTACGGTATGTATAAAATTAAATTTTAAAAATAGTGCACAACGAGAGGGAAAATACTGAGAAAGTGTTCATGGGTTTATGTCCATTTAGAAATCTGATGGCAGAGGGGACGAAGCTACTTCTGAAACGTTGAGTGCGACTTCAGGGAAATATGTCAACGAATGAAGGACTTTTGATTAAATTATGGAAATTAGGAGTGAGGGGAGACGGTATAATTTTTCTGAGGTTTTTATTTGGATGGACTGTGCAGGTACGGGTGGGCAAGTTATGTTTGTGTTTCTATGAGATAGAGAAAGTAACCCCACAAGGCAGTATTTGTTACCCTTCATTATTCAATATTATGATTAATGACATTTTCTCTGAGATAGGTACTGGGGTGGGTAAATCACCATATGCAGATAAAGTAGCTTTATAGATTAGAGGTAGTAATTTCAATTTTACTGTAAATAGGAAACAATTTGCAATAAATACAGTGGAACAGCTCAAAACACGTTGCGTGTTTTACAAACACGATAAATCGACCTGCACTTGATTTGAAATAATATGATAAAACTCTTGAGGAAGTGTCAGTAGTAAGATTTCCAGGCATGTGGATGGATAATAAGCTGACATGGAAGCACTGGATCAGTAAAATAATTGAGAAATATAAAGGAACATTGAATCTCCTCAGGCATCTATGTGGGTATTCTTGTGTGCAACATGAAAATCTTTGTTGAACATTTATATTTGTTTAATTGGATCTGTTCTTGATTATGTCTGTGTGGTTTATTGATCAGCTTCATCTTCAACTTTAAAATGTTTGGATTTGAGATTGTGTTCTGTTTCATCTCCAGTCACTGCTGTGGCTGTAAATGGCTCAATTTCTTATTAATCAAATTCAAAATATTCGAGTTTGTTAATCTAGCTGAAACAATGTTTGGTTTATGATAAGCCTTAGATGGGTCAATGAGATCGTTTCCAGGGTTACCAGACTCATTGTTATTGACACTGACAGGCACAACTGTTGTTTGCTTTTCAAAATATGGTTTCAACATGTTTGCATGTACCAGCTGTGTTGGCTTCCGCCTATCTGGTGTTTTGACAACAAAATTTACATCATTAACTTTAGACACTATTTCATAGGGTCCATGGTATCTGGCTTGTAGCGGGTTTGTTTGGACTGGCAACAACACAAGAGCTTTATCTCCCACCTGGAATTTTCTCACATGCGCCTGTTTATTATACAAGCATTTCATTTTGTCTTGAGAAACCTTTAAGTTTTGTCTTGCTAAGTCACAAGCTCTTTTCAATCTGTCCTTGAATTTCAAAACACAGTCTAACAAATTAACATGCATGTCCTCATTAATCCACTGTTCATTTAACAGGGTCAAAGGTCTTCGAACCCTATGGCCAAATACAAGTTCAAAAGGGCTAAAACCTGGCGATTCCTGTATTGACTCTTTCACTGCGTATAAAAGCAAGTGTACCCCTTAATCGCAATCTTTCTCATTTTCAGTATAGAATGTCTTAATCATGGTTTTGAGGGTAGAATGAAATCTTTCTAAGGTCTCTTGTGATTCTGGATGGTATGCAGACAACATAATTTGTTTGGCTCCCAATTCATAAACTACCTACTGAAATAATCCTGACATAAAATTACTTCCTTGATCAGACTGAATTTCTTTAGGCAAACCAAATAAAGTAAAAAAAACTTCAACACAGTTTTGGCTTTTATATTTCTGAGAGGTATTGGATGTGCACATGATGGTTAGCAAATACTGATGGCCATCTTTAGTCTTTAGCAATGGGCCAACAAACACAATCCACAATAGCTGTGGAAAAGTTTTCTCCAAATGCAGGGATAGTCTGTAGTGGGGCCACTGGAGTGACCCGATTAGGTTTACCCACAATTTGACAAGTGTGACAAGTCCTGCAAAATGTCACATCTTTCCTCAAACTGGCCCAGAAGAATTGTTTCAAAATCTTGTTCACAATTTTGTTCACACCAAGATGGCCACCCAAAATGCTTACTATGGGCTAAAATATCTTTCTTATAAACTTTAGAAACCACAACCTGATGAACAATTGCCCACTCCTCACTTGCACGAATAGCAGGTGGTCTCCACTTCCCCATTAACACTCCATCTTTGAAACAATACCCATCTGGCACTTTCTCAATCTCATCACCTGGGAGAGCTTTTTCTCTTAAAGCTACAAATTCAGTATATCTGCTCTGTTCTGCTATAAACTCCTCCCCCTCAAATTCCTCCTTGTCTATGTAGTACTCGGCTATTATCCTCTGAATCTGTACCTTTTTCATAGACTGCATCACCTCAGTATGTTTTACATTTTTAGCAACAAACAACAAGTCATCCTTTTTGGCCTTCTCTAATGCTTCAGGGGTTGGCATTGCCAGAAATTCCCCAACATTCATTGCTGCAGATTTCCAAACACAAGTCAATCGAAAAGAAAGCAACCAACTAGATCGATAATCAATCAATCAATAAGCTCCAATCTTGTTCATGTTGTGGATGAGCCCCCAATTTTGTTAAGAAGCAGTAACGTTTTAGAAATGAACCAGCAGCAAGAGATTTCACACTGAGTCAGTTTTTTTAATGCTAAAACCACTACCTTTATTAGTATCTACTCAGTATATAGACACTTAATCGAGATAAACAAGAGTAAACAGTGTTATGCATATATATTTTTGTGTCCCCAAACCGTCAACCACCAATTATTAAAGTCTTAAAATGGTAAAGTAGAAAAGTTCAGTGATCCATAGGACGCTCAAAGCAGCTGCACAGGTTGACTACGTGTTAAGAAGCGTATGGTGTATTGGCCTTCATCAATCGTGGAATTGAATTTGGGAGCCAAGAGATAATGTTGCAGCTACAGTCGGCCCTCCTTATCTGCAAATTCCGCATCCGCAAATTCAACCAACCGCGAATGGCGAAAACCTGGAAGTGTTCTTCCAGCACTTGTTGTTCAAGCATGTACAGACTTTTTTTTCTTGTCATGATTCCCTAAATAATGCAGTATAACAACTATTTTACATAACATTTACATTGTATTAGGTATTATAAGTAATCTAGAGATGATTTAAAGCATACGGGAGGATGTGCGTGGGTTATCGTGGATCGGGATCGAAAAAAATCGGAAGTTCTCTTACTAAGTAAGTTAGAACCCGTACATCTGGCATTATTAAGCGTCAGTTAGTCAAACATTTGTCTTAGTATATAGGATATATTTTACCTTTCTATGCATATAAAACGCCTAAGAACGTATGTTTCACCGCCGGGCTCAGGAACCTTTCTCGAGTGCTAGCCAGTGACAGACAGCTTTCGAGTGCTCTCTCCATCCGTAGTGGTTTGATGTGGAGGATCTGTTATGAAGGATGAACAACTCTGATGGGCAGAAGGGTGCAGAGTTGCCCATGCCCCCCTTTTGGAGAATCGCAAACCGTTACTATTTTGATGCTGCTAACAGGAGAGTAAGAGAGACAAAAGAAAACATGCCAGGACAGCTGTTACTGATAACAGCTCATGAGAGAGAATGAGAGAGACACACAAATAAGAGGTAAACAAGTTGGAACATCTGCTACTGATAAGACAGGAGAGGAGCCATTGATTTACTGTTATTGTCTTTTGGAGAAGGATTGTTTACTTGGTACTATTTTGTTCATTGAAATTCCTCGGTGGACAGCTGGAGTGGGTTGGTTTGATGGGCTAAGTCATTCAAAACTGATTGACACTTGACACCCTGTGAGTGGGGATAAAAGTGAGGTCTGGGGTGACACCCCTCAGATGCACCAGGAGACACACTAGTGAGCATCAGACACCCACGAGAAAGTGTGGGGCATCAGAGACCGAACGAAGGGTCGGTAAATTTTAACTCAGTGTTTATAGCGAGGTCGGTGGGGGCTTGTGTGTGTGTCCACCCTTGCCTGGGTGACGAGTCCACCACGGAAGAACAGTCTAGCTAAAGGACAGAGGGGTCACACTTGAATGGCCACAGCAACAACACATCGACGGATCAAGATCATAAAGGAAGGTTTGCAAGACAATAGCTGTTAGTTTGTGCTCTCTCTCTCTCCAACAATTACAACACATTGACCAACAACTGCCTCAGCCTGCATGAACTGAACTGAACTTTATATTTCCATGTGACAATTCATTATCCCCTAGACAATGATAGAGCTTGTTTATTATTGATTACTATAAATACCCACACTTTTAGGTTTAGTATTGCTAACGTATATTATCTGTATATTTGCATTGATATTGTTTTGTATATTTTTACTAATAAACACTGTTGAAAATAGTACCACCAGACTCCAACGAACACTTCTATCTTTGCTGGTAAGACACCCAGTTACAGGGTATGTAACAGATCAAAAACTCAAAACCCCAAAACCCAATAATTAAACCATTGCGTTGCTTAGTGATAATTGTACCTTTCATTGGGGCAGAGCCTTTCACACTTTATCCGTTAAAGTTGTTCCGATCATTGACCGACGTAGCCTAACGCTTTTCCAATGACCGATGGCGTTTCACCTCTTTCTGACCACTTTATTTTCAATCGTGATCGTGATTATTTTCGTGAACAGAAAGACTGCACATTCAGAGCTCTGGTGTTGGGTCCTAATGTCCACCGGACTGAGACAGGTTAAATAAGGTCTGAGGTTCTGCTGCGTCCTAAGATCCAACACATTGAGGCAGGTTGAATAAGGGACTTGAGCATCCGCAAGGGGTCCCGGAACCAATCCCCCATGGATAAGAAGGGCCGACTGTACATAGGACCCTGGTCAGACCCCACTTGGAGTACTGTGCTCAGTTCTGGTTGGCTCAATACAGGAAGGATATGGAAGCCACAGAAAGGGTGCAGAGGAGATTTACAAGGATGTTACCTGGATTGGGGAGCGTGCCTTATGAGAACAGGTTGAGTGAACTCGGGCTTTTCTCCTTGGAGCGACGGAGGATGAGAGGTGGCCTGATAGAGGTGTATAAAATGATGAGAGGCAGTGATCTTGTGGATAGTCAGAGGCTTTTTCCCAGGGCTGAAATGGTTGTCACAAGAGAACTCAGGTTTAAGGTGCTGTGGAGTAGGTACAGAGGAGATGTCAGGGGTAAGATTTTACTCAGAGAATGATGAGTGTCTGGAATAGGCTGCCGGCAATGGTGGTGGGGTAGATAGAATAGGGTCTTTTAAGAGACTTTTGGATAGGGACATGGAGCTTAGAAAAATAGAGAGCTATAGGTAAGCCTAGTAATTTCTAAGGTTAGGGCATTTTCGGCACAATTTTGTGGGCTGAATTGCCTGTATCGTGTTGTAGGTTTTCTATGTTTCTATGACATACTATTACAGTGTGAAGCATATAAGGCTGAAAAAAAAAACAAATGCAGTCTTCGTTATAATCTTTGGGGGGTGGGGTAGATATGCAAGGGATTGGGAAAATCAGGTTGGTGTCGGATCGCAATGGAGGGAATTTGTTGAATGTCTACGAGACGGCTTTAGAGAGCAGCTTGTGTTGGGGCCTACTCGGGGAAAGGCCATCTTAGATTGGGTGTTGTGTAATAACCCTGATCTTATTCGGGAGTTAAAGTAAAGGAACACTAAGGAGGCAGTGATCATAATATAATTGTATTGTTATTGCATTTTGAGAGGAATACTAAGTCACATGTATCAGTCTCACAGTGGAATCAAGGGAATTACAGAGGCATAAGAGAGGAGCTTGCCTAGGTGAATTGCAGGAGGATTCTGTGGGGATGACGGCTGAACAGAGGTGGCTGAAGTATCTGGGAATAGTTTACAAGGCGCAGGATAGACGTGTCCCACTGAAGAAGTTCACAAATGGCAGGGGTCGGCATCCATGGCTGCCAAGGGAAGTTAAAGACTGCATAAAACCTAAAGAACTGGCATATAAGATGGTAAAAGTGAGTGGGATGTTGGATTATTGGGATGCTTTTAAAATCCAACAAAAGGCAACTAAGAAAGCGATAAGAATGGTAAAGATGAAATATGAGGGCAAATGATGCTGGTGAGGAAATGTATGAGAATGCATTTTGGTCAAAGGGGTAATTGTGCAGACTATTATTTAAATGGGGAGAAAATTCAAACATCAGAGGCTCAGGGGGACTTCGGAGTTCTCATGCAGGAGTCGGAGAAGATGATTTCACAGGTTGAGTCTGTGGTAAAGAAGGGAAATGCAATGTTGTTTTTTCATAAAGAGGATAGAATATTTAGCAAGGAGATAATGCTGAGACTTTATCAGACACAAGTCAGGCTGTACGTGGAGCTTTATCAATGTTTTGGGTCCCATATCTCAGAAAGGAAGGGGGATCTCATTGAAACCCACTGAGTGTTGAAAGGACTAGATAAGGTGGATGTGGAGAGGTTGTTTCATGTGTTGGGGACATCCAGACTAGAAGGCACAGCCTCAACATTGAGGGGAGATGTTTTTGAACAGAGGTAAGGAAGAATACTTTCAGCCAGCAAGTAGTGATCTTGTGAAATGCTCTGCCACAGACTGCGGTGGAGACCAAGTCTGTGGGTATATCTAAGGCAGGAGTTCATTTCCTGATTGATCAGGCTATCATAGGATATGGCGAGAAGGCAGGTATATGGGGTTGAGTGGGATCCGGGATCAGCCGTGATAGAATATGATTAGGAATAGTCAGCATGGCTTTGTCAAAAGCAAGTCGTGTCCCATGAGCCGGATTGAATTTTTTGAGGATGTGACTAAACACATTGATGAGGTTAAAGCCAGAGTTGTAGTGTATATGGATTTCAGCAAGGCACTTGATAAGGTACCCCATACAAGGCTTATTGAGAAAGTAAGGAGGCATGGGATCCAAGGGGACATTGCTTTGTGGATCCAGAACTGGCTTGCCCACAGAAGGCAAATATTGGTCGTAGACGGGTCATATTCTGCATGGAGGCCGAAGACCAGGGATCTGTTCTGGTACCCCTATTCCTTGTGATTTTTATAATTAACCTGGATGAGGAAGTGGACGAATGGTTAGTAAATTTGCTGATGACACAAAAGGTTGGAGGTGTTGTGGATAGTGTGGAGGGCTGTCAGAGGTTACAACGGGACATTGATAGGATGCAAAACTGGGTTGAGTAGTGGCTGATGGAGTTTAACCCAGATAAGTGTGTGGTGGTTCATTTTCATAGCTCAAATATGATGGCAGAATATAGCATTAATGAATGGTAAGACTCTTGGCATTGGGGAGGATCAGAGGGATCTTGGGGTCCGAGTCCATACGGCACTCAAAGCTGCTACGCAGGTTGACTCTGTGATTAAGAAGGCATACGGTGCATTGGCCTTGATCAATCATGGGATTGAGTTAAACAGCTAAGAGGTAATGTTGCAGCTATGGAGGACCCTGGACAGACCCCTCCTGGAATACTGTGCTCAGTTCTGGTCACCTCACTACAGGAAAGACGTGGAAACCATAGAAAGGGTGCAGAGGAGATTTACAAGGATGTTGCCTGGATTGGGGAGCATGCCTCATGAGAATAGGTTGAGTGAGCTCAGCCTTTTCTCCTTGGAGCGACGGAGGATGAGAGGTGACCTGATAGAGGTGTTCAAGATAATGAGAGGCACTGATCATGTGGATATTCAAAGGCATTTGCCCAGGGCTGAAATAGCTAGCATGAGAGGGCATAGTTTTAAGGTGCTAGGAAGCAGATACAGAGGAGATGTCATTGGTAAGGTTTTTACACAGAGAGTGGTGAGTGCATGGAATAGGCTGCTGGTGGTGGTGGTGGAGGCTGAAACGATAGGGTCTTTTAAGGGACTCCTGGATGGCTACATGGAGCTTAGAAAAATAGAGGGCTACGGGTAAAGCAGAGGTAGTCCAGAGTAGGGACATGTTCAGCACAGCTTTGTGGCCTGTATTGTGCTGTAGGTTTTCTATGTTTCTATGGAATGGCGGAGCGGAGTCGATGGGCTGAATGGCCTAATTCTGTTCCTCTGTCTTGTGGTCTTAACCAAGATTAACTTTGACTTCCCTCTTGCAGTCAGCCCTGTCCCCATTTGTCCTATTCAACCTGTAACAGCGCAGGTGGACTTTAGGACCCAGGGGAGCTCAGGACCCACCGCCCTCAGCTGCTGCTGAATCCGCAGTGTTTCTGTTTGGTTGACGGACGTGGTGAACGAGTTAAAATTAATGGATTGATAATTCTCATCTCCTGTTTATTTCACTCTCCGCACATTTATATTTACAGGGACTCTATTCCTGATGCTGGTCTGAGGACCCAACACATTAACAGACCTGGAGCGGAACCGGAGCAGATTCTCAGCCACTAGTTTACATGCCAAGTCCAGAAGAAAGGATAAAGTTTCCCCGTGAATTTATTCCCAGTGAAGGTGCGGAGATGGGACTTGGTCTCCGCATTGTAAAATGAAACTGTCCCGGACTCGTAATTGAGATAAACTCCCACCCTCCCGGGGATGGGACCGGCAGGGAGACAGGACTCAGGGGAGGTGAGAACACTGATCATGTCATAATTCCTATGTAACTCGTCATCATCCCGCCTGAAGACCCAGTCCGACCCATCCCTTCCTCTCCAGACTTTGCAGCGACTCCCAGCCACCAGTCCCAATTTCACACCACCTTCACCTCCCAGTAATGTCTCCCCGATGTGAATCCCTCCGATCCCAGCATACATTCCCAGTTTGTGAATCTCTTCCTGGTGTCAGGGAGTTTTCTCCGGGTCCCAGTCCATCTGACACTCCTATGATCCTCAGACACCTCGAGACACGGATTTGTTGTTTCCACATCCAAGGTGACAGAGACTGGGGGGAGAAGCAGAGAACTGGAGAGTCCCCGAGACTGTGAGGAGACTCGAGTGGTGTGGCCCTGGGGATCGGGGGGAGACTCGAGCGGCGCAGCCCCAGGACCGGAAAGGCTGCTGAGCCTCAGGCGTAGTCAGGTGGTCAACACAAACCTTTCCTGTGGTTTGACAACGAATGAACAACTACCATCTCAACAAGGGTTTTTCCGTTGGACAGAGACCAGAGAGTTCCCGATCAAACTGACACAAAATGCTGGAGGAACCAAGCGGGTCAGACAGCATGTGTGGAGAGAGATGAACAGTCTGCGTTTCAGGTTGACATGTTCCCTCAAGAACTGAAATAAATAGGGGAGATGGACAGCAGAAAGGAGTGCGGGAAAGCGGTGGATTAAGATGGAAAGGGGGTGAGTGAATGGATTTAAACAGGAAGTCACAGAGGCTCTTCGGCTCAACTTGTTTGTGCCAACCAATTTGCTTTAATCAGCTAGTCCCATTTGCCCATTATTCCTTTCCACCTTTCTTATCCACGGTCCTGCCAAGATGTATTTAAAGACCTTATCAGTGTACCCATCTCTACAGTTCTTCGAGGGCCCGGTGTAAACAGAGATAACCATATAACTATATAACAATTACAACACGGAAACAGGCCATCTCGGCCCTTCTAGTCCGTGCCGACGCTTACACTTGTTACGAATGTGCCACAACTCTGAGGGGCCGAAGGGTACAAAGTCGCCCCCTCCTTTTTGAGAATCGCAAGATCGCTATTAATTCGGGTCTGGGACCCAGGAAATGAGAGAGAATCCACAAGGTTTTGGAATGTGTCCTGGCCTCAGCGGCCATTGTCTCTTGGAGACGGAATTGTGTATTGAGTACTGTACTATTCATTGACGTCCTCAGGGGATGACCAGAGTGGGCTGGTTGAGGGATTGCATCATCCCAACCTGATTGACATCTGAGACCCCGTGAGTAAGGATAAAAGAGGGTCTGGGGAACAACCCCTTGAGACGCACCAGGAGAAACGCTGAAAAGCCAGTGACAGCGTTTTATAGCGAACGCCGGTGAGGGCCCGTGTGCGTCCTCCCTTGCCAGGGTAGCGGGCTCATCACGGAAGAATGGCTTAGCTAAAGGACAGGCCACAAGTGAACGGCCACACCAACGGGACTTCTGATGGATCGAAATCATAAAAAGGAAAGCCGGCAAGTTTTTTCCAAAAATCTCTCTCTCTCCAACCAAAGGCTGCAGCCTGCATGAACTGAGTGACTTTTATATTTCCATCAGACAATACATTATCCCCTAGACAACGATAGAGCTATTTCTTATTGATTATTATTATACCCGCACTTTTAGATTTAGTATTGACAACGTATATTATCTGTATGTTTGCATTGATATTATTTTTGTATATTTTTACTAATAAATACTGTTAAAAATAGTACCATCAGACTTCAACGGACCTCTCTATCTTTGCTGGTAAGTGACTCAGTTACGGGGTTCGTAACATACTCACCTAGTCACAGTGGCCCGCACTCTGCCCATAACCCTCCATTCCTTTCCTGTCCATATACCTATCCAATTTTACTTTAAATGACAATACCGAACCTGCCTCTACCACTTCTACTGGTGCTCGTTCCACACAGCTACCACTCTCTGAGTAAAGAAATCCCCCCTTGTGCTACCCTTAAACTTTTGCCCCTGAACTCTCAAATCATGTCCTCTTGTTTGAATCTCCCCTACTCTCAATGGAAAAAGCCTATCCACGTCAACTCTACCTATGCCCCTCATAATTTTAAATACCTCTATCAAGTCCCCCTTCAACCTTCTACACTCCAAAGAATAAAGACCTAACTTGTTCAGCCTTTCCTTGTAATTTAGGTGCTGAAACCCAGGTAACATTCTGGTAAATCTTCTCTGTACTCTCTCTATTTTGTTGATATCTTTCCTATAATTTGGTGACCAGAACTGTACACAATACTCCAAATTCAGCCTGACCAATGCCTTGTACAATTTTAACATTACATCCCAACACCTATACTCAATGCTCTGATTTATAAAGGCCAGCATAACAAAAGCTTTATTCACCACCCTATCCACATGAAATTCCACCTTCAGGGAACTATGCACCATTATTCCTAGATCACTCTGTTCTACTGCATTCTTCAACACCCTACCATTTACGATGTATGTCCTATTTGGATTATTCCTACCAAAATGTAGCACCTCACATTTATCAGCATTAAACTCCATCTGCCATCGTTCAGCCCACTCTTCTAACTGGCCTAAATCTCTCTGCAAGCTTTGAAAACCTACTTCATTATCCACAATGCCACCTACCTTAGTATCATCTGCATACTTACTAATCCAATATACCACCCCATCATCCAGATCATTAATGTACATGACAAACAACATTGAACCCAATACAGATCCCTGAGGCACACCACTAGTCACCGGCCTCCAATGTGACAAAAAGTTATCCACCACTACTCTCTGGCATCTCCCATCCAGCCACTGTTGAATCCATTTTACTACTTCAATATTAATACCTAACAATTGAACCTTCCTAACTAACCTTCCATGCAGAACCTTGTCAAAGGCCTTACTGAAGTCCATATAGACAACATCCACTGCCTTACCCTCGTCAACTTTCCTCATAACCTCTTCAAAAAATTCAGTAAGATTTGTCAAACATGACCTTCCACGCACAAATCCATGCTGACTATTCCTAATCAGACCCTGTCTATCCAGATAATTATATATTTCATCTCTAAGAATACTTTCCATTAATTTACCCACCACTGACGTCAAACTGACAGGCCTATAATTGCTAGGTTTACTCTTAGAACCCTTTTTAAACAATGGAACCACATGAGCAATACGCCAATCCTCCGGCACCATCCCTGTTTCTAATGAAATTTGAAATATTTCTGTCAGAGCCCCTGCTATTTCTACACCAACTTCCCTCAAGGTCCTAGGGAATATCCTGTCAGGACCCAGAGATTTATCCACTTTTATATTCCTTAAAAGTGCCAGTACTACCTCCTCTTTAGTCGTCATAGTTTCCATAACTTCCCTACTTGTTTCCCTTACCTTACACAATTCAATATCCTTCTCTTTAGTGAATACCGAAGAAAAGAAATTGTTCAAAATCTCCCCCATCTCTTTCAGCTCCACACATAGCTGTCCACTCTGATTCTCTAAGGGATCAATTTTATCCCTCACTATCCTTTTGCTATTAATATAACTGTAAAAACCCTTCGGATTTATTTTCACCTTACTTGCCAAAGCAACCTCGTATCTTCTTTTAGCTTTTCTAATTTCTTTCTTAAGATTCTTTTTGCATTCTTTATATTCCTCGAGCACCTCATTTACTCCATGCTGCCTATATTTATTATAGATCTCCCTCTTTTTCCAAACCAAGTTTCCAATTACCCTTGAAAACCATGGTGTTCTCAAACTTTTAACCTTTCCTTTCAACCTAACAGGAACATAAAGATTCTGTACCCTCAAAATTTCACCTTTAAATTACCTCCATTTTTCTATTACATCCTTCCCATAAAACAAATTGTCCCAATCCACTCCTTCTAAGTCCTTTTGCATCTCCTCAAAGTTAGCCTTTCTCTAATCAAAAATCTCAACCCTGGGTCCAGTCCTATCCTTCTCCATAATTATATTCAAACTAATGGTACTGTGATCACTGGACCCGAAGTGCTCCCCAACACATTCCTCCGTCAACTGACCTATCTCATTCCCTAACAGGAGATCCAACACTGCCCCTTCTCTAGTCGGTACCTCTATGTATTGCTGCAAAAAACTATCCTGCACACATTTTACAAACTCCAAACCATCCAGCCCTTTTACAGAATGGCCTTCCCAGTCTATGTGTGGAAAATTTAAATCTCCGACAATCACAACCTTGTGCTTACTACAAATATCTGCTATCTCCTTACAAATTTGCTCCTACAATTCTTGCTCCCCATTAGGTGGTCTATAATACACCCCTATAAGTGTCACTACCCATTTCCCATTCCTCAATTCCACCCAAATAGTCTCCCTAGATGAGCCCTCTAATCTATCCTGCCAAAGCACCGCTATAATATTTTCTCGGACAAGCAATGCAAAACCTCCTCCTCTTGCCCCTCCGATTCAATCACACCTGTAGCAATGAAATCCAGGAATATTTAGATGCCAATCACACCCCTCCTGCAATCATGTTTCACTAATAGCCACAACCTCATATTTCCAGGTATCAATCCATGCTCTAAGCTCATCCACCTTTCTTACAATGCTCCTAGCATTAAAATAGATGCATTTAAGAAACTCTCCACCTCTTCCTCTCTGTTTATCCCTATCAATGCAATCAACTTTATTATCTTTTTCTTCCTTCTCCCCTACATCTTCGGTCTGAGCGCTCCCCTTCTCTAACACCTGCCTATCCATCCTCACACACTGTCTACTAGCTTTCTCTATTTGTGAACTAACCTCCTCTCCCCGAGTCTCTTCAAATTGATCCCCCCCCCAACCATTCTAGTTTAAAGTCTCCCCAGTAGCCTTTGAAAATCTCCCCACCAGGATATTGGTCCCTGTAGGATTCAAGTGCAACCCGTCATTTTTGTACAGGTCACACTTGCCCCAAAAGAGGTCCCAATGATCCAGAAACTTGAATCCCTGCCCGCTGCTCCAAGCCCTCAGCCACGCATTTATCCTCCACTTCTTTCCAACCCTACTCTCACTGTCGCGTGGCACAGGCAGTAATCCTGAGATTACCACCTTTGTTGTCCTTCTTCTCAACTCCCTTCCTAACTCCCTGTATTCTCCTTTCAGGACCTCTTCCCTTTTCCTACCTATGTCATTGGTACCTATATGTACCACGACCTCTGGCTCCTCACCCTCCCACTTCAGGATATCTTGGACGCGATCAGAAACATCCTGGACCCTGGCACCAGGGAGGCAAACTACCATCCGGGTCTCCTGATCACGTCCACAGAATCGCCTATCTGACCCCCTCACTATCGAGTCCCCTATTATTACTGCCTTCCTCTTCCTTTCCCTACCCTTCTGAGTTACAGGGCCGGACTCTGTGCCAGAGGCACAGCCACTGTTGCTTCCCCCAGGTAGGCTGACCCACCCCCCCCAACAGTACTCAAACAGGGTAAATTGTCAAAGGGTACAGCCACTGGGGTACTCTCTAGTACCTTATTCTTCCCCTTCCCCATCCTAACCGTGACCCACCTGTCTGCTTCCCGTGGCCCCGGTGTAACCACCTGCCTGTAACTCCTCTGTATCAACTCCTCACTCTCCCTGACCAGATGAAGGTCATCGAGCTGCAGCCTCAGTTCCCTAACATGGTCCCTTAGGAGCTGCAGCTTGGCGCACCTGGCGCAGATGTGCACATCCGGGAGGCTAGGAGACTCCAGGACCTCCCACATCCGACACCGAGAATAACAATCTGCCCTGAGACTCATACTGACAAAGGGTCTCGGCCTATAGATGCTTCTTCCTATAGATGCTGCCTGGTCTGCTGTGTTCCACCACAATTTTGCGTGTGTTGTTTGAATTTCCAGCATCTGCAGATTTCCTCGTGTTTGCTCACACTCATACTTCCCCCTTTCCTCAAATAAGAAGAAAAACTGAAACCTTGCCCGTATCCACCTAAGCCCGTTGAGCCAAAGACCTTAAGCCTTCACTCTGCTCCCGGCTCACTCCTCTGCCTGCAAAACGACGCTGCCCGCTGCTTAAGGCTGTGTCCTTTTTAAATCTTCCCCGCTTCACTGCCCACCTTCACGCACCTGCGCTGTCCCGCCTCTCTTAACTCTCTTAAGAATAAGAAAAATTCATAACCCTCTTCCCTGTCCACTATACCATGAATTTTAGTGTCATCCATAAACATACCAACTGTGTCACCTACACTATCATACAAATCATTAATATGAATGACAAACAACCGCGGCCCCAGCACTGACCTCTGCAGGTCACAGGCCTCCAGTCCTCGGTGTTTAATAGACATTTGGACAGATATTTCAACAGGCAAGGCACAGAAGGAGACTCACTTAATGCCAGCCAAAGGGATGAATGTAGATGGGTAAATGGGACAGTACAGAGGTGATGGGTCGAAGGGCACATTTTGATGCTGTACGGCGAAGGGCTTTGTGACTTTAAATTAACTGCGATACCACCCCCACCCCGTGCTGAGAATTCCAAACAGTGACCCCTGACCCTTGACTCCTCAGGCAGAGGAAACATCCTGCCTGTTGAGCCCTAAAATAATTTTGTGTTCCACTGAGATCTCCCGTCATTCTTCTAAACAGGGAACAGAGAACATAGAACAGTACAGCACAGGAACAGGCCCTTCATTCAATGTTAACATTGAGTGTGAGTGTGAATGTTCCAGACAGTAAAGGAGGTGATAATGGGAACCAGTGGAGGAGAGATGAATGGCGCATTGAATGAGAACCAGGTGGGGGAGGGTGGAAAACCTGTGGGTGATCTGTGTTTGTCGACGTAACGGGACGCTGGAGAGGGACAAAGATGGAGATGAGGATCCCTTTATTCCCTTTCCCACAGCCCCATCACCCACAGCCCCTCATGGGGAAAGGGGAAGAATTTGCAGGGACCCTTAAGCAACACAGGACTTGATGAATGATTTCAGTCTCAACTGTCAAATGCTTACTCTTTTGCATAGATGCTTCCTGACCTGCTGAGTTCCTCCAGCATTTTGTGTGTGTTGCTGTGCTTTAAATATACTCAATTATTTGGCCTCCACAGCTGCCTGTGGAAGATTCACTATCATGTGGCTAAAGGAATTCCTCCTCATCTCTGTTCTAAATGGACATCGTCTTGTTGGAGGCTGTGCCATCTGGTCCTCGACCCAACCACTACAGGAAACATCCTCCCGACATCAACTCTCTCCAGACAGGTTTCAGGGAGATCAGGCAAGACCTTCATCAGGACCTGTGTTGCTTGGATTACCAGCATCTACAAATTTTCTCGTGTTTCATTTAAAGTGGAAGTTGATAGGTTCTTCAATAGTCAGGGCATCAAAAGTTATGGGGAGAAGAAGAATAGGGTTGAGAGGGATAATAAATCAGCCATTCTTCTAAACTCCAGTGAGTACAGACCCAGAACCATCAAACACTCCTCATATGTTAACCTTTTAATTCAGGGAATCGTTCTCGTGAACCTCTCCAATGGCAGCACATCTTTTCCTATATAAGGGGCCAAAGCTGCTCACATTACTCAAAGTGTGGTCTGACCAATGCCTTATAAAACATCAGCATTACATCCTTACTCCTGCATTTTAATTCTGTCGAAATGAATTCTCACATTGAGTTTGCCCATCTTACCACTGACTCAGACTAAAAGTTAACCTTTAGGGAACCCTGCACAAGGGCACCCAAGTCCCTTTCCACCTCAGAATTTTGAATGTTCTCTCTAGTTACAAAATCATCTGTGCCTTTATTCCTTCTACCAAACACATTTGCGAAGTTCCCACTCAATAATTCATCCATCAATTCTTTGCCCATTTTCCTGATCTCTCTTCCACAGTACTACTTGCCCATTCACCTTTTTCATATTCTCTTAAAACCTGGTCACACAAAGGCATCAATTCTGTTTCATATCACTCTCTGACAATCTTGGCTATCTATTCCAACAGATTTGTCAAGCAAGATTTCTCCTTAAAGGAACCCATGCTGTCTTTGCCCTATTTTATCATGTGCCTCTATGTACCCAAAAGCTTGTCCTTAATACTGGACTCCAGCATCTTCTCAAGCACACTACATCCAGACTAACACACCTATAATTTATTTTCCACACCTGCTCTCCCTTCTTAAAGAGTGAAGTGACCTTTGCAATTTCCAGTTGCCTTGAATGATCCAGAACTAGCAACTCTTGAAAGATCATTACTAATGCCTCTCCAGGCTCTTCAGCTGCATCTTTCTGAACACACCAGAGCAGTCCAACTTGTCCAGGTGATTTACTAACCTTCAGACCTTTCATCTTCCCTCACACTTTCTCCTTAGTAATAGCATCAACATTCATTTCTGTCCCCTGACACTCTCACATTTCGGACAAACCTCTAGTATCTTCCACAGGGAGGATTGACACAAAATACTAAATAAGTACCACTGCCATGTCTCTGTCTCCCACTCCTACCTCTCTGGCATCATTTTCTAGGGATCCAATAGCCGCTCTCACCTGGCTTTTACTCTTTAAATCTTTGTGTCCTCTTTTTCATTGTTGGCATGTCTTCCCTCATGTCTTTTCTCTTACTACATTTTTGTTACTTTCTCCTGGTTATCAAAACCTTCTCTATTCTCCAACATCCTGCTAATTTTTGCGACATTGTATGCCCTCTCTTTTGCTTTTCTGCTGTATTTGACTCCCCTTGTCAAACACAGTTACCTCATCCTCCCTTTGGAATACTTCTTCATGTTGGGGACATATCTATCCCGTGCCTTCCGACTTACCCCCAGAAACTCCAACCGTTGCTGTTATTCTGTCGTCCCTGTTCTTGTCCACTTCCAACCTGCTTTGGTCAGCTCCTCCCTCATGCCTCTGTCATTCCCTTTACGCCACTCTAATACTGAAACATCCGACTTCATCTTCTGCCTCTGAAGCTGCGGCGTAAATTCTATCATTTTAAAATCACGGTTTCTGCAGGGTTATTTTACCTTAAGCTCCCTAATCATATCTAGCTCATTATACAAATCCCACTCCTGAATTGCCTTTTCTCCCACTGGCCCAACCACAAGCTGTTCTAAAAAGCCACCTCAGGGGCATTCTACAAATTCCCTCTCTTGGGATGCAGCACCAACCTGATTTTCCCCCATATTGAAATCCCCCATTCCTATTATCACCCTGCTCTTTTTACATGCCTTTTCCATTTCCGGGAGTAATGTGTATCCCTTTTGTATCCAGGTCACTATTTGGAGGCCTGTCTATCACTCACATGAAGGTTTTTTTTACCCTTATCGTTTCTTGATGATGCTGTAGCGCAGGTACCCACAAAGATTCTACATCTTCCAAACCGATGTCACCTCTCTCGAAGGATTTGATTTCATTTTTTACCAGCAGAGCCTCCCCAGCCCCTCTGCCTACCTTCCTGTTATTTGAATACAAGGTGTATCCTCGGAGGTCAGGCTTCAAGCCAGGATCTCCTTTCCACCACAACTCAGTGATGCCAACGATGTTGTCCCTGCCAGACTCTACCTGTGTTACACCATCATCTACCTTATTCTGTATACTGGAGCATTCAAATATAACACCTTCAGTCCTGTATTCATCAGCCTGTTTGACACTGAACTTAAGCACAGTCTTTGATGTTGATGGTAGACCACACTGGGGGTATTGTGTGCATTTCTGCTGCCCCAACTCTGGGAGGACTGTGATTACACTGGACAGGAAGCTTCAGGATGGGGAGGCTGGTGTTACAAGGACTGGGAAGCTTGGGTTTAAAAAGAGAGAGATTGGATGTGCTACGGCTAATTATCTGTAGAGTAGGATGTTGAGAAATGACCCCTTATCCAACTCCATAAAACCATAAGGGGCCTAAATAAAGTGAGTATTTTTACCCAGGACATAAGAGTAGAGAACCAGAGGGCTTAGATTTAAGGTGAGAGCCAATCTATGGGGTAATTTTCTTAAAGAAAGGGAGAGGGAGGTGGACAGATGGAATTTGCTGTCAGCAGATGCTGCAGAAACAGATGTAATTAAAATATTTTAAAATACATTTAGACAGTACACAGAGGGATATGGGACAAACACACACAGATGGGACCAGCCAAAGAAGACATCTTAATCTAGCCGATGGATGAAGTGGGCCGGGGGTTCAACATCTGCCAAATCCTTCCTAGATCATCCTCCTGAGGAACCTCACCCTGGAGTCTGTCTGTGAACTGTTGATGTGACGTCACGTCAGAGGGTGGCTCAGTGCATGAACAGTCTACCTGGGTAAGGATGGCAGATTTCATTCCTGAGTAGGAATTCTGACCAGTCTCTTTGACCGTGTGTCACACTCTGATAGTCTCTGTGTGTTATGGTGTTATTTGCTTTCACTCCCTACAATATCATCAAGTCAGTCTTAATTTCCCAGCTCCTGTGGTAGGATTCAAACTCAGCTCTTGGTGTGTTAGTGCAGTGGCCTGGGATCAGGACACAGTGGCTCATCTAACAGTCCCGTGTGTTGGTTGTATTGTGGCCCTGCGCTGGTGTGTTCAGGGGTCTGACATCTCCAGCTGATCATGTGACAGTGATGTTTCCCAGTCGGAGGGGTTGATGTGGAATAAACTTCAGTTCCCATTCAGCCCAGTATTACAGCTAATATTTCCTTTGAATGAGAACCTAATTGTGTCTCATAAACAATGAATAATGAATCTTTGTAAGGTTTACCTCTATTAATGGCATCAAGTGTTTCTCTCAGCACTGTGTTCAGCAAACAGAGGTGATCAAATTTTTCAACCGGTAGGGCCTTATCTGTCACTATCAATTCCTGGATATCGTCATTAATCCTGTAAATATTAAACTGCTGGTTATAAACTGCAAATTTGAATGATTTTACAAATCGATAGAGGGTTTCAGTAAAGAGCATGTCCTACCTCTTGTTTCGACAAGCTTCCTCCTGAAATAAATAACACAAAGCTGAATAGACAGAGAAAAAACACAAAATGCTGGTAGAACTCAGCAGGCCAGACGGCATCTATGGGAGGAGGTAGTGACGACGTTTTGGGCCGAAACCCTTCATCAGGAGTAGACCGAGAATAGACCGAGACTGTTTACATCCTGAATTTCATCCAAATCATTGCAAGGTATTGAAAATTCCCACACCTGCAGTCACTCATACACACAAACAATACAGATCCAGGGGTGAAATTACATGGAATGTTTCTGAAAGTTAGGCCATGACTAAGGGGCTGAAACTTGCAAGAAAGACAGGTGTGCATTTTCACCTGGATATGGCGTTAGAATGATGAGATGGAGGAACTCAAATCAGTGATGTATTTGATAATAAATCCCACAAGAAATTTAGTGAAGCGGATGTGGAACTCACTGGCACAGGAGAGGTTGAAGCGGAACAGCAGAGACTGAATATAAAGGGGGAACTGGACAAACACATGTGGCACCATGGAGTTCGAGCAGGGCTGATGGGTGTGGTGAGTAGGTGGGAGGAGGTTTGTGAAACAGGGAAACTGATAGAAGATGGACCAAATGGCCTGTTTATAATGGAGAATGCGATATAATCCCAGGTGAAATTTATCTGAAAAAGTAAGAGTCGGTGAAAGTTTCCATAATCTGATGGAAACCAGATATAGCGGATAGGTCTGATGCGTGTGTCACATTCTTTGCTCTCACTGATTGACAGAGAAGTTTACGTTCTGTCCTGGGATGTACAGAAGTTGTGGAAGTCCAGTTTTGGGACAACAACAACCCAGAATAGTTGCAGCTATTGTCTGGTAAGTCAGTTTACTGCATTTGGAAATGTTGTGTGTAGGAGCAATGCATCTGTTTTTCGTCTGCATTGTATTCTGTGTTACATGGTTAATATGGTAACTAGTCACGTGAGTGGGGGCGTGGTAAAAGGAAAAGGCTAGGTATTCGGGCTTTGTTTCTGGGCAGTTTTGAGCTGGGGCTGGACAGCTGTCATATATTTCGTTGACCACTCAGCTGCAACTTACTTTATGATTAATTAACCTGAAATTGCATCTCTTAAAGATGATCTGTTGCTGACAAAGGATCAAATACATATCTTCGACAATTTGGAACGTCATTATTGAAGTGATTGGAGGGCGCGTCATACAAGTATAACAATCTGTGCAAGGTCGCCGGCAGCGGCAATTGATTTGTTAGAATTACCTCTGTGCTGTGTTTATTTCAAATGTAATACTGTTCATTTAGTGCCCTTTGACAGAAACAAATTGAAATATAATCTCTCACCTTGAGAAATATCACACTGTCTTTTCGATCCATCTGTTCCTTTATCTTTGAGATTTCCTCCTGAATAAACCTTATATTCTCTTGAATCGCTTGAAGATTTTTCTCCATTGGATTTAGAATCCTCGCCTCTTCCTTCCTGAGATCCCTGAGTAAGCTCTGCACTTTCTCAGTGATAATCTGACGCAGTTCAGCAAACTGGGATGTGACGTGGGACTGAAGGATGTGTGACTGTTCCTGTCAAATGAAAGGTGAAGATCGATTTACCGCATTCCTGATGACATTAAGGAGACCATTCGCTCCACTAATATCCATGCTAGCTCTGAAACATTCCCTCAACCCCATTCCCTCACATTTTCCTGAAACCTATTCTCCCCATTGTCCCATTAACTCCCACCTGATTCACCTACACCCTACCCCACCTTGACAGGGTTAATTGTAATTAACCATTCATCCACCACATCCTTTGGATGTGTCTGCAACTGTCGTGGTCACAGGGAGAACATGCAAACTCCACACAGACAGCACCAGAGGTCAGGATCAAACCCAGGTCACTGGAGCTGCGATACTCCGCTATTCTGCATTAAATGGAGCAAAACTATACAGTAATATTAGAAATTCTGCTTGGGAAACCTCACCTGAACTCCGGAAATCTTCTCTTTCTGTTGCTGCTCCTTTTCCTGGAAGTCTGATTTGTTTTTTGTGAGAGAGTCCAAGGAAGATTTTAGCTGATCCTAGAAGTCAGAGAAGGAAGGAAAAGAAAAACAAAAGCAAAAGGCGATCAAACCCGATTATCACACAAAATGCCGGAGGAACTCAGTGAGTCAGGCAGCATCTATTCAGGGGAAATAAACAGTCGGTGTGTCGGGATGAGACCCTTCATTAGGACTGGGAAGGAATGGGACAGAAGCCGGAATAAAAAGGTTGGGGATGAGAACCAGCTGACAGGTGACGGGAGAGACAACATGAGGGGGAACGTGGGGGAGGGTGATGAACTAAGAAGTTGACAGGGGACAGGTGGACAAGGCAAAGAGCTGATCATGGATTCTGATACAAGAGGGCAATTGACCATGGAAGAAACGGGAGGAATTTGATCTGTTTGGGCCCCTGAATGGTGACAAGGGAGGAGGTGTAGGATTCAGATGTAGCACTTGTCCTGCTTACAGGTGTTAGTGCCAGGAGGGAGATCAGTGGGGAGGAGCGAGTGGATCAGGACACTACAGTACGTAGAGAGCGATTCCTACAGAGAGCGAGAGTTGTGGGGTGAGGGATGGGCTGTGGGAACGATAGATGCCAGAATCCCGTCGGAGATGGCGGAAGTTGCAGAGAATGATGTGTTGGTTATGGAGGCTCATGTGATGGTATGGAGGACACAGGAAATGTGTTAAGTATTAAATTAACTTTAGTTTTACCGTGTAGATTTTAACAGCTTCTTTAATCGGCATGAAGCGGTGCTCTCTGTGTTCCTGCACATCTCTACAAATCAGACAGATAGGTGTCTTGTCCGTTTCACAAAACAGCTTCAGTTCTTCCTCATGTTCCTCACAGTGAAGTTTACTTTCCTTCCCTTTCAGATTCAGGTTTAGATTTCGGGCTTTTTCAGCCAGATTTGCTAAGGCCCGACTGGCCCTGAGGGTGCGGTCAGCGAACACCTCTCTACATTCCGGGCAGGAGTTTCTCTCCTCCCTTTCCCAACACCGTGTGATACAAGCGACAGAAGTTGTGTCCACACTCCAGTATAACCGGATCGGTGAAGAAATCCAGGCAGATGGAACAAATTGCCTCCTCGCTCAAACTCTCGACCTGGCCTTTCAAAGCCATGTTATCCCAGCACTTACTGATCTAGAATCCTTTCACTTTCCGGGAGCTGCTGATCCCCTGCAGTACCGCAATTGTCCACTAAGCGCACTGCAGTCTCAGGGAATGAACATTACATTGATGTGTTTGTTCACTTGGAAGGAATTGTGGTGATTTCTATATCAGGGTGGGATCAGACATACATTAAACAGTTCGGAACAGAAATGATAACTCGGCCATGGACTGCCCAAGAGTGGCTGCAAAAGGAGAAGGATCAAGCATGGGGCTAGCAAACACATGCCATAAAAACCCAGAGAGACAGAAACGTCAACTGAATCTTCAAAGGCCTCTTGCGTCTGATTGGAAGGACCTTCCCCTGGAAGACGATTGAAGTCATGTGATGAAAGGAGAAGCCGCAGGGCTGATCAACTGGCTGGTGGTGGTGCCCTGAGTCCCGGTAGGCGTGATGGGCTAACGAGAAGCAAAACAGAAATGAAGTTGGAGAGAAGAGCCTGGTTCAGTCTGAGGCAGGACTGAAAGGGGCAATTTCTGAGATGAGAGGCACAAGAGACTGCAGATGCTGGACGCTTGAGTAAAAAACATGATGCTGGAAGAACTGAGCAGGTCAGGTAGCGTCTGTGGAGAGAAATGTAGGATCGACTTTCCAGGTCGAGATCCTTCATCTGGACTGTCTCAACCTGAAATGTCGATTGTCCATTTCCCTCCACAGATGCTGTCTGACGAGCTGTGTAACTCCAGCAACTCGTTTTTACTTCTCTCGAGGTATAAAGAGAGTCAAGCTGGGGTGTAACACCGTGGTTTAGTGAATATTTAAAACGATTATTAAATTAGCTCATACCATGCGAGTGGGGATGTGGGGGATATTGTGCTGTAAGCAGACAGATGCAGTGGTGATGACCATCTGTGGCTGCAGGAAAAAGCACAGGACTGGACATTCTACGTCACAAGGTATTGGATTCGGTCCAGTACATCACGGGGTGAAGCTCTTCCGAACATCGAGCACATCGACATGAAACACTGTCAGAGCAGAGCAGCATCCATCATCAGAGATGCTCACCACCCAGGCCAGGCTCTTCTCTCGCTGCTGCAGTCGGGTAGAAGCCACGAGAGCCTCTGGACTTGCACCACCAGGTTCAGGATCAGTTACTACCCCTCCATCATCAGGCTCTTGAACAAATCGAAGATAACTACGCTGACTTGCCCATCCATTGAGATGCTCCCACAACGAATGATCACACTAGGCCTGTCTCAGAATGACAGAAATAAGAGACAGACACAATCTCACAGGGCTGGGCCAGGAATGATGTTTCCTCTGGCTGGAGTGTGGAGTCAAGCGCCACAGACTCAAAATCTGAGGTCACCTCAGCACGACAGAGAGGAGGGGAAACGTGAATCGTTGCAATTTTCTCCGCAATGTTTCTAAATTCAAAAGGTATATGTAGGGGCTCAGTGATGACGGGAATGTTGCAGGAAAATAGCGCTCAGGTAAACGATCACGCACATTCCGAGTGAAGGGCAGAGTAGCGTGAGGGGCCAAATAGCCATGCCTGCACCACCTTCTTATTTTCTAAATCAGGAGTTTACCTTTGCGCCTTGTTCTCCCTTGGCCTTCAGCCTGTTGGATTGCACAGGGGAGCGGTGAGAGCTCCAGAGATCCATCTGCAGCTGCAGCATTTGTTTCATGTTCTCGTTTTTTATTGCTATTTACCTGGTCCCTGAACTCCTCCATTCTGATCAAAAAGGCACAACAGCGCCTTTATTTCCTGCAGAGCATCAAGAAAGCTCACCTCTGTCCCAGGATACTGACGGACTTTTACCACTGTACCAACTACATCTCACTGTGGTACGGCAATTGTCCCGTTTCGGACCACAAAGCTCTCCAGCAGGTGATGAAAACTGCCCAGCCGATTATCGGCACCCAATTGCCCACCACTGAGAACATCTACCATAAACGCTGACTGGGCAGGGCGAAAAGCATAATCAAGGATGCATCTCACCCTAACCATGGACTTTTTACTCTCCTCCCATCCGGTAGGCACTACAGAAGCCTCCGCTCCCGAACCAGCAGGCACAGGAAGAGCTTGAGGCTGTGACCCTGCTGAACCTCACATCACAGCGCTGCAGTATTGCACCCATATTGTACTGTCTCAGTACTTTTATATTTGTGGGCTGTAGCACTTACTTTTTATTCGCAGTTATTTTACGGTGATTTATTTGTACTCCGATAATAAAATTTACTTTATACTTTGAGCCTCGGGAACTCCCTTTGATTCTGAGAACAAACTGAGACTGTCGTCTCCAGCTCCCGGCCGCAGCCCATCCTCTGATACACTTGCAGCCAATCAGAGAGCACCGCTGGAACAAACCTGCTCTCACTGGTGGAGCATGTCAGTGGACGGGACGCTGGAAGCAACTGGAGCCGGTGAGAAGTTGGAGATCGGGAGCGGCACTTCCAGTAAAGTCTGCAACACCGGCTGGGGTCTTAATTCCTACAAATGGCAGAGGTGAGGAGACTGGCCAAGATTCCGTGAAACGTTTCAGCTACACGGAGGGTGCCCGGCGTTTTCCCGGATCGGAGCCTGCTGTCTGAAGCTGCCTCCCAGACCCGTCCCCTGTTGCTGGGAGACGGGAGATGCTCTGCAGTGGCTGCTGATGGATCTCTGGAACTCTCACCGTTTCTCTGTGCAATCCGACAGGCTGAAGGCCAAAGGAAAAAAGTGCAAAGGTAAACTTGTGCTTTAGAAAATAAACATGAATGGGTGTGGCCATTCGGCCCCTCACACCTTTTCTGCCCTTCATTCAAAACATGCCTGATCTTTGACCTCAGTGCCACTTTCACACAGCATTTCCCTCACCGCTGTGGCTCAAAATTTGCCTTTCGAATTTAGAAACATTGTGGAGAAAATTCCAAAGATTCACTGCACTCTAGATGAGGAAATTTCTTCTCATCTCCATCCTGTGAGACAGTGTCTGTCTCAGTCAGACCACCTCTTATTTCTCTAACTTTGAGACAGTCCCAGCCTGTGTAATCTCTCCGAGGACACAACCAACCCCACCCCATCAGCAAATCTGGGAAACCATCTCTGCATTCCCTTCATCCCGAAAGCTGACTCGGGGAGGTAGATCAGTCCTGTGCACAGTGTTCCATGTACGCTCTCACCAGGACCTCACGTACAGTGGCATGCAAACGTTTGGGCACCCCTGGTCAAAATATCTGTTACTGTGCATATTTAAGTGAGTAGAAGATAAACTGATGCCCAACAGTCATAAAGTTGAAGATGAAACATTCTTTTCAACATTTTAAGCAAGATTAGTGTATTATTTTTGTTTTTATACAATTTTAGAGTGAAAAAAAGGAAAGGAGCACCATGGAAAAAAGTTTGCACACCCTAATTGATTTGAGCTCTCAGATAATGTTTATCTTAATTAGCTTGTTAGAGCTATGGCTTGTTCACAATCATCATTAGGAAAGGCCAGGTTATGCAAATTTCAAAGCTATATAAATACTCCCAACAATTGTCCCAACAATCAGCAGCCATGGGCTCCTCGAAGCAGCTGCCTAGCACTCTGAAAATTAAAATAATTGATGTCCACAAAGGTGAAGGCTATAAGAAGATAGCAAAGCGTTTTCAGGTAGCCATTTCCTCAATTCATAATATAATTAAGAAATGGCAGCTAACAGGAATGGTGGAAGTCAAGTTGAGGTCTGGAAGACCAAGAAAACTTTCCGAGTGAACTACTCATAGGATTGCGAGAAAGGCAAATCAAAACCCCCATTTGACTGCAAAGACCTTCAGGAAGATTTAGCAGATTCTGGAGTGGTGGTGCACTGTTCTACTGTGCAGAGACACCTGCACAAATATGACCTTCATGGAAGAGTCATCAGAAGAAAACCTTTCCTGCATCCTCACCACAAATTTCAACACAGAAGTTTGCAAAGTAACATCTAAACAAGCCTGATGCATTTTGGAAACAAGTCCTTTGGACTGAAGAAGTTAAAATAGAACTTCTTGGCTGCAAAGAGCAAAGGTATGTTTGGAGAAAAAATGGGTGCAAAATTTCATGAAAAGAACTCCTCTCCAACTGTTAAGTACGGGAGTGGATTGATCATGTTTTGGGCTTGTGTTGCAGCCAGTGGCACGGGGAACATTTCACTGGTAGAGGGAAGAATTAATTAAATTGAATACCAGCAAATTCTGGAAGCAAACATCACACCGTCTATAAAAAAGCTGAAGATGAAAAGAGAATGGTTTCTACAACAGGATAATTACCCTAAAAACACCTCAAAATCCCTAATGGACTACCTCAAGAGGCGCAAGCTGAAGGTTTTGCCATGGCCCTCACAGTTCCCCAACCTAAACATCATCAAAAATTTATGGTTAGACATCAAAAGAGCAGTGCATGCAATACGGCCCAAGAATGTCACAAAACTGGAAGCCTTTTGCAAGGAAGAATGGGCGAAAATCCCCCAAACAAGAATTGAAAGACATTTAGCTGGCTACAGAAAGCATTTACAAGCTGTGATACTTTCCGAAGGGGTGTTACTAAGTACTGACCATGCAGGGTGCCTAAACTTTTGCTTCGGGCCCTTTTCATTTTTAATTATTTTGAAACTGTGAAAGATAGAAATAAAAAAGTAATCTTGCTTAAAATATTAAAGAAATGTGTCATATTTAACTTTATGCCTTTTGGAAATCAGGTTATCTTTTACTCACTTAGCTATTCACAGTAACAGAAATTTTGACCGGGGTACCCAAACTTTTGCATGCCACAATATCTTTAGCATCAATGACAGAATGAATTGCTTCCCACAGTCAGAACAGGTGGAGCATCTCACTATGGTGCAAACTTACTGATGTATCTTCCCCTCCCACACACAGAGCAGGTGAATGGCCTCGCTCTACTGTGAATTCACTGGCATATCAGGGGGTAGGCAATGAGTGAATCCCTTCCCACACTGACAGAAGGAGAATGATATCTCACTGAGATCATTTCTCTGGCAATTCAGAAAGCTGAATAAGATGATGAGGGCCAGAGGATTTTTCCCAAGACTGAAATGGTTCACATGAAGGGGTGTAGTTTTAAGGTGCTTGGAAATAGGTGCAAGGGGAATGTCAGAGATAAGTTTTTCACACACAGAGTTGTGGGTGTGTGGAATACACTGCAAAGGTGGGAGAGGTGGATACAAGAGGATATTTTAAGAGACTCTCAGATAGATACATGGTGCTAGGAAAAGTAGAGGCTATGTGGTAGGTAAATTCCAGGCAGTTTCTCAGTTAGGTTGTACGGTCGGCACAACATTCTGGGCCGAAGGGCGTTTTCTATGTTTCTATATGAACTCATCTTCTAACAAGGCAAGGATCAGGCATCCAGAGTGACCATCATATTCCTTGACTGTACTCCTGTCTGCATGAGAATGGGCTATTTCTACCTTCAATCAACCCGTGACTTGGCTCAGTTTGTCCTGTCCTTTGGTATTATTTCAAGTTCTGGTCACGTTCCACAACACTACAAAGAGGGTTTTTTACGACATTCATGATCCTGGAGATTTTCTAATTGCTCAGATTCCCTCCCCCACCTGATTGACAGTGATGAACCCATCGATGGAAATGACATGAACGTAGCTATTCTCATTGGAGTGTGGCACTTTTGTGATGTACAAGCCATAAGTCACTTGGCATCGAGGACAAAGCTGTTTTATATCGTTATTTATCCAGAGAGAACGGAAGCTGACGGAAGGATTTTTTTTCCCCATACGGCACTAATTGACATTTTTTACTGACTAAAAGCTAGACTCTTCATCCGAGAGTAACTGGGAATATATTTTTGTTCCGAGTTACTAATCCTCGGATTTACCTAGCTGGAACTCGGCAGTGTTTGGGAGATACATTCACCCACATTTCCTTCCACTGTACGGGAACAACGCTGGTAGTGTCAGCCATGGCTACCTCTTTACCCAGAAGGCCCTACGACAGAGAAACCTGTCTGCCACCGAAAGATCAGCGATGCGCATGCGCCGCAGAAATGGCTCACTAGCCGAAAGCTGCGGGCCCGGGTTCGGATCGTGGGGCTGAGAAAGATAGAATGGACAGGGGCTGTCCTGGGGTACAGGACGAGTGCGGCAGGAGCTCACAGTAATAGCCCTTCAATCGCATTTCAGACGCCGGTGATTAATTTCCACCCAGACACCCCTTCCTACCTGCGGCCGATCCCCGTGAGCCACTCGTCTACTTAGCGCATGCGCGACATTTCGGACACCTTCCGACCTCTGCGCATGCGCATCTGAGCAAACAGGCGAGAATCTGCAGATGCGCAAATCCAAAGCAACAGACAGAAAACGCTGGAGGAACTCAGAGGCGTAGACAGCAACTATGGACAGGAGTGAACAGTCGGCGTTTCAGACCGAATCCTTCTTCAGGACTGGAAAGGAAGGGAGGGAGTAAGAATGTGGGGGGAGGTAAAGTGTTCGGGTAAACCGGGAGAGGGTGAGGGGTGAAGTAAAGAGCTGAGAAGTTGATTGGTGAGAGAGATAAAGGGCTGGAGAATAATTATAATAAATGCTTTATTGATCCTGAGTAGGAAATTCATTCGTTTCAGCAGCAAAATCTAAAAACACATTTAGCAGCGTGCATACTTTACTAAAAATAATATAGAGAATAATAATATGCACAATAATAATGTACCAATGTGCAATAATAATAAATGAAACAACACAGCAGAGCCTATTGAACTATGATGGGTGTTCTCCTGCCACAGAAAGATGAACTGTTGCATTTGGTTAGAAAGATTTTCTGTTGTGATCCTGGTGTCAGTGGAGCTGAGTGAGTCTGTTCGAAAGGGCTCGGGGGCTTTGCTGCCTATTCAGTAGGTCATGGAGACGATGTGACAGATTGTCCATAACCGATAACAGTTTGTTTAGTCACCTCCACTCCACCACAAATCGAAAGAGCCCCGGTTGTGGCCAAGGACGGATCCAGCCTTCTTGATGAGTTCATTTAGTCTTTTTGCATCACAGCATCGATGCTGCTCCCCCAACAGAAAACAGCAAAGACGACTGCACTCGCTACAACAGACTGGTAAAAGATTTTCACCAACCTTCCTCACACATTTGAGGATCTCGGCTTCTTTAGAAAATAGAGTCTGCTCATCCCATTCTTGTAAACAGTCTTGGTGTTGTTTTTCCAGACACGACTATTGCCGAGGTGAACCCCCAAGTGTTTGTACTCCTCCACCACAGTAACCTCTTCCCCCACAATGTATACTGGACTCATCACAGTCTTCTTCCTCCAAAATTCAATCAGCCTTTCCCTGGTTTTGGCCATATTCAGAGCAGATGATTCCTCCCTCACTATTCCACAATCCTGTCCACCAGTCCACTGTGCACCGACTCCTGCGCATCTCTGATGCCCCCAACTATCACAGAGTCATCAGAGAACTTCTGCAAGTTGCAAGACTCAAAGTCGCACTGAAAGTCCCAGGTATAGAGTGGGAACAGAAACAGAGACAGGACAGTCCCTTGTGGGGCTCCAGTACCACTCACCTCCACCTCAGGCTGAGAACTACCCAGCGGGGCAAACTGGGGTCTATCTGTCAGGAAGGCAGTAATCCAGGAGTCAGTGAGTTTGTCCACGCCCATCCTTTGCAGCTTCTTGTTCAGGAGACGTGGCTGGATTGTACTGAAGGCAACTAGCAAAATCAAAAAAAGAAAAATGTGATTCTCACAATGCCACGAGCCCATCCCGGTGAGAGTGAGCTCGCTGCAACGGGGAGATGATGGTGTCATCCTTACCCTCATGAGGTTGGTAGGAAACTGTAGAGGGTCCAAGGTAAGTCAGGATCAGCCTCTCCATCAAGTTCATCACATGAGATGTGAGGACAATTGTTCTGTAGTCATAAAGTTCACATGGAGTCGCCGTATTGGGTAAAGTAGAAAAGCAGGAGGTCTTCCACAGCACCGGTATCTTTTCCTGACTCAGTCTGAGATTGTAAAAGTGCTGCAAAATACCAGAGACCAGGCCCGTACAGACCTTCACTGCTGGGGCTGATACCGACAGGGTCAGCAGATGTAGTCTCTCCGGCTGTCTCCTACCCTGACCAGTCACTGTCAGACGGGTCAGCAACTGTAGTCTCTCCGGCTGTCTCCTACTCTGACCAGTCACTGTCAGACGGGTCAGCAGATGTAGTCTCTCCGGCTGTCTCCTACCCTGACCCACAGTCACTGTCAGACGGCTCAGCAGATGTAGTCTCTCCAGCTGTCTCCTACCCTGACCCGCAGTCACTGTCAGGCGGGTCAGCAGATGTAGTCTCTCCGGATGTCTCCTACCCTGACCAGACACTGTCAGACGGGACAGCAGATGTAGTCTCTCCGGCTGTCTCCTGTCCTGTTCCGCAGTCACTGTCAGACGGGTCAGCAGATATAGTCTCTCCGGCTGTCTCCTACACTGGCCAGTCACTGTCAGATGGGACAGCAGATGTAGTCTCTCCGGCTGTCTCCTACCCTGACCTGCAGTCACTGTCAGACGGGTCAGTAGATGTAGTCTCTCCAGCTGTCTCCTACCCTGACCAATCACTGTCAGACGGGACAGCAGATGTAGTCTCTCCGGCTGTCTCCTGCCCTGTTCCGCAGTCACTGTCAGACGGGTCAGCAGATGTAGTCTCTCCGGCTGTCTCCTACCCTGACCAATCACTGTCAGACGGGACAGCAGATGTAGTCTCTCCGGCTGTCTCCTGCCCTGTTCCGCAGTCACTGTCAGACGGGTCAGCAGATGTAGTCTCTCCGGCTGTCTCCTGCACTGTTCCGCAGTCACTGTCAGACGGGTGAGCAGATATAGTTTCTGCGGCTGTCTCCTACCCTGGCCAGTCACTGTCAGACGGGAAAGCAGATGTAGTCTCTCCGGCTGTCTCCTACACTGACCCGCAGTCACTGTCAGACGGGTCAGTAGATGTAGTCTCTCCAGCTGTCCCCTACCCTGACCTGCAGTCACTGTCAGACGGGTCAGCAGATGTAGTCTCTCCGGCTGTCTCCTACCCTGACCAGTCACTGTCAGACGTGTCAGCAGATGTAGTCTCTCCAGCTGTCTCCCACCCTGACCTGCAGTCACTGTCAGACGGGTCAGCAGCTGTAGTCTCTCCAGCTGTCTCCTACCCTGACCTGCAGTCACTGTCAGACGGGTCAGCAGATGTAGTCTCTCCGGCTGTCTCCTACCCTGACCTGCAGTCACTGTCAGACGGGTCAGCAGATGTAGTCTCTCCGGCTGTCTCCTACCCTGGCCAGTCACTGTCAGACGGGACAGCCGATGTAGTCTCTCCGGCTGGCTCCTACCCTGACCCGCAGTCACTGTCAGACGGGTCAGCAGATGTAGTCTCTCCCGCTTTCTCCTACCCTGACCTGCAGTCACTGTCAGACGGGTCAGCAGATGTAGTCTCACCAGCTGTCTCCTACCCTGACCCGCAGTCACTGTCAGACGGGTCAGCAGATGTAGTCTCTCCAGCTGTCTCCAACCTTGACCCGCAGTCACTGTCAGACGGGTCAGCAGATGTAGTCTCTCCCGCTGTCTCCTACCCTGACCTGCAGTCACTGTCAGACGGGACAGAAGATGTAGTCTCTCCGGCTGTCTCCTACCCTGACCAATCACTGTCAGACGGGACAGCAGATGTAGTCTCTCCGGCTGTCTCCTGCACTGTTCCGCAGTCACTGTCAGACGGGTGAGCATATATAGTCTCTGCGGCTGTCTCCTACCCTGGCCAGTCACTGTCAGACGGGACAGCAGATGTAGTCTCTCCGGCTGTCTCCTACACTGACCCGCAGTCACTGTCAGACGGGTCAGTAGATGTAGTCTCTCCAGCTGTCCCCTACCCTGACCTGCAGTCACTGTCAGACGGGTCAGCAGATGTAGTCTCTCCGGCTGTCTCCTACCCTGACCAGTCACTGTCAGACGTGACAGCAGATGTAGTCTCTCTAGCTGTCTCCTACCCTGACCTGCAGTCACTGTCAGACGGGTCAGCAGCTGTAGTCTCTCCAGCTGTCTCCTACCCTGACCTGCAGTCACTGTCAGACGGGTCAGCAGATGTAGTCTCTCCAGCTGTCTCCTACCCTGACCTGCAGTCACTGTCAGACGGGTCAGCAGATGTAGTCTCTGCGGCTGTCTCCTACCCTGACCTGCAGTCACTGTCAGACGGGTCAGCAGATGTAGTCTCTCCAGCTGTCTCCTACCCTGACCAGTCACTGTCAGACGGGTCAGCAGATGTAGTCTCTCCAGCTGTCTCCTACCCTGACCCGCAGTCACTGTCAGACGGGTCAGCAGATGTAGTCTCTCCGGCTGTCTCCTACCCTGACCAGTCACTGTCAGACGGGTCAGCAGATGTAGTCTCTCCAGCTGTCTCCTACCCTGACCCGCAGTCACTGTCAGACGGGTCAGCAGATGTAGTCTCTCCAGCTGTCTCCTGCCCTGACCTGCAGTCACTGTCAGATGGGTCAGCAGATGTAGTCTCTCCGGCTGTCTCCTACCCTGGCCAGTCACTGTCAGACGGGACAGCAGATGTAGTCTCTCCGGCTGTTTCCTACCCTGACCCGCAGTCACTGTCAGACGGGTCAGCAGATGTAGTCTCTCCCGCTGTCTCCTACCCTGACCTGCAGTCACGGTCAGACGGGTCAGCAGATGTAGTCTCTCCAGCTCTCTCCTAACCCGTCCCGCAGTCACTGTCAGACGGGTCAGCAGATGTAGTCTCTGCGGCTGTCTCCTACCCTGACAGGCAGTCACTGTCAGGCGGGTCAGCAGATGTAGTCTCTCCGGCTGTCTCCTACCCTGACCTGCAGTCACTGTCAGACGGGTCAGCAGATGTAGTCTCTCCGGCTGTGTCCTACCCTGACCAGTAACTGTCAGACGGGACAGCAGATGTAGTCTCTCCGGCTGTGTCCTACCCTGACCAGTCACTGTCAGACGGGACAGCAGATGTAGTCTCTCCGTCTGTGTCCTACCCTGACCAGTCACTGTCAGACGGGAGAGCAGATGTAGTCTCTCCGTCTGTCTCCTACCCTGACCCGCAGTCACTGTCAGACGGGTCAGCAGATGTAGTCTCTCCCGCTGTCTCTTACCCTGACCTGCAGTCACTGTCAGACGGGTCAGCAGATGTAGTCTCTCCAGCTCTCTCCTAACCCGTCCCGCAGTCACTTTCAGACGGGCCAGCAGATGTAGTCTCTCCGGCTGTCTCCTATCCTGACCAGCAGTCACTGTCAGACGGGTCAGCAGATGTAGTCTCACCAGCTGTCTCCTACCCTGACCAGTCACTGTCAGACGGGACAGCAGATGTAGTCTCTGTGGCTGTCTCCTACCCTGACCCGCAGTCACTGTCAGGCGGGTCAGCAGATGTAGTCTCTCCGGCTGTCTCCTACCCTGACCAGTCACTGTCAGACGGGACAGCAGATGTAGTCTCTCCGGCTGTGTCCTACCCTGACCAGTCACTGTCAGACGGGACAGCAGATGTAGTCTCTCCGGCTGTCTCCTACCGTGACCAGTCACTGTCAGACGGGACAGCAGATGTAGTCTCCCCGGCTGTGTCCTACCCTGACCAGTCACTGTCAGACGGGACAGCAGATGTATTCTCTCCGTCTGTCTCCTACCCTGACCCGCAGTCACTGTCAGACGGGTCAGCAGATGTAGTCTCTCCCGCTTTCTCCTACCCTGACCTGCAGTCACTGTCTGACGGGTCAGCAGATGTAGTCTCACCAGCTGTCTCCTACCCTGACCCGCAGTCACTGTCAGACGGGTCAGCAGATGTAGTCTCTCCAGCTGTCTCCTACTCTGACCCGCAGTCACTGTCAGACGGGTCAGCAGATGTAGTCTCTCCGGCTGTCTCCTACCCTGACCAGCAGTCACTGTCAGACGGGTCAGCAGATGTAGTCTCTCCAGCTGTCTCCTACCCTGACCCGCAGTCACTGTAAGACGGGTCAGCAGATGTAGTCTCTCCAGCTGTCTCCTACCCTGACCTGCAGTCACTGTCAGACGGGTCAGCAGATGTAGTCTCTCCGGCTGTCTCCTACCCTGGCCAGTCACTGTCAGACGGGTCAGCAGATGTAGTCTCACCGGCTGTCTCCTACCCTGACCAGTCACTGTCAGACGGGACAGCAGATGTAGTCTCTGCGGCTGTCTCCTACCCTGACCAGTCACTGTCAGACGGGACAGCAGATGTAGTCTCTCCGTCTGTGTCCTACCCTGACCAGTCACTGTCAGACGGGACAGCAGATGTAGTCTCTCCGTCTGTCTCCTACCCTGACCCGCAGTCACTGTCAGACGGGTCAGCAGATGTAGTCTCTCCCGCTGTCTCCTACTCTGACCTGCAGTCACTGTCAGACGTGTCAGCAGATGTAGTCTCTCCAGCTGTCTCCTACCCTGACCCGCAGTCACTGTCAGACGGGTCAGCAGATGTAGTCTCTCCCGCTGTCTCCTACTCTGACCTGCAGTCACTGTCAGACGGGTCAGCAGATGTAGTCTCTCCAGCTGTCTCCTACCCTGACCCGCAGTCACTGTCAGACGGGTCAGCAGATGTAGTCTCTCCAGCTGTCTCCTACACTGACCTGTCACTGTCAGACGGGTCAGCAGATATAGTCTCTCCGGCTGTCTCTACCCTGACCCGCAGTCACTGTCAGACGGGTCAGCAGATATAGTCTCTCCGGCTGTCTCCTACCCTGACCCGCAGTCACTGTCAGACGGGTCAGCAGATGTAGTCTCTCCCGCTGTCTCCTACCCTGACCTGCAGTCACTGTCAGACGGGTCAGCAGATGTAGTCTCTCCAGCTGTCTCCTAACCCGTCCCGCAGTCACTTTCAGACGGGCCAGCAGATGTAGTCTCTCCGGCTGTCTCCTACTCTGACCAGCAGTCACTGTCAGACGGGTCAGCAGATGTAGTCTCACCGGCTGTCTCCTACCCTGACCAGTCACTGTCAGACGGGACAGCAGATGTAGTCTCTCCGGCTGTGTCCTACCCTGACCTGTCACTGTCAGACGGGACAGCAGATGTAGTCTCTCCCGCTTTCTCCTACCCTGACCTGCAGTCACTGTCAGACGGGTCAGCAGATGTAGTCTCACCAGCTGTCTCCTACCCTGACCCGCAGTCACTGTCGGACGGGTCAGCAGATGTAGTCTCTCCAGCTGTCTCCTACTCTGACCCGCAGTCACTGTCAGACGGGTCAGCAGATGTAGTCTCTCCGGCTGTCTCCTACCCTGACCAGCAGTCACTGTCAGACGGGTCAGCAGATGTAGTCTCTCCAGCTGTCTCCTACCCTGACCCGCAGTCACTGTCAGACGAGTCAGCAGATGTAGTCTCTCCAGCTGTCTCCTACCCTGACCTGCAGTCACTGTCAGACGGGTCAGCAGATGTAGTCTCTCCGGCTGTCTCCTACCCTGGCCAGTCACTGTCAGACGGGACAGCAGATGTAGTCTCTCCGGCTGTTTCCTACCCTGACCCGCAGTCACTGTCAGACGAGTCAGCAGATGTATTCTCTCCGGCTGTCTCCTACCCTGACCCGCAGTCACTGTTAGACGGGTCAGCAGATGTAGTCTCTCCCGCTGTCTCCTACCCTGACCTGCAGTCACTGTCAGACGGGTCAGCAGATGTAGTCTCTCCAGCTCTCTCCTAACCCGTCCCGCAGTCACTGTCAGACGGGTCAGCAGATGTAGTCTCTCCGGCTGTCTCCTACCCTGACCAGCAGTCACTGTCAGACGGGTCAGCAGATGTAGTCTCACCGGCTGTCTCCTACCCTGACCAGTCACTGTCAGACGGGACAGCAGATGTAGTCTCTGCGGCTGTCTCCTACCCTGACCCGCCGTCACTGTCAGGCGGGTCAGCAGATGTAGTCTCTCCGGCTGTCTCCTACCCTGACCAGTCACTGTCAGACGGGACAGCAGATGTAGTCTCTCCAGCTGTCTCCTACCCTGACCCGCAGTCACTGTCAGACGAGTCAGCAGATGTAGTCTCTCCAGCTGTCTCCTACCCTGACCTGCAGTCACTGTCAGGCGGGTCAGCAGATGTAGTCTCTCCGGCTGTCTCCTACCCTGACCAGTCACTGTCAGACGGGACAGCAGATGTAGTCTCTCCGGCTGTCTCCTACCCTGACCAGTCACTGTCAGACGGGACAGCAGATGTAGTCTCTCCGTCTGTGTCCTACCCTGACCAGTCACTGTCAGACGGGACAGCAGATGTAGTCTCTCCGTCTGTCTCCTACTCTGACCTGCGGTCACTGTCAGACTTGTCAGCAGATGTAGTCTCTCCAGCTCTCTCCTACCCTGACCAGCAGTCACTGTCAGACGGGTCAGCAGTTGAGTCTCACCGGCTGTCTCCTACCCTGACCAGTCACTGTCAGACGGGACAGCAGATGTAGTCTCTCCGTCTGTGTCCTACCCTGACCTGCAGTCACTGTCAGACGGGTCAGCAGATGTAGTCTCTCCAGCTGTCTCCTACCCTGACCAGTCACTGTCAGACGGGTCAGCAGATGTAGTCTCTCCAGCTGTCTCCTACCCTGACCCGCAGTCACTGTCAGACGGGTCAGCAGATGTAGTCTCTCCGGCTGTCTCCTACCCTGACCAGTCACTGTCAGACGGGTCAGCAGATGTAGTCTCTCCAGCTGTCTCCTACCCTGACCCGCAGTCACTGTCAGACGGGTCAGCAGATGTAGTCTCTCCAGCTGTCTCCTGCCCTGACCTGCAGTCACTGTCAGATGGGTCAGCAGATGTAGTCTCTCCGGCTGTCTCCTACCCTGGCCAGTCACTGTCAGACGGGACAGCAGATGTAGTCTCTCCGGCTGTTTCCTACCCTGACCCGCAGTCACTGTCAGACGGGTCAGCAGATGTAGTCTCTCCCGCTGTCTCCTACCCTGACCTGCAGTCACGGTCAGACGGGTCAGCAGATGTAGTCTCTCCAGCTCTCTCCTAACCCGTCCCGCAGTCACTGTCAGACGGGTCAGCAGATGTAGTCTCTGCGGCTGTCTCCTACCCTGACAGGCAGTCACTGTCAGGCGGGTCAGCAGATGTAGTCTCTCCGGCTGTCTCCTACCCTGACCTGCAGTCACTGTCAGACGGGTCAGCAGATGTAGTCTCTCCGGCTGTGTCCTACCCTGACCAGTCACTGTCAGACGGGACAGCAGATGTAGTCTCTCCGGCTGTGTCCTACCCTGACCAGTCACTGTCAGACGGGACAGCAGATGTAGTCTCTCCGTCTGTGTCCTACCCTGACCAGTCACTGTCAGACGGGAGAGCAGATGTAGTCTCTCCGTCTGTCTCCTACCCTGACCCGCAGTCACTGTCAGACGGGTCAGCAGATGTAGTCTCTCCCGCTGTCTCTTACCCTGACCTGCAGTCACTGTCAGACGGGTCAGCAGATGTAGTCTCTCCAGCTCTCTCCTAACCCGTCCCGCAGTCACTTTCAGACGGGCCAGCAGATGTAGTCTCTCCGGCTGTCTCCTATCCTGACCAGCAGTCACTGTCAGACGGGTCAGCAGATGTAGTCTCACCAGCTGTCTCCTACCCTGACCAGTCACTGTCAGACGGGACAGCAGATGTAGTCTCTGTGGCTGTCTCCTACCCTGACCCGCAGTCACTGTCAGGCGGGTCAGCAGATGTAGTCTCTCCGGCTGTCTCCTACCCTGACCAGTCACTGTCAGACGGGACAGCAGATGTAGTCTCTCCGGCTGTGTCCTACCCTGACCAGTCACTGTCAGACGGGACAGCAGATGTAGTCTCTCCGGCTGTCTCCTACCGTGACCAGTCACTGTCAGACGGGACAGCAGATGTAGTCTCCCCGGCTGTGTCCTACCCTGACCAGTCACTGTCAGACGGGACAGCAGATGTATTCTCTCCGTCTGTCTCCTACCCTGACCCGCAGTCACTGTCAGACGGGTCAGCAGATGTAGTCTCTCCCGCTTTCTCCTACCCTGACCTGCAGTCACTGTCTGACGGGTCAGCAGATGTAGTCTCACCAGCTGTCTCCTACCCTGACCCGCAGTCACTGTCAGACGGGTCAGCAGATGTAGTCTCTCCAGCTGTCTCCTACTCTGACCCGCAGTCACTGTCAGACGGGTCAGCAGATGTAGTCTCTCCGGCTGTCTCCTACCCTGACCAGCAGTCACTGTCAGACGGGTCAGCAGATGTAGTCTCTCCAGCTGTCTCCTACCCTGACCCGCAGTCACTGTCAGACGGGTCAGCAGATGTAGTCTCTCCAGCTGTCTCCTACCCTGACCTGCAGTCACTGTCAGACGGGTCAGCAGATGTAGTCTCTCCGGCTGTCTCCTACCCTGGCCAGTCACTGTCAGACGGGTCAGCAGATGTAGTCTCACCGGCTGTCTCCTACCCTGACCAGTCACTGTCAGACGGGACAGCAGATGTAGTCTCTGCGGCTGTCTCCTACCCTGACCAGTCACTGTCAGACGGGACAGCAGATGTAGTCTCTCCGTCTGTGTCCTACCCTGACCAGTCACTGTCAGACGGGACAGCAGATGTAGTCTCTCCGTCTGTCTCCTACCCTGACCCGCAGTCACTGTCAGACGGGTCAGCAGATGTAGTCTCTCCCGCTGTCTCCTACTCTGACCTGCAGTCACTGTCAGACGTGTCAGCAGATGTAGTCTCTCCCGCTGTCTCCTACTCTGACCTGCAGTCACTGTCAGACGGGTCAGCAGATGTAGTCTCTCCAGCTGTCTCCTACCCTGACCCGCAGTCACTGTCAGACGGGTCAGCAGATGTAGTCTCTCCAGCTGTCTCCTACACTGACCTGTCACTGTCAGACGGGTCAGCAGATATAGTCTCTCCGGCTGTCTCTACCCTGACCCGCAGTCACTGTCAGACGGGTCAGCAGATATAGTCTCTCCGGCTGTCTCCTACCCTGACCCGCAGTCACTGTCAGACGGGTCAGCAGATGTAGTCTCTCCCGCTGTCTCCTACCCTGACCTGCAGTCACTGTCAGACGGGTCAGCAGATGTAGTCTCTCCAGCTGTCTCCTAACCCGTCCCGCAGTCACTTTCAGACGGGCCAGCAGATGTAGTCTCTCCGGCTGTCTCCTACTCTGACCAGCAGTCACTGTCAGACGGGTCAGCAGATGTAGTCTCACCGGCTGTCTCCTACCCTGACCAGTCACTGTCAGACGGGACAGCAGATGTAGTCTCTCCGGCTGTGTCCTACCCTGACCTGTCACTGTCAGACGGGACAGCAGATGTAGTCTCTCCCGCTTTCTCCTACCCTGACCTGCAGTCACTGTCAGACGGGTCAGCAGATGTAGTCTCACCAGCTGTCTCCTACCCTGACCCGCAGTCACTGTCGGACGGGTCAGCAGATGTAGTCTCTCCAGCTGTCTCCTACTCTGACCCGCAGTCACTGTCAGACGGGTCAGCAGATGTAGTCTCTCCGGCTGTCTCCTACCCTGACCAGCAGTCACTGTCAGACGGGTCAGCAGATGTAGTCTCTCCAGCTGTCTCCTACCCTGACCCGCAGTCACTGTCAGACGAGTCAGCAGATGTAGTCTCTCCAGCTGTCTCCTACCCTGACCTGCAGTCACTGTCAGACGGGTCAGCAGATGTAGTCTCTCCGGCTGTCTCCTACCCTGGCCAGTCACTGTCAGACGGGACAGCAGATGTAGTCTCTCCGGCTGTTTCCTACCCTGACCCGCAGTCACTGTCAGACGAGTCAGCAGATGTATTCTCTCCGGCTGTCTCCTACCCTGACCCGCAGTCACTGTCAGACGGGTCAGCAGATGTAGTCTCTCCCGCTGTCTCCTACCCTGACCTGCAGTCACTGTCAGACGGGTCAGCAGATGTAGTCTCTCCAGCTCTCTCCTAACCCGTCCCGCAGTCACTGTCAGACGGGTCAGCAGATGTAGTCTCTCCGGCTGTCTCCTACCCTGACCAGCAGTCACTGTCAGACGGGTCAGCAGATGTAGTCTCACCGGCTGTCTCCTACCCTGACCAGTCACTGTCAGACGGGACAGCAGATGTAGTCTCTGCGGCTGTCTCCTACCCTGACCCGCCGTCACTGTCAGGCGGGTCAGCAGATGTAGTCTCTCCGGCTGTCTCCTACCCTGACCAGTCACTGTCAGACGGGACAGCAGATGTAGTCTCTCCAGCTGTCTCCTACCCTGACCCGCAGTCACTGTCAGACGAGTCAGCAGATGTAGTCTCTCCAGCTGTCTCCTACCCTGACCTGCAGTCACTGTCAGGCGGGTCAGCAGATGTAGTCTCTCCGGCTGTCTCCTACCCTGACCAGTCACTGTCAGACGGGACAGCAGATGTAGTCTCTCCGGCTGTCTCCTACCCTGACCAGTCACTGTCAGACGGGACAGCAGATGTAGTCTCTCCGTCTGTGTCCTACCCTGACCAGTCACTGTCAGACGGGACAGCAGATGTAGTCTCTCCGTCTGTCTCCTACTCTGACCTGCAGTCACTGTCAGACTTGTCAGCAGATGTAGTCTCTCCAGCTCTCTCCTACCCTGACCAGCAGTCACTGTCAGACGGGTCAGCAGTTGAGTCTCACCGGCTGTCTCCTACCCTGACCAGTCACTGTCAGACGGGACAGCAGATGTAGTCTCTCCGTCTGTGTCCTACCCTGACCAGTCACTGTCAGACGGGTCAGCAGTTGTAGTCTCACAGGCTGTCTCCTACCCTGACCCGCAGTCACTGTCAGGCGGGTCAGCAGATGTAGTCTCTCCGGCTGTCTCCTACCCTGACCAGTCACTGTCAGACGGGACAGCAGATGTAGTCTCTCCGGCTGTGTCCTACCCTGACCAGTCACTGTCAGACGGGACAGCAGATGTAGTCTCTCCGGCTGTTTCCTACCCTGACCAGTCACTGTCAGACGGGACAGCAGATGTAGTCTCCCCGGCTGTCTCCTACCCTGACCAGTCACTGTCAGACGGGACAGCAGATGTAGTCTCTCCGTCTGTCTCCTACCCTGAACCGCAGTCACTGTCAGACGGGTCAGCAGATGTAGTCTCTCCCGCTTTCTCCTACCCTGACCTGCAGTCACTGTCAGACGGGTCAGCAGATGTAGTCTCTCCAGCTGTCTCCTACTCTGACACGCATTCACTGTCAGACGGGTCAGCAGATGTAGTCTCTCCGGCTGTCTCCTACCCTGACCTGCAGTCACTGTCAGACGGGTCAGCAGAGGTAGTCTCACCAGCTGTCTCCTACCCTGACCCGCAGTCACTGTCAGACGGGTCAGCAGATGTAGTCTCTCCAGCTGTCTCCTACTCTGACCCGCATTCACTGTCAGACGGGTCAGCAGATGTAGTCTCTCCGGCTGTCTCCTACCCTGACCAGCAGTCACTGTCAGACGGGTCAGCAGATGTAGTCTCTCCAGCTGTCTCCTACCCTGACCCGCAGTCACTGTCAGACGGGTCAGCAGATGTAGTCTCTCCAGCTGTCTCCTACCCTGACCTGCAGTCACTGTCAGACGGGTCAGCAGATGTAGTCTCTCCGGCTGTCTCCTACCCTGGCCAGTCACTGTCAGACGGGACAGCAGATGTAGTCTCTCCGGCTGTTTCCTACCCTGACCCGCAGTCACTGTCAGACGAGTCAGCAGATGTAGTCTCTCCCGCTGTCTCCTACCCTGACCTGCAGTCACTGTCAGACGGGTCAGCAGATGTAGTCTCTCCAGCTCTCTCCTAACCCGTCCCGCAGTCACTGTCAGACGGGTCAGCAGATGTAGTCTCTCCGGCTGTCTCCTACCCTGACCAGCAGTCACTGTCAGACGGGTCAGCAGATGTAGTCTCACCGGCTGTCTCCTACCCTGACCAGTCACTGTCAGACGGGACAGCAGATGTAGTCTCTGCGGCTGTCTCCTACCCTGACCCGCAGTCACTGTCAGGCGGGTCAGCAGATGTAGTCTCTCCGGCTGTGTCCTACCCTGACCAGTCACTGTCAGACGGGACAGCAGATGTAGTCTCTCCGGCTGTCTCCTACCCTGACCAGTCACTGTCAGACGGGACAGCAGATGTAGTCTCTCCGTCTGTGTCCTACCCTGACCAGTCATTGTCAGACGGGACAGCAGATGTAGTCTCTCCGTCTGTCTCCTACCCTGACCCGCAGTCACTGTCAGACGGGTCAGCAGATGTAGTCTCTCCCGCTGTCTCCTACTCTGACCTGCAGTCACTGTCAGACGTGTCAGCAGATGTAGTCTCTCCAGCTGTCTCCTACCCTGACCCGCAGTCACTGTCAGACGGGTCAGCAGATGTAGTCTCTCCCGCTGTCTCCTACTCTGACCTGCAGTCACTGTCAGACGGGTCAGCAGATGTAGTCTCTCCAGCTGTCTCCTATCCTGACCCGCAGTCACTGTCAGACGGGTCAGCAGATGTAGTCTCTCCCGCTTTCTCCTACCCTGACCTGCAGTCACTGTCAGACGGGTCAGCAGATGTAGTCTCACCAGCTGTCTCCTACCCTGACCCGCAGTCACTGTCAGACGGGTCAGCAGATGTAGTCTCTCCAGCTGTCTCCTACTCTGACCCGCAGTCACTGTCAGACGGGTCAGCAGATGTAGTCTCTCCGGCTGTCTCCTACCCTGACCAGCAGTCACTGTCAGACGGGTCAGCAGATGTAGTCTCACCGGCTGTCTCCTACCCTGACCAGTCACTGTCAGACGGGACAGCAGATGTAGTCTCTGCGGCTGTCTCCTACCCTGACCCGCAGTCACGGTCAGGCAGGTCAGCAGATGTAGTCTCTCCGGCTGTCTCCTACCCTGACCAGTCACTGTCAGACGGGACAGCAGATGTAGTCTCTCCGGCTGTCTCCTACCCTGACCAGTCACTGTCAGACGGGACAGCAGATGTAGTCTCTCCGACTGTGTCCTACCCTGAGCAGTCACTGTCAGACGGGACAGCAGATGTAGTCTCTCCGTCTGTCTCCTACCCTGACCCGCAGTCACTGTCAGACGGGTCAGCAGATGTAGTCTCTCCCGCTGTCTCCTACCCTGACCTGCAGTCACTGTCAGACGAGTCAGCAGATGTAGTCTCTCCCGCTGTCTCCTACCCTGACCTGCAGTCACTGTCAGACGGGTCAGCAGATGTAGTCTCTCCAGCTCTCTCCTAACCCGTCCCGCAGTCACTGTCAGACGGGTCAGCAGATGTAGTCTCTCCGGCTGTCTCCTACCCTGACCAGCAGTCACTGTCAGACGGGTCAGCAGATGTAGTCTCACCGGCTGTCTCCTACCCTGACCAGTCACTGTCAGACGGGACAGCAGATGTAGTCTCTGCGGCTGTCTCCTACCCTGACCCGCAGTCACTGTCAGGCGGGTCAGCAGATGTAGTCTCTCCGGCTGTGTCCTACCCTGACCAGTCACTGTCAGACGGGCCAGCAGATGTAGTCTCTCCGGCTATCTCCTACCCTGACCAGTCACTGTCAGACGGGACAGCAGATGTAGTCTCTCCGTCTGTGTCCTACCCTGACCAGTCACTGTCAGACGGGACAGCAGATGTAGTCTCTCCGTCTGTCTCCTACCCTGACCCGCAGTCACTGTCAGACGGGTCAGCAGATGTAGTCTCTCCCGCTGTCTCCTACTCTGACCTGCAGTCACTGTCAGACGTGTCAGCAGATGTAGTCTCTCCAGCTGTCTCCTACCCTGACCCGCAGTCACTGTCAGACGGGTCAGCAGATGTAGTCTCTCCCGCTGTCTCCTACTCTGACCTGCAGTCACTGTCAGACGGGTCAGCAGATGTAGTCTCTCCAGCTGTCTCCTATCCTGACCCGCAGTCACTGTCAGACGGGTCAGCAGATGTAGTCTCTCCCGCTTTCTCCTACCCTGACCTGCAGTCACTGTCAGACGGGTCAGCAGATGTAGTCTCACCAGCTGTCTCCTACCCTGACCCGCAGTCACTGTCAGACGGGTCAGCAGATGTAGTCTCTCCAGCTGTCTCCTACTCTGACCCGCAGTCACTGTCAGACGGGTCAGCAGATGTAGTCTCTCCGGTTGTCTCCTACCCTGACCAGCATCACTGTCAGACGGGTCAGCAGATGTAGTCTCACCGGCTGTCTCCTACCCTGACCAGTCACTGTCAGACGGGACAGCAGATGTAGTCTCTGCGGCTGTCTCCTACCCTGACCCGCAGTCACGGTCAGGCAGGTCAGCAGATGTAGTCTCTCCGGCTGTCTCCTACCCTGACCAGTCACTGTCAGACGGGACAGCAGATGTAGTCTCTCCGGCTGTCTCCTACCCTGACCAGTCACTGTCAGACGGGACAGCAGATGTAGTCTCTCCGACTGTGTCCTACCCTGAGCAGTCACTGTCAGACGGGACAGCAGATGTAGTCTCTCCGTCTGTCTCCTACCCTGACCCGCAGTCACTGTCAGACGGGTCAGCAGATGTAGTCTCTCCCGCTTTCTCCTACCCTGACCTGCAGTCACTGTCAGACGGGTCAGCAGATGTAGTCTCACCTGCTGTCTCCTACCCTGACCCGCAGTCACTGTCAGACGGGTCAGCAGATGTAGTCTCTCCAGCTGTCTCCTACTCTGACCTACAGTCACTGTCAGACGGGTCAGCAGATGTAGTCTCTCCCGCTGTCTCCTACTCTGACCTGCAGTCACTGTCAGACGTGTCAGCAGATGTAGTCTCTCCAGCTGTCTCCTACCCTGACCCGCAGTCACTGTCAGACGGGTCAGCAGATGTAGTCTCTCCCGCTGTCTCCTACTCTGACCTGCAGTCACTGTCAGACGGGTCAGCAGATGTAGTCTCTCCAGCTGTCTCCTACCCTGACCCGCAGTCACTGTCAGACGGGTCAGCAGATGTAGTCTCTCCAGCTGTCTCCTACACTGACCTGTCACTGTCAGACGGGTCAGCAGATATAGTCTCTCCGGCTGTTTCTACCCTGACCCGCAGTCACTGTCAGACGGGTCAGCAGATGTAGTCTCTCCCGCTTTCTCCTACCCTGACCTGCAGTCACTGTCTGACGGGTCAGCAGATGTAGTCTCACCAGCTGTCTCCTACCCTGACCCGCAGTCACTGTCAGACGGGTCAGCAGATGTAGTCTCTCCAGCTGTCTCCTACCCTGACCCGCAGTCACTGTCAGACGGGTCAGCAGATGTAGTCTCTCCAGCTGTCTCCTACCCTGACCTGCAGTCACTGTCAGACGGGTCAGCAGATGTAGTCTCTCCGGCTGTCTCCTACCCTGGCCAGTCACTGTCAGACGGGTCAGCAGATGTAGTCTCACCGGCTGTCTCCTACCCTGACCAGTCACTGTCAGACGGGACAGCAGATGTAGTCTCTGCGGCTGTCTCCTACCCTGACCAGTCACTGTCAGACGGGACAGCAGATGTAGTCTCTCCGTCTGTGTCCTACCCTGACCAGTCACTGTCCGACGGGACAGCAGATGTAGTCTCTCCGTCTGTCTCCTACCCTGACCCGCAGTCACTGTCAGACGGGTCAGCAGATGTAGTCTCTCCCGCTGTCTCCTTCTCTGACCTGCAGTCACTGTCAGACGTGTCAGCAGATGTAGTCTCTCCAGCTGTCTCCTACCCTGACCCGCAGTCACTGTCAGACGGGTCAGCAGATGTAGTCTCTCCCGCTGTCTCCTACTCTGACCTGCAGTCACTGTCAGACGGGTCAGCAGATGTAGTCTCTCCAGCTGTCTCCTACCCTGACCCGCAGTCACTGTCAGACGGGTCAGCAGATGTAGTCTCTCCAGCTGTCTCCTACACTGACCTGTCACTGTCAGACGGGTCAGCAGATATAGTCTCTCCGGCTGTCTCTACCCTGACCCGCAGTCACTGTCAGACGGGTCAGCAGATATAGTCTCTCCGGCTGTCTCCTACCCTGACCCGCAGTCACTGTCAGACGGGTCAGCAGATGTAGTCTCTCCCGCTGTCTCCTACCCTGACCTGCAGTCACTGTCAGACGGGTCAGCAGATGTAGTCTCTCCAGCTGTCTCCTAACCCGTCCCGCAGTCACTTTCAGACGGGTCAGCAGATATAGTCTCTCCGGCTGTCTCCTACCCTGACCCGCAGTCACTGTCAGACGGGTCAGCAGATGTAGTCTCTCCCGCTGTCTCCTACCCTGACCTGCAGTCACTGTCAGACGGGTCAGCAGATGTAGTCTCTCCAGCTGTCTCCTAACCCGTCCCGCAGTCACTTTCAGACGGGCCAGCAGATGTAGTCTCTCCGGCTGTCTCCTACTCTGACCAGCAGTCACTGTCAGACGGGTCAGCAGATGTAGTCTCACCGGCTGTCTCCTACCCTGACCAGTCACTGTCAGACGGGACAGCAGATGTAGACTCTCCGGCTGTGTCCTACCCTGACCTGTCACTGTCAGACGGGACAGCAGATGTAGTCTCTCCCGCTTTCTCCTACCCTGACCTGCAGTCACTGTCAGACGGGTCAGCAGATGTAGTCTCTCCAGCTGTCTCCTACTCTGACCCGCAGTCACTGTCAGACGGGTCAGCAGATGTAGTCTCTCCGGCTGTCTCCTAACCCGTCCCGCAGTCACTGTCCGACGGGTCAGCAGATGTAGTCTCTCCGGCTGTCTCCTACCCTGACCAGCAGTCACTGTCAGACGGGTCAGCAGATGTAGTCTCACCGGCTGTCTCCTACCCTGTCCAGTCACTGTCAGACGGGACAGCAGATGTAGTCTCTGCGGCTGTCTCCTACCCTGACCCGCAGTCACTGTCAGGCGGGTCAGCAGATGTAGTCTCTCCGGCTGTCTCCTACCCTGACCAGTCACTGTCAGACGGGACAGCAGATGTAGTCTCTCCAGCTGTCTCCTACCCTGACCCGCAGTCACTGTCAGACGAGTCAGCAGATGTAGTCTCTCCAGCTGTCTCCTACCCTGACCTGCAGTCACTGTCAGGCGGGTCAGCAGATGTAGTCTCTCCGGCTGTCTCCTACCCTGACCAGTCACTGTCAGACGGGACAGCAGATGTAGTCTCTCCGGCTGTCTCCTACCCTGACCAGTCACTGTCAGACGGGACAGCAGATGTAGTCTCTCCGTCTGTGTCCTACCCTGACCAGTCACTGTCAGACGGGACAGCAGATGTAGTCTCTCCGTCTGTCTCCTACTCTGACCTGCAGTCACTGTCAGACTTGTCAGCAGATGTAGTCTCTCCAGCTCTCTCCTACCCTGACCAGCAGTCACTGTCAGACGGGTCAGCAGTTGAGTCTCACCGGCTGTCTCCTACCCTGACCAGTCACTGTCAGACGGGACAGCAGATGTAGTCTCTCCGTCTGTGTCCTACCCTGACCAGTCACTGTCAGACGGGTCAGCAGATGTAGTCTCACAGGCTGTCTCCTACCCTGACCCGCAGTCACTGTCAGGCGGGTCAGCAGATGTAGTCTCTCCGGCTGTCTCCTACCCTGACCAGTCACTGTCAGACGGGACAGCAGATGTAGTCTCTCCGGCTGTGTCCTACCCTGACCAGTCACTGTCAGACGGGACAGCAGATGTAGTCTCTCCGGCTGTTTCCTACCCTGACCAGTCACTGTCAGACGGGACAGCAGATGTAGTCTCTCCAGCTGTCTCCTACCCTGACCTGCAGTCACTGTCAGACGGGTCAGCAGATGTAGTCTCTCCGGCTGTCTCCTACCCTGGCCAGTCACTGTCAGACGGGACAGCAGATGTAGTCTCTCCGGCTGTTTCCTACCCTGACCCGCAGTCACTGTCAGACGAGTCAGCAGATGTAGTCTCTCCCGCTGTCTCCTACCCTGACCTGCAGTCACTGTCAGACGGGTCAGCATATGTAGTCTCTCCAGCTGTCTCCTACCCTGACCCGCAGTCACTGTCAGACGGGTCAGCAGATGTAGTCTCTCCAGCTGTCTCCTACACTGACCTGTCACTGTCAGACGGGTCAGCAGATATAGTCTCTCCGGCTGTCTCTACCCTGACCCGCAGTCACTGTCAGACGGGTCAGCAGATATAGTCTCTCCGGCTGTCTCCTACCCTGACCCGCAGTCACTGTCAGACGGGTCAGCAGATGTAGTCTCTCCGGCTGTGTCCTACCCTGACCTGTCACTGTCAGACGGGTCAGCAGATATAGTCTCTCCGGCTGTCTCTACCCTGACCCGCAGTCACTGTCAGACGGGTCAGCAGATATAGTCTCTCCGGCTGTCTCCTACCCTGACCCGCAGTCACTGTCAGACGGGTCAGCAGATGTAGTCTCTCCCGCTGTCTCCTACCCTGACCCGCAGTCACTGTCAGACGGGTCAGCAGATGTAGTCTCTCCCGCTGTCTCCTACCCTGACCCGCAGTCACTGTCAGACGAGTCAGCAGATGTAGTCTCTCCAGCTGTCTCCTACCCTGACCTGCAGTCACTGTCAGACGGGTCAGCAGATGTAGTCTCTCCGGCTGTCTCCTACCCTGGCCAGTCACTGTCAGACGGGACAGCAGATGTAGTCTCTCCGGCTGTTTCCTACCCTGACCCGCAGTCACTGTCAGACGAGTCAGCAGATGTATTCTCTCCGGCTGTCTCCTACCCTGACCCGCAGTCACTGTCAGACGGGTCAGCAGATGTAGTCTCTCCCGCTGTCTCCTACCCTGACCTGCAGTCACTGTCAGACGGGTCAGCAGATGTAGTCTCTCCAGCTCTCTCCTAACCCGTCCCGCAGTCACTGTCCGACGGGTCAGCAGATGTAGTCTCTCCGGCTGTCTCCTACCCTGACCAGCAGTCACTGTCAGACGGGTCAGCAGATGTAGTCTCACCGGCTGTCTCCTACCCTGACCAGTCACTGTCAGACGGGACAGCAGATGTAGTCTCTGCGGCTGTCTCCTACCCTGACCCGCAGTCACTGTCAGACGGGTCAGCAGATGTAGTCTCTCCGGCTGTGTCCTACCCTGACCAGTCACTGTCAGACGGGTCAGCAGATATAGTCTCTCCGGCTGTCTCCTACCCTGACCCGCAGTCACTGTCAGACGGGTCAGCAGATGTAGTCTCTCCGGCTGTGTCCTACCCTGACCTGTCACTGTCAGACGGGACAGCAGATGTAGTCTCTCCCGCTTTCTCCTACCCTGACCTGCAGTCACTGTCAGACGGGTCAGCAGATGTAGTCTCACCGGCTGTCTCCTACCCTGACCAGTCACTGTCAGACGGGACAGCAGATGTAGTCTCTCCGGCTGTGTCCTACCCTGACCTGTCACTGTCAGACGGGACAGCAGATGTAGTCTCTCCCGCTTTCTCCTACCCTGACCTGCAGTCACTGTCAGACGGGTCAGCAGATGTAGTCTCACCAGCTGTCTCCTACCCTGACCCGCAGTCACTGTCAGACGGGTCAGCAGATGTAGTCTCTCCAGCTGTCTCCTACTCTGACCCGCAGTCACTGTCAGACGGGTCAGCAGATGTAGTCTCTCCGGCTGTCTCCTACCCTGACCAGCAGTCACTGTCAGACGGGTCAGCAGATGTAGTCTCTCCAGCTGTCTCCTACCCTGACCCGCAGTCACTGTCAGACGAGTCAGCAGATGTAGTCTCTCCAGCTGTCTCCTACCCTGACCTGCAGTCACTGTCAGACGGGTCAGCAGATGTAGTCTCTCCGGCTGTCTCCTACCCTGGCCAGTCACTGTCAGACGGGACAGCAGATGTAGTCTCTCCGGCTGTTTCCTACCCTGACCCGCAGTCACTGTCAGACGAGTCAGCAGATGTATTCTCTCCGGCTGTCTCCTACCCTGACCCGCAGTCACTGTCAGACGGGTCAGCAGATGTAGTCTCTCCCGCTGTCTCCTACCCTGACCTGCAGTCACTGTCAGACGGGTCAGCAGATGTAGTCTCTCCAGCTCTCTCCTAACCCGTCCCGCAGTCACTGTCCGACGGGTCAGCAGATGTAGTCTCTCCGGCTGTCTCCTACCCTGACCAGCAGTCACTGTCAGACGGGTCAGCAGATGTAGTCTCACCGGCTGTCTCCTACCCTGACCAGTCACTGTCAGACGGGACAGCAGATGTAGTCTCTGCGGCTGTCTCCTACCCTGACCCGCAGTCACTGTCAGGCGGGTCAGCAGATGTAGTCTCTCCGGCTGTCTCCTACCCTGACCAGTCACTGTCAGACGGGACAGCAGATGTAGTCTCTCCAGCTGTCTCCTACCCTGACCCGCAGTCACTGTCAGACGAGTCAGCAGATGTAGTCTCTCCAGCTGTCTCCTACCCTGACCTGCAGTCACTGTCAGGCGGGTCAGCAGATGTAGTCTCTCCGGCTGTCTCCTACCCTGACCAGTCACTGTCAGACGGGACAGCAGATGTAGTCTCTCCGGCTGTCTCCTACCCTGACCAGTCACTGTCAGACGGGACAGCAGATGTAGTCTCTCCGTCTGTGTCCTACCCTGACCAGTCACTGTCAGACGGGACAGCAGATGTAGTCTCTCCGTCTGTCTCCTACTCTGACCTGCAGTCACTGTCAGACTTGTCAGCAGATGTAGTCTCTCCAGCTCTCTCCTACCCTGACCAGCAGTCACTGTCAGACGGGTCAGCAGTTGAGTCTCACCGGCTGTCTCCTACCCTGACCAGTCACTGTCAGACGGGACAGCAGATGTAGTCTCTCCGTCTGTGTCCTACCCTGACCAGTCACTGTCAGACGGGTCAGCAGATGTAGTCTCACAGGCTGTCTCCTACCCTGACCCGCAGTCACTGTCAGGCGGGTCAGCAGATGTAGTCTCTCCGGCTGTCTCCTACCCTGACCAGTCACTGTCAGACGGGACAGCAGATGTAGTCTCTCCGGCTGTGTCCTACCCTGACCAGTCACTGTCAGACGGGACAGCAGATGTAGTCTCTCCGGCTGTTTCCTACCCTGACCAGTCACTGTCAGACGGGACAGCAGATGTAGTCTCTCCAGCTGTCTCCTACCCTGACCTGCAGTCACTGTCAGACGGGTCAGCAGATGTAGTCTCTCCGGCTGTCTCCTACCCTGGCCAGTCACTGTCAGACGGGACAGCAGATGTAGTCTCTCCGGCTGTTTCCTACCCTGACCCGCAGTCACTGTCAGACGAGTCAGCAGATGTAGTCTCTCCCGCTGTCTCCTACCCTGACCTGCAGTCACTGTCAGACGGGTCAGCAGATGTAGTCTCTCCAGCTCTCTCCTAACCCGTCCCGCAGTCACTGTCAGACGGGTCAGCAGATGTAGTCTCTCCGGCTGTCTCCTACCCTGACCAGCAGTCACTGTCAGACGGGTCAGCAGATGTAGTCTCACCGGCTGTCTCCTACCCTGACCAGTCACTGTCAGACGGGACAGCAGATGTAGTCTCTGCGGCTGTCTCCTACCCTGACCCGCAGTCACTGTCAGGCGGGTCAGCAGATGTAGTCTCTCCGGCTGTGTCCTACCCTGACCAGTCACTGTCAGACGGGACAGCAGATGTAGTCTCTCCGGCTGTCTCCTACCCTGACCAGTCACTGTCAGACGGGACAGCAGATGTAGTCTCTCCGTCTGTGTCCTACCCTGACCAGTCACTGTCAGACGGGACAGCAGATGTAGTCTCTCCAATCTGTCTCCTACCCTGACCCGCAGTCACTGTCAGACGGGTCAGCAGATGTAGTCTCTCCCGCTGTCTCCTACTCTGACCTGCAGTCACTGTCAGACGTGTCAGCAGATGTAGTCTCTCCGGCTGTCTCCTACCCTGACCAGCAGTCACTGTCAGACGGGTCAGCAGATGTAGTCTCACCGGCTGTCTCCTACCCTGACCAGTCACTGTCAGACGGGACAGCAGATGTAGTCTCTCCGTCTGTGTCCTACCCTGACCAGTCACTGTCAGACGGGACAGCAGATGTAGTCTCTCCGTCTGTCTCCTACCCTGACCCGCAGTCACTGTCAGACGGGTCAGCAGATGTAGTCTCTCCCGCTGTCTCCTACTCTGACCTGCAGTCACTGTCAGACGTGTCAGCAGATGTAGTCTCTCCAGCTGTCTCCTACCCTGACCCGCAGTCACTGTCAGACGGGTCAGCAGATGTAGTCTCTCCCGCTGTCTCCTACTCTGACCTGCAGTCACTGTCAGACGGGTCAGCAGATGTAGTCTCTCCAGCTGTCTCCTATCCTGACCCGCAGTCACTGTCAGACGGGTCAGCAGATGTAGTCTCTCCCGCTTTCTCCTACCCTGACCTGCAGTCACTGTCAGACGGGTCAGCAGATGTAGTCTCACCAGCTGTCTCCTACCCTGACCCGCAGTCACTGTCAGACGGGTCAGCAGATGTAGTCTCTCCAGCTGTCTCCTACTCTGACCCGCAGTCACTGTCAGACGGGTCAGCAGATGTAGTCTCTCCGGCTGTCTCCTACCCTGACCAGCAGTCACTGTCAGACGGGTCAGCAGATGTAGTCTCACCGGCTGTCTCCTACCCTGACCAGTCACTGTCAGACGGGACAGCAGATGTAGTCTCTGCGGCTGTCTCCTACCCTGACCCGCAGTCACGGTCAGGCAGGTCAGCAGATGTAGTCTCTCCGGCTGTCTCCTACCCTGACCAGTCACTGTCAGACGGGACAGCAGATGTAGTCTCTCCGGCTGTCTCCTACCCTGACCAGTCACTGTCAGACGGGACAGCAGATGTAGTCTCTCCGACTGTGTCCTACACTGAGCAGTCACTGTCAGACGGGACAGCAGATGTAGTCTCTCCGTCTGTCTCCTACCCTGACCCGCAGTCACTGTCAGACGGGTCAGCAGATGTAGTCTCTCCCGCTTTCTCCTACCCTGACCTGCAGTCACTGTCAGACGGGTCAGCAGATGTAGTCTCACCTGCTGTCTCCTACCCTGACCCGCAGTCACTGTCAGACGGGTCAGCAGATGTAGTCTCTCCAGCTGTCTCCTACTCTGACCTACAGTCACTGTCAGACGGGTCAGCAGATGTAGTCTCTCCCGCTGTCTCCTACTCTGACCTGCAGTCACTGTCAGACGTGTCAGCAGATGTAGTCTCTCCAGCTGTCTCCTACCCTGACCCGCAGTCACTGTCAGACGGGTCAGCAGATGTAGTCTCTCCCGCTGTCTCCTACTCTGACCTGCAGTCACTGTCAGACGGGTCAGCAGATGTAGTCTCTCCAGCTGTCTCCTACCCTGACCCGCAGTCACTGTCAGACGGGTCAGCAGATGTAGTCTCTCCAGCTGTCTCCTACTCTGACCCGCAGTCACTGTCAGACGGGTCAGCAGATGTAGTCTCTCCGGCTGTCTCCTACCCTGACCAGCAGTCACTGTCAGACGGGTCAGCAGATGTAGTCTCACCGGCTGTCTCCTACCCTGACCAGTCACTGTCAGACGGGACAGCAGATGTAGTCTCTGCGGCTGTCTCCTACCCTGACCCGCAGTCACGGTCAGGCAGGTCAGCAGATGTAGTCTCTCCGGCTGTCTCCTACCCTGACCAGTCACTGTCAGACGGGACAGCAGATGTAGTCTCTCCGGCTGTCTCCTACCCTGACCAGTCACTGTCAGACGGGACAGCAGATGTAGTCTCTCCGACTGTGTCCTACCCTGAGCAGTCACTGTCAGACGGGACAGCAGATGTAGTCTCTCCGTCTGTCTCCTACCCTGACCCGCAGTCACTGTCAGACGGGTCAGCAGATGTAGTCTCTCCCGCTTTCTCCTACCCTGACCTGCAGTCACTGTCAGACGGGTCAGCAGATGTAGTCTCACCTGCTGTCTCCTACCCTGACCCGCAGTCACTGTCAGACGGGTCAGCAGATGTAGTCTCTCCAGCTGTCTCCTACTCTGACCTACAGACACTGTCAGACGGGTCAGCAGATGTAGTCTCTCCCGCTGTCTCCTACTCTGACCTGCAGTCACTGTCAGACGTGTCAGCAGATGTAGTCTCTCCAGCTGTCTCCTACCCTGACCCGCAGTCACTGTCAGACGGGTCAGCAGATGTAGTCTCTCCCGCTGTCTCCTACTCTGACCTGCAGTCACTGTCAGACGGGTCAGCAGATGTAGTCTCTCCAGCTGTCTCCTACCCTGACCCGCAGTCACTGTCAGACGGGTCAGCAGATGTAGTCTCTCCAGCTGTCTCCTACACTGACCTGTCACTGTCAGACGGGTCAGCAGATATAGTCTCTCCGGCTGTTTCTACCCTGACCCGCAGTCACTGTCAGACGGGTCAGCAGATGTAGTCTCTCCAGCTATCTCCTACACTGACCTGTCACTGTCAGACGGGTCAGCAGATGTAGTCTCTCCGGCTGTCTGCTGCCCTTACCAGTCACTGTCAGACAGGATTCTCCAAACTACTCACACTTATAGATTGTGCGGCGCTAGTGGCAGCTAGTTTCAGAAGCTTCTGCATTTAGCCATTTTACAAATTATTTTATGGTATTTTAATATTTTTTGTATATTATTGTGTGCCAGGACCATTTGTGATGGCGGTCTTGTGTGTGGATGTCGTGCCTGGATGCTTGAATTGTGCCCAGTTGGAAGACGAGGTCTTCCTCCTCCGACCAGTGTTGAGCCTTGCTATAACACCCTGATACCAGAAGTCACCATTAAGACTAAAACAATTTCAGATGTTTTTCACCCATTAATGACCTTTGGAGTATTTTGACAGCACGGAAAAAGCAAAAGTTTTGTTTGTGGGAATGTCAAACAAAACAACACGTCAGTTCTGCTGTGTCTGTCAGTTCAGCAGCACTTGAATGTCTCCAGTCCTCGAATGTGGAGGAGGAGATAATAGACAATAGACAATAGGTACAGAAGTAGACCATTCGGCCCTTCGAGCCTGCACCGCTATTTTGAGATCATGGCTGATCATCTACTATTAATACCTGGTTCCTGCCTTGTCCCCATATCACTTGATTCCCCTATCCATAAGATACCTATCTAGCTCCTTCTTGAAAGCATCCAGAGAACTGGCCTCCACTACCTTCCGAGGCAGTGCATTCCAGACCCCCACAACTCTCTGGGAGAAGAAGTTTTTCCTTAACTCTGTCCTAAATGACCTACCCCTTATTCTCAAACCATGCCCTCTGGTACTGGACACTCCCAGCATATGGAACATATTTCCTGCCTCTATCTTGTCCAATCCTTTAATAATCTTATATGTTTCAATCAGACCCCCTCTGAATCTCCTTAATTCCAGCGTGTACAAGCCCAGTCTCTCTAACCTCTCTGCGTAAGACAGTCCAGACATCCCAGGAATTAACCTCATGAATCTACGCTGCACTTCCTCTACAGCCAGGATGTCCTTCCTTAACCCTGGATACCAAAACTGTACACAATACTCCAGGTGTGGTCTCACCAGGGCTCCGTACAAATGAAAGAGGATTTCCTTGCTCCTGTACTCAATTCCCTTTGTAATAAAGGCCAACATTCCATTAGCCTTCTTCACTGCCTGCTGCACTTGCTCATTCACCTTCAGTGACTGATGAAAAAGGACACCTGGAGCTCTTTGTATTTCTCACTTACCTAACTCTATACCGTTCAGATAATAATCTGCCTTCCTGTTCTTACTCCCAAAGTGGATAACCTCACACTTATTCATATTAAACGTCATCTGCCAAGTATCTGCCCACTCACCCAACCTATCCAAGTCACCCTGAATTCTCCTAACATCCTCATCACATGTCACACTGCCACCCAGCTTAGTATCATCAGCAAACTTGGTGATGTTATTCTCAATGCCTTCATCTAAATCGTTGACGTAAATTGTAAACAGCTGTGGTCCCAATACCGAGCCCTGTGGCACCCCACTAGTCACCACCTGCCATTCCGAGAAACACCCATTCACCGCTACCCTTTGCTTTCTACCTGCCACCAGTTTTCTATCCATGTCAATGTCTTCCCCCCGATGCCATGAGCTTTGATTTTACCCACCAATCTCCTATGTGGGACCTTATCAAATGCCTTCTGAAAATCGAGGTACACTACATCCACTGGATCTCCCCCGTCTAACTTCCTGGTTACATCCTCGACAAACTCCAACAGATTAGTCAAGCATGATTTACCCTTGGTAAATCCATGCTGGCTCGGCCCAATCCTATCACTGCTATCTAGATATGCCACTATTTCATCCTTAATAATGGACTCTAGCATCTTCCCCACCACCGATGTCAGGCTGACAGGTCGATAGTTCTCAGTTTTCTCCCTCCCTCCTTTCTTAAAAAGTGAGATAACATTAGCCATTCTCCAATCCTAAGGAACTGATCCTGAATCTAAGGAACATTGGAAAATGATGACCAATGCATCCGCAATTTCCAGGGCCACCTCCTTTAGTACCCTAGGATGCAGACCATCTGGACCTGGGGATTTGTCAGCCTTCAGTCCCATCAGTGTACTCATCACCGTTTCCTTCCTAATGTCAATCTGTTTCATTTCCTCTGTTACCTTATGTCCTTGGCCCATCCATACTTCTGGGAGATTGCTTGTGGCTTCCTTAGTGAAAACAGTTCTAAAGTACTCATTAAATTCTTCTGCCATTTCTCTGTTTCCCATAACAATTTCACCCACTTCATTCTTCAAGGGCCCAACATTGTTGTTAACTATCTTCCTTCTCTTCACATACCTGAAAAAAAGCTCAGGTGCGAATGGGTAACTATGATGTTGTTGGGATAACGGAGACATGGCTGCAGGGAGATCAGACCTGGGAAATGAATGTACAAGGGGATATGTGCTATCGTAGGGACAGAAATGTGGGCAGAGGGGGTGGGGTGGCCCTGCTGGTGAGGAATGAGATTCAGTCCTTTGCAAGGGGGGGGGGGGGGGAGGACATAGGATCAGGAGAAGTAGAGTCTGTGTGGATAGAACTGAGGAACAGTAAGGGCAAATGGACCCGAATGGGTGTTGTCTACCGGCCACCAAACAGTAGCATGGATATTGGGTGCAAGTTGAATAGGGAGTTAACATTGGCATGTGGCAAAGGTAATGTCGCAGTAGTTATGGGGGATTTCAACATGCAGGTGAACTGGGAGAATCAGGTTGGTGCTGGACCCCAGGATAGGGAGTTTGTAGAGTGCCTACGGGATGCATTCTTGGAACAGCTTGTACGAGAGCCGACCAGGGACAAGACTATTCTGGATTTAGTGTTATGTAATGAACAGGATTTGATAAGCGATCTTGCAGTAAAGGAGCCATTAGAGGTAGTGATCATAATGTGATAAGTTTTTATCTGCAATTTGAGAAGGATAAGGGCAGCTCGGAGGTGTCAGTGTTGCAGTTGACAGGGGAAACTATGGAGCCATGAGGGAGGAGCTGGCCAAAGTTAACTGGACGGATATCCTAGCAGAAAAGACAGTGGAACAGCAATGGCAGGTATTCTTGGGAATAATGCACAAGGTGCAAAATCAGTTCATCCCCCGGAGAAGGAAGGATTCAAAGGGGGGAAAGGGGCCACAGTGGTTGACAAAGGAAGTCAGAGATTGCGTAGCATTAAAAAAAAAGGAAGTATGACAGAGCTAAGGTGAGTGGGAGGACAGATGATTGGGAAGTTTTTAAGGAACAACAGAACTTAACTAAAAAGGCAATACGGGGAGAAAAAAATGACGTAGGAACGCAGGCTCGCCAGGAATATAAAGGAGAATAGCAAAAGCTTTTTTAGGTATGTGGAGATGCTGGAGAAGAGAGCACACCAGTTGTGGCAAGGAGAACCAGAAGATGTCTGCACGTTCATGATCAGACGTGATGAACGGCCAGTCAGTTGGTAGCGATGAGATGTCATTCGCGGTCTCTCATTTTTTTAGGGCTTCACTAGGCCATTGTACCTGCACATACACCAGCAAGTTCACATTGGGTAGAGGCCGTTCGCCTGCGCCGTGTGTGCGAAAGGATTCATACAAACATCCGACCTCAGAAATACCAGGGTGGTCACACTGTGGGGAGCCCGTTCACCTGCTCCAAGTGTGGGAAGGGTTCATTCAGTTACCCGAACTACTGAAACACCAGCCATTACACGCAGGGGGAGCAACTGTGCACCTGTTCGGAGAGTGAGCAGAGTTTCATTCAGTTAACGCACCATGAGACGCTCCAGTGGGTTCACAATAAGTAGAGACCATACTTCTGCCCTGAGTGAGCACAGGGATTTACTCAGTCATCCCACCTGCTGAAACTCCAGTACCTTCACACCAGGAAGTTCAAGTAAGCTGTCTGTTAAATATTTAAACACGATGGTGACTAAATCAAGTTGTGAGTTGACGAGAGGCTCTTAATGTCAGATTCTGCAGATATTATAGCAACTCCTCACACCCAGGACTGAACCCTGGTCACTCAGCATTTCAGAGGGTTGTTTGGACAGAACTCCATTAGATATAGGAGCACAATAAGGCCATTCGGCCCATTGCGTCTACACTGTCATTTCATCAGGGCTCAATGCCAGATCATTGTTCAACAACTAATCCGCATTAGCTGATCTCCAGTGAGATCAAACAACAGCTGCTCGAAACAGACATCTCGTAGGCAGTCTACAGATTCCCCTCTTGGTAACCAACACCAACCTGATTTTCCCAGTTGGTGTACTATGACTATCGTTACTTTACTTACTTTACTTTATTCTCAGCAAACAATTGTTACTAGAGCGTACAATCATACAGAGATATATTTGATTCTGCGCTTTGCGCTCCATGAAGTATAAATCGATGTAAATGTGCCCCTTTGACTTGCATTTTCTATCTCCCATTGTAATTCGAAGATCACATCATTATGACTGTTGGGGGTCTGTATATAACCTCCCTCAGCGTCTTATTACACTTAAAGTTGCTTCACTCTATCCACAGAAAATCTATATCTTTTTATTGTGTTTTCAAATAGTTACAGAATAAAAGTGTGTGAAAAAAAATGTGTTACCCATCCCCCCTCTCCTTAATCCCTCCCCCCTAACATCCCTATGGAAAAAAGGAAGAAAGAAAGAAAGATCTGATCTTATGTCGCCTCTTTGTTTTAATGATTTGATTTCATTTTTAACAGCAGAGCCACCCATACCATTTGTCTACCTACCTGTCCTTTTGATAGAATGATTCCCCTTGGCCGTTAAGCTCCTAGTTATAATCTTCTGTCAGCCATCATAGTGTGATGCACACAATTCACACCGTTCTACTCCGTTATTCTGTATTCTGCGCACATTCTAATATAACACCTTCAGTCATGCATTCATCCGCTTATCGATGTTGTCCAATTTTAACGCTGCAACTTATTTCGTTGACAGTAATTTTGCCCTGACAATAGCCTCTATTTGCTAGTAATCTCACAGCACAGTACGTCTGTTTGCCAAGCAACTAGCTCATCCTCAGCACTATCACTCCGGTTCCCATCCCTCTGACAAATTATTTTAAACACTAGCTCTAACAACCCTGCCCACAAGCATATTGGACCCTGCCAGGTTCAGGTATAACCCATCCCTTTTGTACAAATCGTTCCATCCCCAGAAGAGGTTCCAATTATCCAGAAATCTTATCCAATGCACCTGCATCAGTTCTTCAGCCACATATTCATCTGCCAAATCATCCTATCCTTACCCTCACTGACACATGGCACAAGCGTCAATCCGGAGAGTACTCACCTGGAGAACCTGCTTTTAAGCTTTCTACCCAGCTACCTAAAATGTCTCTTCAGGATCTCCTCATGTTTCCTACCCATATAATTAATGCCGATGTGTACCAAGATTTCTGGCTGCTCACCCTCCACCTTCAGAATGCTGTAGGCATGATCGGAGACATCCCTGAGTATGGCACCTGCCAGGCCCCATTAGGGTATCTCACCCGCGTTCACAGAACCTCATTCCTTTTCCTCTGACTATGGAATCTCTGATCACTGCTGCACTCTTCAACACTTCTGTTCTTTTCCGAGTCATGGCACCAAACACAGTTCTCGAAACCTGGTCGCTCGTGTGTGGCCTGTGTGGCCTGCCATTGTGTCTGGGGAATGTTACCTAGTTTCTCTGGAATCTGGATATGGAAACGGATATGGACGGATTATGGACAGTGGACATTCTGGATATGGAAATGGATATGGTCTTGGACCATGGTCTGTGGACATTCTGAATATGGAAATGGATAAGGACTTGGATTATGGACTGTGGACATTCTGGATATGGACGGGCTATGGACATTGTTCAGTCTTAAAGTCTGTATATATCCTGTGCCTCCCGCCCCAACATTCTCCTTTTCTTTGTGTGGGGGAGTGGGATTTGGGTGTCGATGTGCCTGTTCTGTTGATCTTTGTTTGTGCGGAAAATTGGAATTGGGAAAATGCTCGTGCTGCCGTTCGTTTCTTTCTTGGTTTTGTGGCTATCTGGAGAAGAACTTCCAGATAGCATTTGAACCTTTATGTTCCCTCTCACTGATTGGACGCCATCCAAAGAATATTGAGATCTGTGACAAATAAATCATTTCTATTTCAAACCCTCTGTCCCTGTTGCTTATCTTGTGATCTGTGTCAATTAAATCAGTTCTGTTTCAAATCCTGTGTCCCTGGTGCTTACTGTCTCTGCAACGCGCCGGCTGTACATTGGAGAGTTCACTCAGTCCAGCTGGTCCCTGCTCGTGTTCCTTTTCTATATCAGTACTTTCAAATCCATCCCCGCTGTTCACTCTCCCTCTCCCCGTGATGACCAACTGTAAATGATCACGGCTCTGTGGGTGAAGCGGTTTACTTTGAATTTCCTTGAAATATTTCCTCAAGCTGCAGAAGATGACGAATTCTCTGGAGGATTGTCTTAAATATTCCTCATTCCTTGGGGGTCTGGGTCAAAGAAGAATGTCATGTGTGGTTGTCCCTTCCCTGTTCTTCTCACTGATTTCAATGGGCTGTGTGTCAGTTGGGTTGTTGCAATACAAGGTCTTCACAAACTATGAGAGCAGAATGGTGGGTAAATCTTCGATGGGTCAGAATCGAAAGAGGAGCCAGCACAAATGCGGGTTTTGGTGAAGAGGAGGGAATCAGACCAGGATGATTTGGCCACAAATGAAAGATCAGCTACATTAGGAAAATGATTGTTTGAAAAACAGGTTTATTTCTGTAAACTGCTGGAGAACCTCAGCGGGTAGGGAGCATCTATGGAGAGGAATAAATATTCAACCTTTTAGGCTGAGACGCTTCACTATGCCAATGCAGTATGTACCTGTGCTTAGATGCTGCCTGAGCTACTGAATTCCTGCAGTACTTTGTGTGTGTTGTGCTACAAATTATTTCCAGCGCCTGCAAGTTATCTTGTGTTTAATATCTGCATTTGCAAGTGGACTGGATTTTGACAGTTGTGAAATGGTATGATACTGAGTGCATTGTTTATGAGATCTTGATGCGTTAAGGTAGTTGCTGAGTTTTCTACATAATAATAAAAAAAAACATTGACTGCTTCTGAGGCACATGACATTGAATTTGCTACGCTGAACTTGTAAAAACGTTTAAAGGCATCATCCTTAGCCAGAATCTCTGCCCCTGAATCGCACATGCGCTCAGTCGACGAAAGGACTTGACATGTTCGGCAACTCATACAAATTGCGGAGGAATTAGCAGCTCAGGCAGAATCTACGGAAAAAAAAAAACAGTCGGCGTTTCGGGCCGAGACCCTTCTTCAGGTTTGTGATTCTAAACTATCGGCGGCAGGAAGAGCGGAGCTTCAGGCAGGGATTTTATCGGCCCCGGTGAACCACAACTGAGGGGCAATTACTGCGAGGTCCCGGCAGACTGTGGTTCTGCATCCCGAGACAGTCCTGGTCCCATCGCTCTCTCTCAGACTTACTATCTCTACCCAGGCACTGGGGAGATTTTTGAAGATCAGCGAATGTGGGCGATAGACAAATCTCCCTTTCCTGGGGCCTTCTGAGTGTTGAGGCAGTCATGACTGATACTACCAGTGTTTTCCCTGCCAGTCCATCGAGCGTGCTTGGAAAGAGGGGCGGAGGGAATGGGAGCGGATGGACCTCCCAGACACTGCTGAGCTTCAGCTATCCGCCTAGGTCCTCTGGCCGCTATTACATCTGGGGGATTGTTTGTGGCCTCCGAAGGCAAATCCAAAGTACCTGTTCAACTCGTCTGCCATTTCCTTGTCCCCATAATAAATTCACCCGTTTCTGCCTTCAAGGGCCCAACTTTGGTCTTAACTATTTTTTTCCCTCTTCACATACCTAAAGAAGCTTTTACTATCCTCCTTTATATTCTTGGCTAGCTTACCTTCGTACCTCATCTTTTCTCCCCGTCTTGCCTTTTTAGTTATTTTCTATTGTTCTTTAAAAGTTTCCCAATCCCCTGGCTTCCAGCTCATCTTTGCTATACTATACTTCTTCTCTTTTATTTTTATATTGTCTTTAACCTCCCTTGTCAGCCACGGTCTCACCCTACTCCCCTTAGAATCTTTCTTCCTCTTTTCAATGAACTGATCCTGCACCTTCTGTATTATTCCCAGAAATACCCGCCATTGTCGCTCCACTGTCATCCCTGCTAGAGTACCCTTCCAGTCAACTTTGGCTAGTTCCTCTCTCATGGCTCCATAGTCCCCTTTGTACGACTGTTATACTGACACTTCTGATTTTCCCTTCTCCCTCTCAAATTGTAGATTAAAACTTTTCATATTATGGTCACTACCTCCTCATGGCTCTTTTACCTCGAGTTCCCTTTTTAAATCCGGTTCATTGCACAACACTAAATCCAGAATTGCCTTCTCTCTGGTAGGCTCCAGTACACTCTGCTCTAAGAATCCATCTCGGACGCACTCCACAAACTCCTTTTCTTGGGTCCAGTACCAACCTGATTTTCCCAGTCTACTTGCATTTTGATATCCCCCATTTCAACCGTACTATTACCTTTGCGACATGCTAATATTGACTCTCGATTCAACTTGCACCCTATATCAGTGCTACTAGTTGGGGGCCTGTAGCTAACTCCCATCAGGGTCTTTTTGCCTTTACAATTTCTCAGTACTATCCATACTGTTAGTTTATCCTTATGTTATACTGAGTAAATATGTTTCTTTCCTCTATATTTTGAGTTCAGGTACTCGCTATCTCTGAATGTTTGCTTGTCATTTTGAATGTTTTGTTTGTTGGCTACAGAGGAGAGCTGTCTTGTTTATTGAAACATAGAAAACCTCCTGCACAATACAGGCCCTTCGGACCACATAGCTGTGCCGAACATTCCCTTACCTGAGAATTTACCTCGGGTAACCAATAGCTCTCTATTTTTCTAAGCTTCATTTACCTATCCAGGAGTCTCTTGAAAGACCCCATCATATCCACGTCCACCACCATCACTGGTAGCCCATTCCACGCACTCACTACACTCTGCGTAAAAAAAAAACTTACACCTGACATCTCCTCTCTACCTACTTCCAAGCACTTTAAAACTGTGTCCTCTCGTGCTAGCTCTTTAAGCCCTGGGAAAAAAACTTGCTAAGCTCATATCCCAATGCTATGATAATTATGTCCCCCTTTCTGGTGGGCCATCTATATAATGCTTCTGGCACGTTCCTGAACACACCATCCAAGCTCTTAGGTGGTAAGGAAGTCCCGGCCATTCTCGGGAGATTATTCACGCACTACGCGTACTCTATTGTTTTTACATCAGCCCAGAATCTGCTGTCATATCTGTTTCTCTCTCTCATTGGCTATTGCGAGGCCTACAGTATAATCCCATCACGATGATGGTACCTTTTTGATTCCTGAGCTCCGCTAATTGTCTGGATGAGCCTCCGGGATGAACTCAACCTTGTGACATTCTGCCTGATTAGCAGTACAGCTCCCCAAACCTCGTTTAGCTCCCTCTGGACTGACTGAATGACATAAATCTTGAATATTTAGATACCAGTCCTGCCCTTCTCTCATCCAGATCACTGTAATGGATGAATAAATGTGCCAGCTACTAATTTGGGCTGTAAGTACGTCTGCATTAACTGTTCTACACCCTACGCTGAAATAAACTCATGTTTGCCCTTTGGTGCCACTATGCTCATTAACGTGGCCCCCTCTTTACTTCCTTTTGGCGTTCTTTTACCTCATCTCTACCTTCCCCTCAATGCTACTTACTGACATGTCGTTCTGGATCCCAAACCCCGCACCCCCACATGTCACGTGATAAAAAAATCAGGGTCGTCCCAGCATTCTTCCATGTAAGAATATTAGTTCCCTTCAGTGTAACCCGTCACCTTACACCAGTCTCTCTTATCCTGGAGGAGAGCCCTATGATCTGTGTTCCTGATGTCCTCCCTCCTCTCCCAGATAGTTAGCCACACATTTAAGTGTACCGACTTACTATCTCGTAACTCGCAAGCATGTGCCACCTGAAGAAATCCTGAAATCACCATTCCAGAGTTCCTACTTCTTATCTTTCTGCCCAACTCCCTCGTTTCACTTTGTAGGACCTTGTCTTTCTGGTGTTATTTCTAATAAGCACCGCAAACTCTGCTGCTCCCCCTGCCCTTTCAGTATATCCTGCACCTTAATATAAATGCCCTTGTCCCTGGCATGATGGAAGTATCGCACCATCCTGCAAACTCACTCAAATCCACAGATACTCCTGTCTGTGTCCCCAAGGCTAAATTGTTTACTGCATGTGATTCATATTCTTCATCCCCTGTATATTCCTGTGTCTTCACAAATCCTCTTTGCAATGAAAATTGTTGTAAAATTAATTCATTGTATTCTTTTTTGATTCAGCTCAGGCTATTTACATTTGCATTCGCAACAAAAGGATCCTGCACATGTGTTGAAACAATACATTTTGTTGGAACTCTTATGATTTTAATACAGAAAGAAAAACAAATGACTACAGTAGGAGCTGTGCATAATTCAAAATAATACTTATCACCCACGAAGGGCGCTGAGTAGGCTACGGTCAATTATGGAAAACCCTGAACATCCTCTACATAGCACCATCCAGAGACAGAGAAGCAGTTTCAGCGACAGGTTGCTATCGATGCAATGCTCCTCAGACAGGATGAAGAGGTCAATACTCCCCAATGCCATTAGGCTTTACAACCGCCAGGAGTAAGATATGTTAAAGTGCCGGGGTTGATTGTATTTAATGTATCTAAGTAAACTACTTAAGAACTTTTTAAAAGCTATTATTAATGCTTTTTGAGAGAGTGATTTAGATGCATATCATATGTTTACTGAGTTAAGTATTGTATGTAATTAGTTTTGCTAAAACAATTGTATGGGACATTGGAAAAAATGTTGAATTTCCCCATGGGGATGAATAAAGTATCTATCTATCTATCTATCTATCTATCTATCTATCTATCTATCTATCTATCTATCTATCTATCTATCTATCTATCTATCTATCTATCTATCTATCTATCTATCTATCTATCTATCTATCTATCTAAACAAGCCGATCATGGCCCTGGAGAGGAAACACAGATCTGACAATGTCACGCAGCCTGTTCTGTCTCTTTCTCTCTTCCTGACTCCCACACAATGTCTAATTCGCTTCACTATATCTCTCCCTCTGCCTATCTCGCTCACGATCTCTCATTCGCTTCACTATCTCTATATCTCTATCTCCCTTTCTCGCTCACGATGTCTCATTGTCTTCACTATCTCTCTCTCATTCTCTCTTTCTCTGTCTCTCCCACACGCCCTCTCCCTCGTGCTCTCACTCGTGTCATCTGCCTCGTGCCCTTTCCTTCACGCTCTCTCCTTCATGTGCTGTTCTTCTCGCCCTCTGCCTACACCCTCCCTCGCGCCCTCTTTCTCACTATGTCTTATTTGATGTCACTATCTCTCTTTGCTCTCCTCTCTCTATGTCATTCTGTCTCTCTCTCGCGATGTCTCATTCGGTTTCAGTCTCTCTCTCTCTCTCTCTCTCTCTCTCTCTCTCTCTCTCTCTCTCTCTCTCTCTCTCTCTCTCTCTCTCCCTCTCTCCCTTAATCTCTGTCCTTCGGGCGCTCACCATCACTCACAACTCTCTCCCACACTCGCTCCCCCGCGCTCACTCCAGCCTCATCTCCATGGCAACATCCCAACCTCCTGTTCGGGCGGTCTCCCTCGCGCCCTTTCCCCCTCTCGTTCTCTCCACGCTCTCTCAGCCCTCGCACTGTCTCCTGCTCGCGCTCGCTTTCTCTATCTCCCACAGAGCTACAAGTAAGTGTAACGGTAGTTTGTCTTCAATTGTAAAACAGTTAAAATTCTCTTCCAGGAAGATAGTTCAACGTCGCAGTGAGAAGGAGAACCTACAGGTAGAAAAGTAGGAGAAAAAAGAGGGTGAAAGCATGAAAGAGTTATGAAGGGAGCAGGAGTGGTTCATACAGAAGAAAATATAATACAAGATCAGGCAGTTTTCACAGAACCGGGAATCAAGGGTAACAGGTTCGCCTCAAGCTGCTATTTCACAAGGTGGGACATGAGCTGCAAAAGGAATTTTCCTGGGATTGTGAGGCCAGAAACGCCGTCGGGATAAGCTATAAATCCGCTGTTTTGTAACTCCAAATGTAACACACACACACACAATGGAAAAGAGTAAACAGTTGACGGGACTCTGATGTAGGGCCTCGGCCCGAAACGTCGACAGCGTACACTTTTCCATTGATGCTGCCTGGCTTGCTGAGTTCCTCCAGCATTTTGTGTGGAAAAGAGTAACAGTAGACGTTTCGGGCCATTACCCTTCATCAGGATATGCTTTTGCGTGTGTTGTTTTGTATTTCCAGCATCTGCAGATTTTCTCTTGTTTGTTTTGTAACTCTGTTCATCCCATTGTTTCCATTTACCCACAAGATAGAATAGGGAACACGAAGAAAGCTGAATTGTAATATTTTCCAGCATTTATTTCTCACGTTTCATGAGCTTCAAAATCTGTTTCACTGGGTAATTCGCCGCATTCTTTAGTTCCTCTCGGAATTTGCTCTGAGTCAGGGCGTAAATACACGTGTTGGTGCAGGAACTGGATATCTGCAACATTTCCGATGTGCGGCCTGCGATGTAACGGGAATCCGTGAAAGACTGAGAAAAACTCCGTCTATAGATAAAAAACACGACATGTGTTCCCCACAACAATATGAAACTAGCGGTTATGCTGAAGAGCAAAACGATGGATTTGCGTCGGTTCTCCATCTCCCGGTCCCTGTCATTCTCTCCACTCTTTTGTCCCCGGAGCCCCCTGCGGGCTCGATTGGCCGCGAGAATCCGCCTGACAGTCAGGATATTGAACAGCAACATCAGAAAGATTGGGACACAAGGGCTTAAAATGCGATGAAATATCGCAAATATCAACCATGCGGTAGAGTTTTCGTAGCTCGGTGTATAAACACAACCCCAGGGAACACCATCAATTATTTCCTGGGGACCGTATACAAATCCCCAGGGGACACTCTCCAAACAGGTCAGCACACCCACTGTCCCGATAACCACAGCCGCCGTTCTCTCGGTGCAATATTTTGTTTTCAGCTTCTCACAGCAAATAGCCACAAATCGATCGACGGTGAATGCGACAGTCAGCCAGACTGAGGCCGCAGTGCTCGCAAGCACCAACCAGTAACCAATTCTACACACACGAGTGAGTCGCAGGAATGATCGGGGAAAATAAATCCGAGCAGTCCACCTGAGCAGCGGATCGGAGATAACGACCAGGAGATCGGCCGCTGCCATCCCCACCAGGTAGCGACTGATACATTTGGAGAGACCGCACTTTCCCCGGGACAGGATCACAATTGCCACCAAGTTTGCTGGAAGACAGACAGGGAACAACAAGTTGAGAAAATACTCAGCAAAAGCCAATGCAGCAATATGAGTGGATCACGTTATATTTCCACTTTATAATGCGCCGGAAATGGCCAGAGAGGGTGTAGAGCTGTTGAAGACAGAGTTACGTTTACACAGTAAAATGAAGTCAATGTGATCTGAATACGGATTCCTTACTGATGACGGAAATATGAAGTGGCAGCGGAAAGCTGAAACGGGGCAACTGCCTCCTCAGAGTCAATAGTGGTTGGAACATTTTCTACCGGCGCCTTCCGCATCTCGTCTGGATGAAATGAATAAACCCGGACGCTGATGCTGGGGTTCTTCCATTAGACAATTTTCAACTTCCATGGCGATCCCTGTCAGGGACATAACAGCCGAAGGACGGAACAAAAACAGGAAATGTTGGAAACGCTCATCCATGTGAAACAGAATATTTGTAAAAACAGTTGAAGTATCTCTCCTCATAACTGTTCTCAGAGAGATCCCTGACACGAGTGTTAACTGGATTCTATTTCCATACAAGCTGCTGGGGTTCAGTGTTTCCAGCATTCCCCGAGTTTGTTTCCTATTCCAGCATTTGCCACCTCACTGACTTTACAACAGAACATCGACTGATTCCAACAGATACTGCGCAGTCTGACACAACCTCACAGACAGACATGACGCCTCCCAATGAATCCATCACAGGGAAGCAGGGGAGAGGAATTCAACGCGCAGCAGCAAACTCGGTGCCGTAGTCAGATGTCCGTGACGGCGTCAGGTGAAGATATCTTCGAATGCATTTCACAGTATTGATGACTATGAAGCACCACGTCGGTTGTTTTAATTGACTCAGCAACGACTTCATTGTGTTGTCAATCAACTGCTTTATATTCAGTCATATCGCACACATTGATTAAAAATCCACAACAATTTCGTGTTACAACAGAGAACTCCTCACATTTGCTACAATGTTACCATAGTTTGATTGTTGCACCTAACTCAGAAAACCGCTCACATACAAATGCAGACAAACCACTGGTATAAATTCCGCGAGCTGTATAAACACAGTATTTGCAAATGCAGTGCAGCTGTTAAAAGACCAGAAGCACAGAGACCCGATCACCCGTTTTGATAACAGACGGCTGTGCGAACGCTACCTGACCCGTTCAGTTCCATTGAAGTCTGTGGATGTGCTAAATACTTGCAGCGGATTGTATTTAGATCCAGTCCCAGAATCCACAGTCCGGGTATTTACACTCCATTCTTGAAACACGGAACACTGGGACTGCACAGATGACCGTGGAAAGCAGCAACAAAAACAATCACAACATTCGAATTAAATTTCAACTCCCAACAACATCAGCGGACCCAGCGGCTTACCGGGAATTCCAAAGGCTGAAATAAAAGGGTAGTAAAAACCTTCTATCCGCCAGATGACTGGATACACCATTTCACTGAGAATCTGTGATTTCTGTTGCTCCTGAATTCATATCTGCGACAGTCACATTGAGCTGATTTATAGCGTCACATTCAAAGCGGCCCTGATTTATACAAAACATCAGTCTCCAGAGATACTCTTATACCCTTGACTAACTTTATTAGTTACGGTCGCTTGAACAAACACTTTAATGCCAATCTCTGATGTTAATCACAAACAAGTGAAAAACTGCAGATGCAGAAAATCCAAGCAACACACACAAAATGCTGGAGGAACACAGTAGGCCCGAAACGTCGACCGTACATTTTTCCTTTGATACTGCCTGGCCTGCTGAGTTTCTAGCATTTCGTATCTATTTCTCTGATGTAAATATTGGTCCGATTGAAGACAAACATATCCTCAGCAGTGACTCATCGGCTGGAAATAATGCCGGAGCTTACTTACAATGACTGATCTTTGTCACAGAGCAGCCGCCTTTACAGATTTCACATTTATATTGGCTAATTGTTCATCAATAAACTTATTCGGCGGACTCTGACGGACCCCTAACTTCTGTCCCAGCAGTTTCTAATTTGAACTGCCCTTGAGTCCTTCAACTCCTTACAAGCCACGCACGCACCCGCACACGCGCGCACACTCACACACACACAGAGGGAGGGGAAGAGGAAGAGCGGGAGAGAGAAGGAGAAAGAGGGTTCATTCTATATCTTCAAATCTTAACTGTCAGTCTCTGGTATGGTGTGAGAGTATGGGGTTCATTTTAGACCTGGCAGTCTCTGGTACAGCGTAAGAGTGGGAGTTTATTCTGCACCTGTCTGGACAATCACGTTCTCTGATGGAAGCGAGCACGCCTATAGAGCAGTGATGTACCTAAGGTGGAATTCAATCGTCAGGCTAGTGGAGTCTAAAGCCAAATTAACTCCTTTGGATCACAAAGGTGAGGCTATCAAAGCAGAGATGTGTGGAGCAGCTTTTGCCTCACGCCTGAAAAAATACTTAGAGCTGCACAGCCACTTCATTTCATTAAGGGAACGAGAAGATGCTGTATGTGTCATGGTCCAGTCCATGAAGTCCGCGTCCCGGCTCACGGTCCCGTCCATTCTCCAGACTCCGGGCCTTCCGGCGTTCCCTTATCTCAATTGTGCTTAATCGAAGGCACCTGATTCTCGTCTTGAGCCCGGGAATATAAGTGGCCCTGGTTTCGAGGCTGGTTGCTCGTTCGTCTCATCAGTATCCTGTCCTTGCGGCTGTACGGGTTCCTGTGTCCTGTTCTCGCTTCCGTGGGGTACGTCAGGCCGTTTTTGCCATTACCCTACGGTGGGATCTGTCCCTCCTTTGATAATGTTCTCTAGATCTATAGTGAAGAATAGCCTGACTGGTCTGGTTGAGAAACACCAATGCCCTTCAAGGCAATAACAATTGAAAAATAGTGGATGCAGCCAGTCCGTCACAGGTCTAGGAAGTATTCGGACCTAGAGGCAATAGACAATAAAATTAAAAGAGCAAGAGCTCACTGATAGACCGGACGGATCCTACTGCCTGAGTGCTGCTTCTGCCAGGAACATTTGGGAGGGGGGGGGGGGGGGAGGGGGACACCGCAGCGTCACTGCGGCAGTCCCGGAGCAGCGTTGGAATCTGTGGTAAGATGCCGAAGTTAATTAACTTGAGAGACTGTTTCATGGAAAAGAGCACTGCTGTCACTGCGTTTGGGATTGCGCTGATTTGCCACGGGGATCATAGCGCGCAGACGCTTCTCAGAAACGGTGCAAGGTTTAAGAAGAGCTCGCAAACCTTCGAGAAGTTTCGCCCGGTTTGAAAACATAACGGTCAGAGGCCATAACGGTCCATTAGAGAAATGGAGGTGCAGGTCCGAATCCGTCTACAAAGTCCGAGAGGCAGCCAGTTTTTTCACAGTTAGTCATAATGCCTTATGACTAAACTAATGCCTAATGACTGATTACTAATGACTAATTACTTATAACTCATGACTTATGGCTAATAACATGACAAATGATTACTGACTGATGGAACTAACGGAACTATCAAACTGCCGCACTTGCGGAAAATTAAAAGGAGAAAAAAAAAGAAAAGTTGTTTGGTCATTGAGTGGAATCCGGTTAAAAGACCTCCGGGTAGGCGTATTCAATCACTTTCAAGTGGGGAGGCTGCACATGTTCAGAGAAGAACAAGAACTCCGACTTGACAGTGTAAAGAAAACTGTTTTGACAGTGAAAAAAACTGGTTGGCAGTGAGAAAACTGTTTAACAGGGAAACTGGAGGACCAGGAAACGGAAATCTGGGAGCTTTGAGCTGGAACCGCAGGAGCAATAATCTGGAATCCTGAAAAAGGGAAAAAATCAAGTTAAATTAAAAGAACATCGAAGCATCATTAAAATGTTGTACTTACCCTTTTACCTGTGAACAGCCTGCAGAGGGAATCAAATATGGCTGACCAAGCTATTGGGAGATTAGTTGATCAACTCAAGGTAAAGCGAACGACAGCAAAAGGATTATTTTCTCGTCTGGCCAACAGTATTACCTGAACCTATGAAGACATGTCTGAAGAGGAGGTCAGAGTCCGTTTCAATAAACTCACAATAGAAGTCGCGGAAGTCAGAAAAGCCAATGATGATGTGGAGGCCGGACTCACTGCTGAACGGGAGGCGGAGCTGAACACAGAGGAAGTAGCTGTGTTAACTGAACAGCAAAAAGCCACCGGGCAAAGACGGCAAATGAGTGTGAGTTGAAACTAAAGGAGATCAGAAGCTTAATCCAGGAGTCTCTTTGGACGAACTTTGGAAATGTTAAATTGTTCACAGCACTGCCAGCAGCAGAAGATGAAAGTAAAAATGTCGCTGCTGTACAACCCGATGGCAACCAGGAGGCGTATGTCTTCAGGCTTAACCAACTGCATGGACTGGTAAAGACAGTGATGAAGGTGCATGCTCGATGGAAACGTTGGATCCTGCCAGGGGATCGGAAGGACCTTCACGGTCACCTAAAGGGGCTCGAACTACACATCCCGAAGTTGGTTTCCAAGAAGGCTCACTTCACACAGGTGAAAAGAAAGGAGAATGCTGAAAGACTAACACCGGCGGTGCTGGGCTTTTACTCCAATTTTCCCATGCCAGCCATCAGATTGAAATCGAAGGCCCTTCCCAATTTACTGGCAAAAAACATGACTTTCACAGGCGGAGAAAGGACTGGGAAGTACTTCAGAGGCAGGGAGAGCCGACCGGTTCAAGAGAGGAGAAAAAGATTCAACTACTGAACAGTCTTGACGACAACATCAGAAGAGACCTTCGTCTCACTACTTATAACACTGCAGATGACATCTTCCGTGTTCAAGAAAACCGCTATGGAAATCGAACGTGCATTGCTATTGAAATAGTGGAAGAGTTACAGAAAATGCCAGCTGACCGAAATCATCAGTCACGGAAAATAGTGGAATTAATTCATGCTGTGGTGAAGGCACTTCAAGATTTGAGTGACCTTGGAGACACGGGTGCAATCAAAATTCCGCTGGTGATAAGATCAATTGAAAGCAAACTTCCGGAAACTCTCAAAAAGAAATGGCTGGTCTATGTCGCTGACAGGAGAAATGCTGTGGCAACAGGTAATCGGTTTGACAGACTCTTGGAATTCCTCAAAGAGCAAGAGAGCATATATGAGCAGCTCGAGCAACTGAGAGATGAAGAGCCAAGTAGAAGAGAAACCAAGGCTGAGCCAAGACACGCCAGAACCGAGTCTACCAAGTCAGGCGACGACCATGCAGGGTGTGTAGTCTGCGGTGATGAAAAGCACAAACGGAAGCTCTACTTTCGCAAACAGGCTCGATCGCTAAAGTTAACAGAGAAAAAAAAAGTCTGCAGTAAGATAGTTGGGGGCATGCAAAATGTGTCTCGAGGTTCATGATGACAGTTTCTACTGCAAACCCACCTTTCTGTGTAAAAACCAAGACTGCAAGGATGAGTATACTCCTGAGCATCATTACTATCTGTGCTCCAATGCTGAAATAAAGAAAAGCAGCGCAGGTCAGAAAAAGAGCAGATTTGGTCCAGAAGAAGATAAAGGCAGGAAGAAATTTAAAGGATCAATAGTTCTTCAACGAACTTTCACCAGAATTGGCCAAAAAATGCCGCGATGTATTTTCAGCACTGCCTCCAGAGCCTTCAGCAGTGTGAAAGATAATGCAGGCCTTCTGGTGGAAAGTGAATTGCAAGGGCTGCCAGTGATTATGATGCTTTTCGAGGTTACCGCTAATGCTGGAGAAACCATCGGAACGATCATTGACTTGGCTTCAGACACCAGTTATATAACCCACAAGGCTGCAAGCAGACTGAACCTCAGAGGATAGGAAGTCACTTTCGTCGTCCATGGAATTGGGGGGATGAAGGTTCAGGTGGAGACACAGTGGTACCTTCTAGAAATCAGAGTAAATACCCCCAAGGGCACTCTGAAATCACACCAATTGTTTTGTTATGGACTAGAGAGCATTGCAAATGTCCACAAACATGTGACACCGAAGCATCTGCAGAAACTCTTCCCAGACATACCGCTTGATGAGCTTGTGAGACCCAGAGAAATAAATACTACTAAGCCATAGAGAAGGTCATCTAGCGCCTCAGAGAATCAAAGCTGTTGGAGACCTTGTGCTGTGGGACGAACCACTGGGGAAGACGGTCGGTGGAGCACATTCGGATCTCTTTGAGGAACTGTCTGTGTCGGCCCACATGTCCAAGACACATTTTGCAAGGTCAATGAGAGCGCCTGCTGAAAAGTACGAGCAATCACCAGCATAGTCCGAGAGCAACTTGCACTAAGCAGACAGGATGGCATCAAGCTCCAGGAGTCAGGAACTTCAACCACCAACCGAGACTTCCTAGAGTGGTGGAACTGAGATAGTATTGGCGCAGCATGCGAGCCAAAATGCGGGGGTTGCCGCTGCCGAAACGGCCAGCCGGGCGACAAAAGAATGACTGTTGCTGAAGAGAGGGAACTTGAAATTGTAAGACGAGGCCTCACCTATGTCACAGGTGACCGTCACAACAAGGAACCACATTGGCAAGCCAGATATCCTAGATTAGAAGATCCAGTTTCCTCGCCAAACAATAAAAGAACAGCCGAGGCTACATTTCTTAGGAAGGAAAAGCAACTAGCCAAAGAACCCGAGTGGAAAACTGCCTACAATGCTCAAGTACATGATATGGTCGATCGAAGGGCTGCAATGAAATTGACCAAAGACACGGTCATCAACTGCAACGGGCCAGTCTGGTACGTGAGTCACCTTATTGCTGTGAACCTGCACTCTGTCACGACACCAGTGAGACTCGTGTGGAGCAGCAGCCAAAAGTTCAGAGGCGTGACCTTGAACGACCTGCTAATGAAAGGTCCAGATGTCCTCAAAGAGATTCGCTCTGTCCTACTCAGATTCAGGGCTGGAGTAAATGCTGCTCTGGGTGACATTGAAAAAAGATGTACAATTCGGTTTGGTTGGAAGACCGAGAAGTGCACTTGCATCGATTCCTCTGGCGAGACTCCGAGAACGAGGAGCTGGGGGAGTATGCATTCACAAGACAGAATATCGTGATAAACCAGCAGGGTATATTGAGCAGCGAGCAATGCCCGAAACTGTTAACCTCCCTCCTTTCATCCACCTCAAAGAGGAGCGGCAGGTGTTCCAACACGACAGCTACGTTGCTGACATTCTCACATTCCACAACAAACTTGACCATCCGAAATCTATCACGGCAAACGTGGAGCAGATCCTGAAGGCCGGAGGGTTCGAGCTCAAGCCTTGGGTCTTTTTCTGGGCAAAGAGGGAGGAAAGAGTGCAATGACAAGCTGGAGAAGTCCAAGGCAGGAACCAGGGTCTTGCCAAACCAAATGCATGATGACAACAAGGAACTTGGCCTGGGCTACATAGTAGAAGAGGTCAACCTCCATGTCATGATTGCAATCAATTTCTCGAAGAGAAAGACAAAAATGAGACTTGGCCAAGACCTTCTACAAGAGCAGATCAGAGACCAGACGTCAAACCCCCTGACAAGAAGAGAACTGCTCAGCCAAGAATCAATGCTGTATAACCCAGCTGGCCTGGTAACTGCTGCTAAGCAGAAGAGAGTTCTTCTGGTACGAAGGGCGTTGCAAGAGGAAAAGGGCGAAAAGTGTCCAGTCAAAGACACATGGGTTATAGCGCTCTAAGATGGCCTCAGGGAGGGTGCAATTAAGCTCTTCGAGTAGTACGTTCCACTTGACAAGGTAAAGTTCACCAGGGCACTGACTCCCCCAAGCTTCTCTGAGGAACCTTGGGCAATCACATTGGAACTCGGACCAGAACTCAATCGTCAGGCTGGTGGAGTCTGACGCCAAATTAACTCCTTTGGATCACACAGGAAAGGCTATCAAAGCAGAGATGTGTGGAGCTGCGTTTGCCTCACGCCTGAGAAAGTACTTTGAGCTGCATAGCCGAATCCAAGTTGGGAGGTGGTACTATTTCGTTGATAGCCAAACAGTCCTTGGTGCAATACCGCGCGATATCTATGGCTATCAAACATTCTTTGCAAATAGGATTGGAGAGATTCAAAACAGTACAGGGATCCAGGACTGGCGGTGGATTCCTGGTCCGTAACATATTGCTGATGTAATCACCAGAGGAGACAACCCTCAAGACCTGGATGAAGACTCAGAGTGGCAAAATAGGCCAAAGATTTTGAGTTTGTCAGTGAGTGAGTGGCCGATGAAATCAGCCAATGAAATAGCAGCCACGGCCAGGGAAAACATCAACAAGTTGCAAAAGAAGGAATTTGTTGCTGCTTTGATAACGGCCAAGGCCAAGAAACAAGAACCAGCACAAAAACAGTACCAGGTCAAAACAGAACAATGGAGACCGCCTGCAGCGTCAGCCTTCCGAAGCCTTGTGGACATCAAGTGGTTCCGTGTTCTAACTCGACTTGTCAAAACAGTTGCATGGGTCTGGAGTGCAGCAGACGAGTTCACTGGACGAAATCAAGCCTTGGACAGTCCAAAGTGGGAGACAGTTTCTTTGGCAGGAGTTATCTCAGTAAGGGAACGGGAAGATGCACTATAAGACATTTTTCTAGCTGCACAAGAGGGTGCAACCTTTCCAAGTACGACTGCAGACAGGCTGGTAGTCTAAAAAGCTCAAGACTCTGGCCTGTAGGTTTGTGGTGGCCGAGTAATAATCTTCATACGAGATCAAGTTCGTGTCCCCATCTTGCCCTATTTATTCCTGGGTGTCCACACTGTTAACCCGGGAGGCCCGCAGTGACAGTCATGAAGGAGTGGCCGGAACCTTGCTCAAGATGAGAAGAAAGGCATGGGTCATAAGGGGAAGGAAAATTGCCCAAAAAGTTGTCGATGGCTGCATGCTCTGCAGGAAGACAAAGGCAAGGAAATGTCAACAAGTAATAGGCGACTTGCCGCCAGAAATAACTGAACCTGCTGCACCGTTCCAGTTCACAACGGTGGACCTCTTCGGACCCTACCAGGTAAAAGATGACGTCAAGAAAAGAGTATCACTGAAAGTCTGGGGAGTGGTCTTTTGCTGCATGGCCAGCAGAGCCATCCACCCAGACTTGGTAAACACTTATCAACCGAGGAATTCCTGATGGCCTATCAAAGATTCACAGCAATCAGGGGACATTAAGAAAGATCTGGCCAGATCCAGGCACCCATTTCAATGGAGCAAAACCAGTCTTGGAGGAGCTGTACAGATTCCTGGACGGCCTGAACGAAGCAGACCTGCAGGAAACCGCGGCAAAAAATGGAGCGGAGTGGATGTGGAAAATCCATCCGCCGGATTCTCCACACAGGAATGGTGCTGCAGAAGCCGCTGTACGCATTGTGAAGAAAGCACTCCATAGTCTAGGGAAGGAGTCTGGGCTCTGTTACAGCGAGTTCCAGAAAACTCTTCACATAGCAACCAATCTTGCCAATGAGCGCCCAATTTACGCCATGGTACAGAGCCAGGAAGACTGTATTCAGTATGTCACACCCAACACTCTTCTACTCGGTCGAGCATCTCAAAGCGGGGATTTTAAAACCTTTGACTTTTCCAGCAAACCCTACAAAAGACTCCGAGCAATGCAGTCAGACTTGACAAAGTTCTGGAGGTGCTGGAGCCAACTCGCTGGTCCTAATTTGTTTGTCAGGAGCAAGTGGCATACTGCACAGAGGAACGTCACTGTTGGGGACATCGTCTGGTTATGCGACCAAAATGCACTAAGAGGGCATTTCAAGCTTGGCAGAGTCGTCAAGACTAATCCAGACTTCGTGAGGGACGTCAACGTCAGGATCTTCCCAAGCTACAGTGTTCCTGTGACAAAAGCTCTGAAAGTAACAACAAGGCATCCAATCTCTGATGGGAAACAAAGACAGGATCCAAGCCTCACAGGGACGTCAGGCGACTGGTTGTCTTACTACCTGCCGAGGAACAGGTGGAGAGTCAAGTAAACAATATATGGTAAGAACACGAACTGGGACCACCAAGTTTGCCTTTGAAGCTGACGATCTCTCCAGTGTTTCCATGGGATGATCGAGTAAGAGGTGTCAAGTCAAATTTGAGTTTCTAGAAAGTATTGGGACCTAGAGGCAAAAGAAAATAAAATTTAAACGTAAGAGCAAGAATTTACTGATAGACCGGACGGAACCTACTACTTGAGTGCTGCTTCGGCCCGAAACATTTGGGCGGACCCCGCAGCGTCACAGCGGCAGTCCGGGAGCAGGGTTGGAATCTGTGGTAAGATGCCGAACTTCAAATAGCTTGAGAGACTGTTACATGGAAAAGAGCACTGCTGTCACTGCGTTTGGTTTAGCGCTAATTTCGCCACGGGATCATCGAGCGCAGGCACCTCGGAAACGGCGCGAGGCTTAAGAGCTCGTGAACCATCGAGAGAATTCACCCGGTTTGAAACCATAACGGTCGGAGGCCACACCGGTCCATTAGAGAAACGGAGGTGCATGTCTGAATTCGTCTACAAAGTCCGAGATGCAGCCAGTTTTTTCACCTAATGCTTTATGACTAGACTAATGCCTAATGACTGTCTTATGACTTATGACTGATTACTTATGACTTATAACTACTGACTAATGACTAATGGAACTAACAGACCGATCAAACTGCCGCACTTGCGAAAAGTAAAAGGAGAAAAAAACGAAAAGTTTTTCGGTTTATTGAGTAGCTCCACATGTTCAAAGAAGAACGAGAACTCCGACTTGACAGTGACCACCGCTCCCTGGCCTTTAGCATTATCATGGGAAAGAAGAGAATCATGAGGACAGGAAAATTTTTATTTGGGGAAGGGCAAATTATGAGGCTAGAAGGCTAGAACTTGTGGGTCTGAATTGGGATGATGTTTTTGCAGGAAAATATACTATGGACATGTGGGCGATGTTTTGGGATCTCTTGCAGGATGTTAGGGATAAATTTAACCCGGTGAGGAAGATTAAGAATGGTAGGGTGAAGGAAACATGGGTGACAAGTGAGGTGGAACATCTAAGCAGGTGGAAGAAGGCAGCATACATGAGGATTAGGAAGCAGGAATCAGACTGTGCTATTGAGGAAAACAGGGTAGCAAGAAAGATGCTTAAGAAGGGGCTGAGGAGAGCAAGAACGGTGCATGAGAAGGTATTGGCAAGTAGGGTAAAGTAAGACCCCAAGGCATTCTGCAATTATGTGAAGAACAAAAGAATGACAGGAGTGAAGGTAGGGCCGATTAGTGTTAAAGTTGGTAAAATGTGCCTGGAATCTGTGGAAGTGAGCGAGGTCCTCAATGAATACTTCTCTTCGGTATTTATCAATGAGACGGAACTTGATGACGGTGAGGACGATACGATTGAGGTGGAAGTTCTGAAGCATGTTGATATTAAGGGAGAGGAGGTGTTGGAGTTGTTAAAATACATTAGGAGGGATAAGTCCCCGGGACCTGACAGAATATTCCCCAGGCTGTTCCACGAGGCGAGGGAAGAGATTGCTGAGCCTCTGGCTAGGATCTCTATGTCCTTGTTGTCCATGGGAATGGTATCGGTGGACTGGAGGGAGGCGAATGTTGTCCCCTTGTTCAAAAAAGGTAGTAGGGATAGTCCAGGTAATTATAGACCTGTGAGCCTTAGGTCTGTGGTGAGAAAGCTGTTGGAAAAGATTCTTAGATATCGGATCTATGGGCATTTACAGAATCATGGTCTGATCAGGGACATGTCTGTGCGAAGGGCGGATCGTGTCTAACAAGCCTGATAAAGTTCTTGGAGGAGGTGACCAGGCATATAGATGAGGGTAGTGCAGTGGATGTGATCTACATGAATTTTAGTAAAGTATTTGACAACGTTCCACACCGTAGGCTAATTCAGAAAGTCAGAAGGCATGGAATCCAGGGAAGTTTGGCCAGGTGGATTCAGAATTGGCTTGCCTGCAGAAAGTAGAGGGTCGTGGTGTAGGAAGTACATTCGGATTGAAGGATTGTGATTAGTGGTGTCCCACAAGGATTGGTTCTGGGACCTCTACTTTTCGTGATTCTTATTAACGAACTGGATATGAGGATAGAAGTGTTGGCTGGCAAGTTTGCAGACGACATAAAGTTTGGTGAAGTTGTGGATAGGGTAGAAGACTGTCAAAGATTGCAGAGACATTGATAGGATGAAGGAATGGGATGAGAATTTGCAGATGGAGTTCAACCCGGAGAAGCGTGAGGTGGTGCACTTTGGAAGGTCAAACTTCAAGGTAGAGTACAAAGTAAATGGCAGGATAATAAATAATGTGGAGTAGCAGAGGGATCTGGGAGTACATGTCCACCCAGTTGCCTCACAGGTCGATAGGGTAGTTAAGAAAGCTTATGGGGTGTTAGCTTTCATAAGTCGACACACAGAGTTTTAGAGTTGCGCGGTAATGATGCAGCTCTATAAAACTCTGGTTAGGCCAAACTTGGAGTAATGAGTCCAGTTCTGGTCGCCCCACTATAGGAAGGATGTAGAAGCATCGGAAAGGGTGAGAGGATATTTATCAGGATGCTACCTGGTTTAGACAGTAAGCATTCTGATCAGAGATTAAGAGAGCTAGGGCTTTACTCTTTGGAGAAGGAGGACGAGAGGAGTCATGATAGAGGTATACAAGCGTATCGAATTCCTTGTTAAAATCCATTTTTAACATATAAACATCTAACTTTATCAATGTGCTTCGTCACATTGTAGCAGCATTCAGCCAGGCTCGTGAGGCATGACAGAGCCAAGCAGACTCCCCCTGATCAGTTCATGCATTTCCACATGCTAATACCTAACACATACGGCCATACCGTATGGTAATGTGCCATATGTGCCATATTTCTTTATCATACATAAAGAAATATGGCACATTTTTTCAAACGGAGCAGCACGCCGGTTGTTGTCAAAATCATAGCTGCAGCTTACCCGGTGCAATAATTTGCTTTCCGCTTCTATCAACGGATGGCGACAAACCGATCAAATTTCAAGCTGACAGTGAACCAGACAGAACAGTCTGTGGCTGCCTCTACCAGGGCAGAGATCACACTGAATACGGGGGTGATGTCCAGGAAAGTCGCGGGGAAGTAATAGTAACTGATCCGCCACATTATGACGTCAACGATGATGGTTAGTAGATCCGCCTTTGCCATGGCCACCAGGTAGCGAGAAGTGCAGGTGGAGAGGCCGCACCTTTCCCCGGATAGGATAACAATCGCCACCAAATTCATTGGGGGAACAGCAAAACGAAAGATTGAATACTGACTCACCGATCCGTGGGTTTCAGTGCAGAGATAAGCTTGAAACTGGAAACAAAGTTTGCAGTCAACTCATTATTAAGGACTCCACTATTCAGGATGTGTCATGATCCCTTCTGGCCCCTTGCTATTTACCTCAGGAACTGGGCCTCAATCATCTCATTTAATTTCCAATCATTCCCAGGTTCCACTAACTACACACACCTGCTTCCCATTAGAAACTGCCGGATAAAGACCCTGTGATCACAACGAGGAGCTACCAGTTCGTTGGTCGACTCGTGTACGAGTAACCTCCTCCCATGGTTCTTAGGACTATCAGTTCTAAGTCTAGCATCGCTCCTGAATTCTGTACTAAAACCAAGACTCCGGGTAAAGACTCCCTTGGCACCAATTCCGCACTTTGTTTCGTTCCACCGACACGTCCTTGTAACAGAACGTACTGGCAACGATGAACCCAGCGGATACGGATCCCGTACAATAGCCCCGGCCAACCAGGGCTACCTATTGGGCGCTCACGCGCAACTGCTTCGGGAGATCACGGAAAACCTTCGGACACTAGCCATGAATGTGCAGAAGGTCAGTGAACAAGCCGACCGGGTCTCCGTTTCTTTTTCTCCATCCTCTCCAAGAACCCCTGCTACCCAAACCGCACCACTCAGGATGGCTTGGTCCCCGGACTCAGCAACATCATCCCCTCGAGAGCCGTATGTACCCGAGCCTGAACCCTACGCCGGGGACCTAGGTAGGTGCCGGGCCTTCCTGTTACAATGCTCCCTAGTCTTTGAGCAGCAGACCTGCAAGCTACACTTCCGATAAATCGAAGATTGCGTACATCATGGGGCTGCTACGAGGGGATGCCTTGGCTTGGGCAACCGCGATATGGGATAACAGACCAGAGGTTTGTTCTCCGTACTCCTGCTTTGTCGCGGAAATGAGGGAAGTCTTCGAACAATCCATTCGCGGTAAGGACGCCGCGAGATGGTAGCCTACTCTTCGTCAGGCTTCGCGAAGTGTGGCCGGGTATTCCATTGAGTTCCGGACCTTAGCCGCAGACTCCGGGAGGAGTGACGAATTCCTACGGGAGATGTTTCGACAGGGCCTCTCGGACAAGATAAAGGATGAGTTGGCCGCAAGGGACGACACGGACTGTCTGGACTCTCTGATCTCGATAGCCATTCGATTAGATTATCGACTTCAGGAGCGTCTGAGAGAGAGAACCTCGGGGAAGCCCGCAGTCCACCTTACCAGTCTTAGCCAACGCCCCTTCCCCAGCCGGTCCCAGTGTGGCTCCTGCTACCTCCGTCTCCACCGCCCTGGGGAGGAACCGATGCAACTGGTGCGGAACCGTCTCTTCCCGGCCAATTGAACTCGGAGGTGGAGAGCTGGGGATTGCTATTATTGTGGCCATTATTGCTATTATTCAGGGATACCTGCCCTCAGCGGCCAAAAAGGGAGGGCTCACCATTGAGAAAGGGAGCTCTGGTGATCCCAATGAATCTCCCTTCAACACCTCAGACTCGGATGCAGATCCCGGCAACCGTGAATTACCAACAACTGTCCCTGTCCCTATCCGTTTTGGTGGATTGCGGTGTTGAGGGCAATCTGCTGGACGACGAGATAGCCAGCCAGGCCGGAATACCTCGCGAGCCGCTAACCACCCCCCCCCCCCCTGGAGGCCCGGGCCCTGGACGGAAAACTGTTGGGTCGGGTTACCCTCGGTACGCTACCGCTGACCTTGATCCTATTCGGCAACCATCGGGAGGACGTACGATTCAGTTTCATTCATTCACCTCAGGCTCCGGTAGTTTTAGTGTATCCATGGCTGATCCAACACAATCCCCGTATCGACTGGTCGACCGGGAGGATTGCCGAATAGAGCCCGTCTTGCCATGCCAACTGTCTGCGGTCGGCCCCATCTCCCAGAGTAGCTACCACGACCCCCCCTGTTTTGGAACCCCCTGACTTGTCCCGCGTCCCCACAGAGTACCATGACTTGGGACAGGTGTTCACTAAATAGTAGGCCCTTTCCCTGCCTCCGCACCGCCCATATGATTGTACCATCGACCTTCTCCCCGGGGCCCCGCTACCCACCAGTAGCCTTTAAACCTATCCTGACCAGAGAGAGAGAGGCCATGGAGAAATACATTGCTAGTATCTCGTGGCGGGCATTAACAAGCCTTCATCCTCCCCGGTAGCGCCGGTTTCGTGTTTTGTAGAAAAGAAGGACGAAGCACTTCGCCCTTGTATCGACTACCGAGGCCTAAATAATATAACAGTTAAGAACAACTACCCTCTACCCCTCATTAGTTCGGCATTTGAACCCCTGCATAGAGTCAGCATCTTCTCAAAGCTGGAGCTTGCAACGCCTAACATTTAATCAGGATGAGGGAAGGGGACGAATGGAAGACGGCCTTCAATACTCCTCTTGGCCACTTTGAATTTTGTCATCCCGCTTGGCCTCATCAATGCTCCCACCGTTTTCGAAACCCTGATCAATGACGTACGGAGGGACATTATCAATCGTGGTAGACCGATCCTCCAAGGCTGTGCACTTTGTGGCCCTCCCGAAACTCCCTTCCTCTCACGAAACCGCAGATCTTCTCGTCCGCCAAGTCTTCCGCCTACATCGTCGCGGACATCGTCTCCGATCGAGGTCCCCAGTTCGTCTCGCAGGTATGGAAGTCCTTCTGTCAAGCCTAGATGCATCGGTTAGCCTGTCATCCGGCTTCCACGCCCAGACGAACGGGCAGACGGAACGGGTCAACAAAGACCCGGAGGCGACGTTACGTTGTGTAACGGCAAACAACCTGTCGACCTGGAGCGACCACCTCCCGTTGGTTGAGTGCGCCCACAACTTTCTGGTGAGCTCTGCCATTGGGAGTTCTCCTTTCGAGTGCTCCCTTGGGTACCAACCTCCGCTGTTCCCCGCGCAAGAAGAGGTGATTGCGATACCGTCGGGTCAGGACCATATTGATCTGTGCCTTAAGATTTGGGAGGAAACACGCACGTCCCTTCTCAGATCAACAAATTGAAATAAGAAGACAGCTGACCGACACCGGCTCCAGCACCGGAGTACCAACCTGGGCAGATGGTGTGGCTTTCCTCCAAGGACATCCCGCTCAAAAACAAGCATAGGAAACTCGTCCCTCGCTTCCTGGGACCATTCAAGGTTGAAAGGGTTATCAATCCCACAGCGGTCAGCCTAAAACTGCCATGGTCCATGCGCATCCACCCAACTTTTCATGTGTCTCAGTTAAAGCCAGTTTCCTTCAGCCCCTTGTGTCCCCCAGTTGAGACTCCCACACCTGCCTGTATCATCGACAACCCTCCGGCTTACACCTTCCAACGTCTACTAGATGTGCACCGTCGGGGCAGGGGTCTCCAATACCTGGTGGACTGGGTAGGGTACGGTCCAGAAGAGCGTTCCTGAGTCCCCCGATCCTTTATCCTAGACCCTTCCCTCATCCAGGACTTACAACGTGACTATCCAGATAGGCCTGGCGGATCGCCGGGAGGCTCCTGTTGAGGTTGGGGGTGGAGTGTACTGTCATGGTCGCTTCTGTACTCTTGCTATTTACCTCAGGAATTGGGCCTCAATCACCTCATTTAATTTCCAATCATTCCCAGGTTCCACTAACTACACACACCTGCTTCCCATTAGAAACTGCCGGATAAAGAACCTGTGATCACAACGAGGAGCCGCCGGTTCGTTGATCGTCTCGTGTACGAGTAACCTCGTTCCATGGCTCTTAGGACTAACAGTTCTAAGTCCAGCATTGTTCCTGAATTCTGTACTAAAACTAAGACTGCGGGTAAAGCCTCCCTTGGCAGCAATTCCGCACCCGTGTTCAGCACTTTGGTTCGTTCCACCGCCACGTCCTAGTAACAGGATGAGGTTTCGGTTACATGGAGACGCATGGTAATATAGACCTTGTGGCGTCCCACTTTCTGCGCAGGCGAACCGCCTCACAAATAGCCAGTGCGCGGGGAGAGACTTTGGTAATGCACCTCTGACAACATTTCCGCCAGCAGAGGGCGGGCGCTAGGGATTTAAATGCCAGCGCCGCGAACTTTGAATAAACTAGTCTCGAAACGACTTAACGACTGCGTGTCGTTATTTCAGCGCTGTGTGTAGTACATCGCTATACTGGTGACCCCGACGATCCAAACGGGATTTGGACCAAAGATGACCGACTCTTCATCTGTTCATGCAGTTTCGCTAAAACTGCCGACTTTCTGGGCGATGCGACCAAACGTGTGGTTCAGCCAAGCAGAAGCCCAGTTCCAGATTCGGCAGATCTCTTCTGATTCGACGCGTTACTACCACGTGGTGAGCGCCCTTGAGCAGGAGACGACCGCCCAGGCTGCGGATTTCATACAGTCACCATAGCCTCTTGTACGTCTGGGACAAACAGTCGGGACGCCGCTTCTTGGTCGACACCAGAGCGGAGATCAGCGTCTTGCCCCCGACGGGGTACGACACCCGCAACAGGAAGCCAGGATGCACCCTGAGGGCCGCAAACGGCAGCACGATACGGACCTACGGCACCCGCACTGTGCAGCTGCAGTTCGGCGCCAGCCGGTTTACGTGGGACTTCACACCGGTCGCGGTGGCCCAACCACTCCTGGGGGCGGACTTCTTGCGAGCTCACAGCCAGCTGGTCGACTTGCAAGGGAAAAGACTGGTACATGCCGAGACTTTTCAGACGTTCTCCCTGGGTGAAGCCTAGTTGCTGGCCCCACACCTGGACTCCATCACGCTGTCGGACAACGAATTCACCAGAATCCTGGCGGACCTTCCATCGATTCTGGCACCGCAGTTCACGGCAGCCATGCCCAGACACGGGGTACAGCACCACATTCCGACCCAGGGACCACCAGAAGCCTGCGCACGAAGGCTTCCCCGGAAAAGCTCCGCCTGGCCAAGGAGGAGTTCAAGAGGATGGAGGAATTGGGAATCGTACGGAGATCCGACAGCCCATGGGCCTCCCCCCTGCGCATGGTGCCCAAAGCATCCGGGGGTTGGAGACCATGCGGCGACTACCGCAGACTGAATGAGGCTACCACTCCAGACCGCTACCCGTGTCGCACATACAGGACTTTGCAGCAAACCTGCACGGGGCAAAAATATTTTCCAAAGTAGACCTCGTCCGGGGGTACCATCAAATCCCGGTGCACCCTGAAGACATCCACAAAACAGCACTCATCACCCCGTTCGGCCTGTTCGATTTCCTCCGAATGCCGTTCGGCCTGAAGAATGCCGCACTGACGTTCCAGCGGCTAATGGACGCGGTGGGACGTGACCTGGACTTTGCGTTCATCTATTTGGACGACATCCTTATAGCCAGCAGTTGTCGTCAGGAGCATCTGTCCCACCTCCGCCAGCTCTATTCCAGCCTGAGTGATTTCGGCCTCACGATCAACCCAGCCAAATGCCAGTTCAGCCTCGATACCATCGACTTCCTGGGCCACAGAATTACCAAAGACGGGGCAACACCTGTGCCCGCCAAGGTAGACGCGATCCGCCACATTGCCCGGCCAAACTCTGTCAAAGGCCTGCAGGAGTTCGTTGGTATGGTGAACTTCTACCACCGTTTCCTCCCCTCAGCAGCCCGTATCATGCGCCCTTTGTACACCCTGATGTCGGGTAAAGGCAAGGACATTACTTGGGACGAGGATCCGCGGCCGCTTTCGCTAAAGCCAAGGAAGCCTTGGCAGATGCCGCGATGCTGGTGCACCCCAGAACGGACGTTCCGACCGCCCTCACGGTGGACGCATCCGACACAGCAGTCGGTGGGGTGCTGGAGCAGCTCATCGAGTGGCGCTGGCAACACCTGACGTTCTTCAGCGAGCACCTACGACCACCCGAACTCAAGTACGGTGCTTTCGACCGGGAGCTGTTGGCACTGTATCTGTCAATCCGGCATTTCAGGTACTTCTTAGAAGGCAGGCCGTTCACCGCGTTCACAGACCACAAACCGTCGACCTTCGCGTTCACGAAGGTGTCCGATCCCTGGTCGGCCCGCCAGCAGCGACATCTGTCCTACATCTGCGAGTACATGACGGACATCCAGCATGTCTCGGGAAAGGACAACATCGTGGTGGACGCACACTCCAGACCAGCTGTCCAGGCCCTGTTCCTGGGGGTGGACTATGCTGCACTGGCCGAGGCGCAGCAGGCAGACGACGAGATGGCCAGCTACAGGACCGCAGTCTCGGGTTTTCAGCTGCTGGACTTTCTCGTAGGCCCAGGTGATAGGACCCTCCTGTGCGACGTGGCTACCGGCCAACCTCGCCCCATCGTCCCGGCAGCCTGGCGGCGGCGAGTTTTCGACTCCATACACGGTTTTGCGCACCCATCTACCAGGACAACCGTTCGGCTGGTCTCCAGCAAGTTCGCGTGGTACGGACTTCGCAAGCAGGTCAGTGAATGGGCCAGAACGTGCGCGCAGTGCCAAACAGCCAAGATGCAGCGGCACACTAAAGCCCCGCCGCAGCAGTTCGAACCCACCCACCGGAGGTTCGACCACATTCGTGTGGATATCGTGGGCCCCTTCCAGTGTCCCGAGGAGCGCGGTACCTCCTAACTATGGTAGACCGGTTCACGAGGTGGCCAGAGGCGGTCCCGCTCACCGACACATCTGCCGATTCCTGCGCCCGAGCACTGATCGCAACCTGGGTAGCACGCTTCGGGGTACCGGCCCACATTACCTCAGACAGAGGCGCCCAGTTCACCTCCAGCCTGCGGTCGGCTGTGGCCAGCCTGTTGGGAACGCAACTGCACCACACAACTGCCTATCACCCACAGTCGAACGGACTAGTGGAGCGCTTCCACCGTCACTTGAAGTCGGCTGTCCTGGACCGCCTGAGAGGACCTACCTGGGTGGACGAGCATCCCTGGGTCCTGCTTGGAATTCGTACAGCGCCCAAAGAGGATCTGCACGCGTCGTCGGCCGAGTTGGTGTACGGCGCGCCCCTGGCCGTCCCGGGAGAGTTCATCCCAGCCCCAAGGGGGCAAGTAGAAGAACCCGCAGCAGTCCTGGACAGGCTACGCGAAAAGCTCGGCAACCTGGCCCCCGTACCAACTTCACAGCACGGACGGACCCCGACCCATGTACCCAAAGAGCTGCAGAACTGTAAGTTTGTGTTTGTAGGAAGGGGCGGACACCGGGCACCGCTACAGCGGCCGTACGAGGGGGCATTCAAGGTGATCAACAACAACGGGTCCACGTACGTTCTGGACATTGGGGGGAGAGAGGAGGTTTTCATGGTGGACCGACTCAAACCAGTCCATGTGCACTTGGCACAGCCGGTCGAGCTTCAGGCACCGCGGCGCAGAGGCAGACCTCCCAAACAGAGGCTGATCCAGACTGTGGACATTGGGGGGTGTATCACCGGTTCTGGGGGGGGGGTTATGTGGCGACCCACTTTTTACGCAGGCGAACCGGCTCACAAATAGCCAGCGCGCGGGGGGGAGACTTTGACAATGCACCTGTGACGTCATTTCCGCCCGCAGAGGGCAGGAGCCAGGGATTTAAATGTCAGCGCCGCGAACTTTGAATAAACTAGTCTCGAAACGACTTACCGACTGCGTGTCGTTATTTCAGCGCTGTGTGTAGCACATCGCTACATTGGTGACCCCGACGGCCCAAACGGGATTTGGACCAAAGATGGCCGACTCTTCAGTTTCGCTAAAACTGCCGACTTTCTGGACACGGCGACCATGCGTGTGGTTTAGCCAAACAGAAGCCCAGTTCCAGATTCGGCAGATATCCTCTGATAGAGTGGATGTGGAGAGGATGTTTCCTAAGGTGAGGGAGTCTAAGGCCAGAGGACGCAGATATTGTGGATGTGGAGAGGATGTTTCCTGTGAGGACCAGAGAACTCGGATAGAGTGGTTGTGGAGGGGATGTTTCCTGTAGTGGGGGAGTCTAGGACCAGAGGACACAGATAGAGTGGATGTGGAGGGGATGTTTCCTGTAGTGGGGGAGTCTAGGACCAGAGGACACAGATAGAGTGGATGTGGAGGGGATATTTCCTGTAGTGGGGGAGTCGAGGACCAGAGGACACAGATAGAGTGAATTTGGAGAGGACGTTTCCTGTGGTGGCAGTGTCTAGGACCAGTGAACTCGGATAGAGTGGATGTGGAGAGGATATTTCCTGTGGTGGGGTAGTCTAGGACCAGAAGACCCAGACTGAGTGGATGTGGAGAAAATGTTTCCTATAGTGGGAAGTCTAGGAAAAGAGGACTCGGATAGAGTGGATGTGGGGAGGATGTTTTCTGTGTTGGGGTAGTCTAGGACCAGAGGACACCGATATCGTCGATATGGAGAGGATGTTTCCTGTAGTGGGGGAGTCTAGGACCCAAATGACCCTTACTCTTCGTAATTGTTTTTTAATGACCTGGATAAGGAAGTGGCGGGATGGGTTAGTAAGTCTGCTGATGACACAAAGGTTGGAGGTGTTGTGGATAGTGTGGATGGCTGTCAGAGGTTATAGCGGGACATTGATAAGGAGCGAAACTGCGCTGAGAATTAGCAGATGGAGTTCAACACAGATAAGTGTGAAGTAGTTCATTTTGGGAGGTCAAATACGTCGGCAGAATATAGTATTAATGATAAGTATCCTTTATAAAATGGATTAAAACCTGAAATACTAATCCCAAAGCTTAAGTAGTGACAAATAGTCAAATTTCAACACCATTTCAGTTAACAAGGTCAACTAGGCAAGGTTCTCCATTATCACCTGCTTCATTTGTCTTGGCGATAGAACCATTAGCTGAATTAATTAGAATGGACCCAGATATTAAGGGTTTCAGAGTTAACCAGGAGGAATACAAGATTAACTTATTTGCTGATGATGTTTTGCTTTATTTAACAAACCCATTGTACTCGCTGCGTAAATTATCCTCTAGATTAGAAGAATATGGGAAAATATCAGGCTACAAAAATAAATTGGGATAAAAGTGAAATTTTAACTCTTACTAAAGGAGATTATAGTCAATGTCGATTAATAACTCAATTTAGATGGCAGATAAATGGTATAAAATATTTAGGTATAAGTGTTGATAATGATACAAAGAACTTATATAAATTAAATTGTTTACCATTATTGGAAAAAAAATTCAAGAAGATCTTGATAAATGGATGATATTACCAATAACATTAGTAGGTAGAGTAAATACCGTAAAATGAATATATTACGTAGACTACAATACTTATTCCAATCACTACCAATACAACTACCCCAGAAGTTTTTTCAAGAGTTAAATAATTATGTGAGGAAGTTCCTTTGGAAAGATAAGATGTCAAGAATATCGTTGGAAAAATTGACATGGAAATTTGATCTAGGAGGGTTACAAATTCCAAATTTTAAGAATTATTATAAAGCAAATCAATTTAGATTTATTGCATCTTTTTTTTGATAAAGATAAACCGGCATGGATTAGAATAGAACTAGATAAAATAGGAGAAAATACACCAGAAGATTGTATATATAAATGGGAATCTAAATGGATACGGGAAAAGAAAGAATCTCCTATATTAAAACATTTGATTGATTTATGGAATAAAATAAATGTTGATGATGAAATAAGGAATTCTTTATGAGCAAAGAGATCTTTAATTCAAAATAGACATTCCTTTTACAATGGATAATCACCTTTTACATAATTGGTTACAAAATGGGATTAGATATATAGGAGATTGTTCTGAAGGAGGTATTTTAATGTCATTTGATCAATTAAATAATAAATATAAAATATCAAACAACACTTTGTTTTGTTACTTCCAATTAAGGGCTTATTTAAGAGAAAAATTGGGTCAAACAATGTTATTGCCGAAATCTAATGAAATAGAAATTTTAATTCAAAAAGGAAAAACTAATAAAATATTTCTTGTATGTATAGTTTGATTCAAAAACGGGCAATTAAACAAGGAATCCATAAGTCAAGACAAAAATGGGAAACTGACTTGAATATTAAAATTAAAGAAACAAATTGGTCAAGACTATGTCTTGACAGTATGACAAATACAATAAATGTCCGGTTAAGATTAGTGCAATATAATTTTTTACATCAATTATATATTACACCACAAAAAATAAATACATTAAAACCAAATTTATCTGATCAGTGTTTCTGATGTAACCACGAAATTGGACTTTTTTACATTCCACTTGGTCTTGTTCTAAAATTCAACCTTTTTGGACAAATTTAAGAGTTTTACTGGAACAAATCATTGGAACACAGCTTCTGCATAACCCAATATTATTTTTATTAGGTGATATTGAAGGGATAAAACCGAAACTCAAACTGAATAAATATCAGAAAGAATTCATAAAAATTGCACTGGCAGTGGCCAAAAAGGCTATTGCAGTTACTTGGAAATCGGATTCATACTTATGTATAGATCGTTGGAAGAATGAAATTTCCAGCTGTATTCCACTTGAAAAAAATTACTTATAACTTAAGAGATAAATATGAAACATTATTGAAAATTTGGCGCCCTTATTTACAAAAGACAGGATTAAATATATAGGTGCTCCGAAGATAAAATAATTGGTTATTTGGGGAAAGAAATAAATATATGTACTAAAGTTATTACGAACTCCGTGGAACATGTGAGGATCTTCCGATATCCAGGCATTCTTTCTTTCTTTCTTTTTCTTTCCTTCTATAGGGATGTTGGGGGGAGGGGTTAAGGGGAGGGGGAAGGGTAGATTTTTTTTCTTTCTGTAATCATTTGAAAACTCAATAAAAAATCATTTTTAAAAAGAGGTTATAGTGGGACATTGATAAGGAGCGAAACTGGGCTGAGAATTAGCAGATGGAGTTCAACACAGATAAGTGTGAAGTAGTTCATTTTGGGAGGTCAAATACGACGGCATAATATAGTATTAATGATAAGACACTTGGCAGTGTTGAGGATCAGAGGGAACTTGGGGTCCCAGTCCATAGAACGCTCAAAGCAGCTGCGCAAGTTGACTCTGTGGTTAAGTAAGCGTATGGTGTATTGGCATTTATCAATCGTGGAATTGAATTTAGGAGCCGAGAGGTAATGTTGCAGTTATATAGGAACCTGGTCAGACCCCATTTGTAGTATTGTGCTCAGTTCTGTTCGCCTCACTATAGAAAGGATGAGTAAGCCATGGAGAGGGTGCAAAGGAGATTTACGAGGATGTTGCCTGTTTTGGGGAGCATGCCTTATGAATGTAGATTGAGTCAACTCGGTCTTTTCTCCTTGGAGGGACGGAGGATGAGAGGTGACCTGATAGTTGTGTACAAGATAATGAGAGTCACTGATCGTGTGGATAGTCAGAGGCTGAAGTGTTTGCCATAGGAGGACACAGGTTTAAGGTGCTGTGGAGTATGTACAGAGGAGATGGCAGGTGTCAGTTTTTTACTCAGAGAGTGGTAAGTGCATGGAATGGAATGCTGTCTGGCCTGCTGAGTTCTGCCAGCATTTTGTGTTTTTATTTATTTCCAGCATCTGCACATTCACCCGTGGTGACAATCAATTTGAGACCGTGATGCAATTTTCTCAGGGCAGGTGCAGCCAAAAGGTCTCTGATGGTCGAATTAGACTCCACTCCCTGAGGTGGTGCTGTCTCGAATCCCGCCATTACCACTGTTCCAATGTCGTTCTGTGCTTCTCGTTGGGAGGATTGACCCGGCCAAAATTCACCAGTCTACCCTTGTAACTGAAATGCCTCATCTCTCTGACCGGTAAACTTATTCTGCTTTTACTCCAGCTCGGTAACATAGTGCAGAATATTTCGCCCTTGAATTGGAAGCTGCTTTGTTTACACATTCTAGCAATGTTTTAGACAGCATTTCGCTTATATAGTCAGAGCCTCATAGAGAAGTACTGTCCATCCGTTCAATGCCTAAGCTATTTGAACTGCCCACTCCCAACGACCTGCACCGGGACCATAGCCCTGTATATACCTATAAATCTATCTACCCAGCCATAACTCTCATAAACATTGAAATCGAGCACGTACGCACCACCTGTGCTGGCAGGTATTTCCACAGTCTTACAGCCCTCTGAGTAAAAGAGTTTCCCATCATGTTCCCTTTAAATGTTACACCTTTCACCCTTCACCTGCGATCTCTGCTTGTAGTCCCACGCAACCTCACTGTAAAAAGCCTGCCTGCATTAACCCTATCTATGCACCTCATAAATCTGTATACCTCTACCAAATCTTCTCCGTTCTGAGGAATTCATTCCAAACCTTGTCCAACTTTCCTTTGAACTCAAGTGCTCTCGACCCGGCAACTTCAATGTAAATTTTCTCTGAACTCGTTGACACTTGTTTACAACTGTCCTGTTGATCGGTGACCAACATGCCCATGATCCTCAAAATTAGACCTCAACACCTTATACAAGGTCAGGATAATTGTGCATTGATTATGTTGGGCACATTTTCAAAAGTTTCCTTTACTACCCTATTTAAATCTGATTCGAATTTCAAGGAGCTATAGACCTGATTGATTTGGTCTACCATACTCGTCAGTGCACTGCCGTTCACTGTGTAAGACCATGGTTGGTCCTACCGAAGTATAAAACCACTCATTTAGCTGCATTAAATTCCATTTTTTATTTCAGCCCATTTATCCCAGCTAATGCAAATCCCTTTGAAAGCCATGATAGCCTTCCTCGCTACCCAGTACACAGCAATCATGTTATCATCCGCAAATTTACTGTTGACCAAATTATCATCCAGTTCATTGCAGTCGATGACAAGTAATAAAGGACCCAGCACCGATCCCTGCCGTACAGCCCTCCCAGTCGGACAGGTAAACATCTACTAACACTCTCCCGCTTCTCCCACAAAGCCAATAGCTAATTCAATTTAGTACCTCATCTTGAAGTGCGGACTTTTCTGACCAACCTCCCATACGGGAAATTGTCAAATGCCTTGCTAGAATCAATGCAGGAACATCTGATGGTTTGCTTTCATCTATTTTCCTGGTAACTTCCTCGAAAGACTCAAGAAGATTGGTTAGACAAGACCTACCAGGCGTGTAGCCATGCAAACTATGTTTACTGAATAGATGTCTTGCAAATACTTAAATATTCGGTCCCTTAGAACACTTTCCAATAAATTTCCTATTCCTGAAGTCAGACTCACTGGCCTGTGATTTTCCGGTTTACGTTCAGACCCTCCAATCAGAAAGCAATAATCTACTATCTACTTTACCGGTAACTTCCTTTGAATCAGGGTATCAGACACCTCTTCTTCTGCAAACTGTACAGAGTCCGTGAAGTTGATGCTGATTTGTCTCATTTAAATTGACTCTCTGACCATCCAATGAGTAAACACAGATGCAAACAAAATATTTAAGATCTCCCTGATATGGGTTTGCTCCATACATGGATTACCGCACTGATCTTCCAGAGCGCCAATTCTGTCCGTAGTAGCCCCTCTGTTGTTAACATATCTGAAGAATCCACTTGGATTCTCGTTCACATTCTTCCAGCCCTCTTGACTTCTTTCTTAGTTGTACGCTTGCATCTCTTATACTCCCTCAGAAGCTGTTTTGTTCATAACTGCTGTGCAACTCTTTTTTCTCTCTCAGCCAGGGTCTCAATAACTCTTGACAGCCAAGCTTCCATACACGTTATCTTTTCCATTTATTCCGGTGGGCACTTACAAGCTTGTCCTCTCAACATTTCAGTTTTGGATACCTCTCACTTACCAAGTACAGCTTTGCCGGAAAACAGCTTGTCCCAATCAACACTTTCCAGTTCCTTTCTGACACCAACAAAATTAGCCTTACCCCAATATAGAATATAAACCCGTGCCACAAACCTATCCTTTTGCATATTTACTTTGACATATTGTTCACTACATGCAAAGTGTTTCCCTACACAAACCTCTGTCACATACTGTGGTTCAGTCCACAATAACAGATCCAGTATCCCGCGTACTGTTTTTGGGAATGTGTGGAAAGTTAAATTCGCCAACTAAACAACGTTTTGTTTCTTACAATGTCCTGTGATCTTTTACAAATCTGTTCCACTAAATCTCTAGGACTGTTGGGTGGTCTGTAATATAGCCCCATTAATGTGGTCATACTCATAATGCCTCACGTCTGGTTCTCCAGCCTGACGGAACACTGTCGTCACGTTTTCTCTGACCAGAAAATCCACCCTTCACTCTTGTCCTGCCACGTCTAAAACAGCGGAACCCCAGAATACCGAGCTGCCAGTCTTGCCCCGCCTGCAAACTATTGGAGATATAATAATTAAATGTGTTGATCCATCACCTGAACTCATTCACCTTTGGTACGATTCTTCTTGCGTTGAAATATACGCAGCTCAGACCCTAGCTGCACTGTGTTCAATCATTTTGCTCCTAACTTTGTCTGAGGCTTTACCAACATTTATCTCCACAAACTCTGCACTAACTGTTCTGGCACTCTGCATCTCATCCCACTGCAACTCTAGTATAAGCACCACTGTGTCGTATTAACAAACCTTCCCGGAAGAGTATTGGTCATAATAGAAACATAGAAAATTGGTGCAGGAGCTGGCCATTCGACCCTTCGAGCCTGCACCGGCATTCAGTATGATCATGGCTGATCCTCCAACTCAGAACCCTGTACCTGCTTTCTCTCCATACCCCTTGATCCCTTTAGTCACAAGGGCCATAACTAACTTCCTCTTAAATATAGCCAATGAACTGGCCTCAACTGTTTTCGGTGGCGGAGAATTCAACAGATTCACCACTCTCTGTGTGAAGAAGTTTTTCTTCATCTCGGCTCTAAAAGGCTTCCCCTTTATCCTTAAACTGTGACCCCTCGTTCTGGACTTCCCCAACATCGGAGATAATCTTCCTGCATCTAGCCTGTCCAATCCCTTTAGAACTTTATACGTTTCAATCAGATCCCCCATCAATTTTCTAAATTCCAGCGAGTATAATCGACCTAATCGACCCAATCTTTCTTCATATGAAAGTCCTGCCATCCCAGGAATCAATCTGGTGAACCTTCTTTGTACTCCGTCTATGGCAAGAATGTCTTTCCTCAGATTAGGGGAACAAAACTACACACTATACTCTAGGTGCGGTCTCAACAAGGCCTTGTACAACTGCAGTAGAACCTCCTTGCTCCTGTACTCAAATCCTTTTGCTATGAATGCCAACATACCATTTGCCTTTCTCACGCCTGCTGTACCTGCTTGCCCACTTTCAATGACTGGTGTACAATGACACCCAGGTCTCGTTGCACCTACCCTTTTCCTAATCGGCCACCATTCAGATAATCATCTGTTTTCCTGTTCTTGCAACCAAAGTGGATAACCTCACATTTATCCACATTAAATTGCATCTACCATGCATTTGCCCACTCACCTAACCTATCCAAGTCACCCTGCATCCTCTTAGCATCCTCCTCACAGCTAACACAGCCGCCCGTCTTCGTGTCATCCGCAAACTTGGAGATGCTGCATTTAATTCCCTCGTCTAAATCATTAATATATATTGTATACAACTGGGGTCCCAGCACTGAGCCTTGCGGTACCTCACTAGTCATTGCTTGTCATTCTGAAAAGATCCCGTTTACTCCCACTCTTTGCTTCCTGTCTGCCAACCAATTCTCTATCCACATCAATACCATACCCCAAATACCGTGTGCTTTAAGTTTGCACACTAATCTCCTGCATGGAACCTTGTCAAAAGCCTTTTGAAAATCCAAATATATCACATCCACTGGTTCTCCCCTATCCACTCTACTAGTTACATCTTCAATAAATTCTACAAGATTCGTCAGACATTATTTTCCTTTCACAATGCAACTAAATACGTCATTAAGAAGGAAAAGATGGAATACGAAGGTAAGCAAGCAAATAAAGGAGAATGGGCAAAAACGTAGCAGATGGAATACAGTGTCCGGAAGCGTCTGGCCTGAACCTGGTTTCTGAAGAAATAACTAATAGACTATTTTACATATGGAAAGTATTTTAAAAGCAGAGGTGCAAAGAGACTGGATCACCTTGTTGAGTCGGTGCATGGAAGGTAAATTCAACGTTAGCATTCAGTTCAAGTGTACAATAATATAAGTTCGAACAAGAATGGATGCGGGGAGCTGCAGGAGACTGGTATTGACTTTGGCCTATTTTATCACATGCTTTCTGGTAACCCTGGAATCTCTTTCTGAATGGACTCGAATTTGTTTCTAAACACTGATCAAGTTAACTGGTTTACAATTTCTTTTCATTTTCCTCCTTCAGCTCTTAAAGTGTGGGGTGGCATTTCCAAATTATCATTCCTTAGGTATTCCAGAATCTACTGACTTTTGGAAGATCTTTACTAATATTTCGCCAATATGTTCCGCCACCACTTTCAGAATTCTGGTGCAGTGTAAGGTGTATCTGCTCCAGGTGACTTTTCTACATTTAGACCTTTGCCAGAAAGAACTACACTATGCAAATCAGTGAATCACGTTCATTGGAAGTAGACAAAAGTGTCTTTGCTCTTGAAGGAAGGGAGGCTGCTGTTTTGTGAAGCTGCTCTGTGTTCTCTATTATGTGAACAGTTATAGCTCTGCAGATTCACTGTTTTAAAGTAGATCCAATAATGCTTCAGGCAATTTAGATACATTTCCAAACATGAAGATATTTGTGAATCAGTTGTTCTTTCGTGTGATATGACATGCAGGTTTGTGAATAATGGGATCTGTGAACGCCCCTAGTGATTCAAGCTGCTTAGTCGATTGCTAACTGACTTCGGACATAGTGCCATAGTGATTTGTCGCCACGGAACCCGTGGAGGCAAGTCATTGGTTATAGTTAAGAAAATGTTGGAAAGGCTCCTGATTGGTGTGGGGGTTATCTGTTTCTGGGAGGAGACTGAGGTTGAGGAACAGATCACCGAATAAATGAAGACGGAAGAGATGGAAGGAACGAATGTTCCAATTCTGCTCCTGTATCCTTTGGTTTTGTGACCATCTACTTTAACCATAGGGTCTTCGTCCAAAGCCTCAAGAAAGTATGTATCGACAGTTCTTACCCCTTGCGTTCATTCAACCTCTTTGGTACCTTCTAAAAGACTGGATCCTGCATCACAAATTCATGCAAGCCACCGCTAGGAATAGACTTTCTGCAGATCGTAGTTTGATTGGGGATTGGGGGGCGGGATGGGTGGTCATTCTGTGTGCCGATGGAAGCATCACGAAGAAAACGGTAATTCACTGCACCCAGGTACACTCGAAAATTAACGTCAGGATCTCCGAAGATGTGGATGCTGTCTGCTCATTGAGTTCAGTAGGACGTATCAATTTTGGATGCAATTAACTAAATCTCTTTACGGGACTGCCTGTGCACTCTGAGCATGGACCAAGCCCAATCTGATCTCTGGGATGATCAGGTTGAATTCGGCCCATTCTCCTCGTGACGCGAGGTGCTCTGATTCCTCTCCGTAATGGAGAAGAAACCGCTCACGTGATCGATGAATATTTACTTGGGGTCTGGGGTATGGGATTCATTATCGGAAGGGATGTGGCTGTGACGAAAACGGGAAAATGCTGGAAAACTATGTAAGATGAGATTAATAATTAATGCCTTATGGTCTTATGGTCTAATAATTGGTAGGACATGGATGTCGCTGGTTGTAGGGAGCGAGGAGTCTGTTCCCGCCTCTCAAAGCAGATTAAGTACTTTGTTTATTAATTAATTGAATAATTGACGTGAGCGGAAGTTTCTCTGCGGTGATGAACTGCACTCTAAACTTGGACTAAGTTACTCCGTAAATGAACGTGTTAGTGCAGCAACTTAATACCATCGGCAGCTCTCCGTAATGTAGAAGTATGCATTCCGAAACGTTGTGGTTATTTTGATCCACTCCAGCAATGATGTGATAAAGGGATTCGGCTACAATTTCCGATCACAGGGTAATGAAGCTTCCAGAGATGGTAAGAAGTAAGATTACAGACTTCCTCCTGCTCTTCATCGCCGGGTCACTGCAGTTGTCCGCCTTAATCTGACCTCTCAGCCCCTTACGTACGCGACTAGTCACCAAAATATGTCTGACTGTCAGAGCATTGAACAGTAGTATTAACATGCACGGGAACAATGGCGTTAGAACGGTAGAAAGCCAGTTAAGTCCAATGCACCCAGGATCCGTACAGTCGCCTGGTTTTCTAATACAGTTCCAAATGTATTGTCAACCATTTTCACTGGATGATAGATAAAAAAGTAGGGCACATTTTTGAAACGAGCAGAACGCCAGCTGATGTCAAAACCAGAGAGGAAATTAAGAACCTGGTGCCATAGTGCGAAGAAAATAACCTATCCCTCAACGTCAGCAAGACGAAGGAATTGGCTGTTGACTTCAGAAGGAGTAGCGGACCGCACGACCCCATTTACATCTGTGGTGCGCAGGTGGAACAGGTCAAATGCTTTAAGTTCCTCTGAGTCAATATCACAAATGACCTGACTTGGTCTAACCAAGCAGAGTCCACTGCCAAGAACGCCCACCAGCGCCTTTACTTCCTGAGAAAGCTGAAGAAATTTGGCCTGGCCTGTCCCATAAAACCCTCACTAATTTTTATAGATGCACCTTTGAAATCATTCTTCTAGGGTGCATCACAACCTGGTATCGAAGTTGTCCTGTCCAAGACCGGAAGAAGCTGCAGAAGATCGTGAACATAGCCCAGCACATCACACAAATCAATCTTTCATCCTTGGACTCACTTTACACCGCACGCTGTCGGAGCAGTGCTGCCAGGATAATCAAGGACACGACCCACCCAGCCAACACACCTTTTGTCCCTCTTCCCTCCGGGCGAATGTTCAAGAGCTTGGATACTCGTACGGCCAGATTTGGGAACAGCTTCTTTCCAACTGTGATAAGACTGCCGAACGTATCCTGACCCGGATCTGGGACGTACCTTCCAAATATCTGGACCTGTCACTCGGTTTCTTTTTTCAATACCTTACTTTCTCTTTTCTATTTTTTATTATGATTTATAATTTTGTTTATTATATTTACTATCGATTTGTAGTCCAGGAAGCGCAAACCGCGGAATCAAATATCGCTGTAACAATTGTATGCTCTAGTATCAATTGTTTGGCGACAATAAAGTAAGGTAAAGAAACCACAGCCGCAGTTTTCCCGGTACAATACGTTGACTGAGGTTCTGACAACAGATGGCGACAAATCGATCAAACGTAAATGTGGCAGTGAACCAGACAGATCAGTCCATGGCTGCAAATCCCAGGGCAGAGATCACACTGTATACGGTGATAATGTCAAAGAAAGTCCCGGGGAAGTAATAATAATTGACCCGCCACATTATGACATCAAAAATGATTGTCAGTAGATCCACCGATACCACGGCCACCAGGTAACGTGTGGTGCAGGTGGAGAGGCCGCATTTTACCCGGGACAGGATGAATATAGCCACCAGATTCACCGGGGGGGGGGGGGGGAGGACAGCAAAAAGAATGTGTGTATTACTGTCTCGCCGCCTCCTGGGTCTAAGGGTAGAGATATGCTGGAAATTAAGAATAATGAAACGTTGCAGACAAATCATTTCCGGAGGTTTAAAATGTGTAACGTGGGTGTCGCAGACTCCTCAAACAAGGAGTGATAGGGTACGGTACTCGGTACTGGAAGCGGAGCAGGGCTTGGGAAGGAGCCATTGTCAACTGATCACCAAGGGTGTTCTGAGCACGTGAACCTAAGTCTCCCACCATTATATTTTCTACTGATGTGCACCGCCTGGATACTCCGACAACTCTTCCCACGATGGTGATGCACGCGATCACATCACCAATGTTCTGGCCTTCTCCGCATAATGCGAGAACCGGCTGCTACGGGCTCTGACCATTTGCAAATGTTGAAGCCAATTTACTTCCTCAGTTCGCATGCTCTCGTCTCCTCCTCAGCTCCCGTTTGCCATCCGCGTACAGGGGCCTCGCTTGGCTTGTTTATTTTAATTTATTTAACAACGCCTGACCGGGGTTGCGTCACGCTATGCCAAGGCATCCAATGAGAAAGATTTGACGATTCTGCCTGACCCGCTGAACGTTTCATTTTTTGTGCAAGCTTGTGATTAAAACATCAAATTGGCGAAAGAAAGACAATGTAGTTATTGCCTCTTTTAGGGGTTACTCCAAAGTATTGCAGCATTATTTTAAATGCTTCCATTGTCATTTTCCTAGAGCCGATTATCGCATCTACCTTACCCCTCCGACTTCTCCGACGGCCAACGCTGAGTTGGGCTTATCTCCCGCTTCCCTTCACGGAAAATCGGCGTGGAAAGAAACCTTGGTGCGCTAAAACACACAAAGACTCTTATTTGAATTTTCGATACTCCTGATGGTCGGAGCTGACTCACATGTGATGTCGACCGTTCTTCCCTGAATCTCTACACGAATTCCCTTCCCGCGTCCCCGTCAAACTTGCAGCATTTTCTTAAATCACGGTGGAACACTTTTTTTTTTAAACTTGAATGCAAAGAATGCTGTCCTATTCATCTATATAAATTACCGGGTTTATTGTCAGCCGAGGCCAGGGATTAAACTGCAAGAAAACTTCTGAACGAACTCAGGGTTTTATTACAATACCTGCACCGCACTCACTGATAACACCAGCATGACAACGCTGTCGGTAACGGAATGAGTCCAAAGACTGCGCACACAGAACAACAAATGTTAGTTCCCTTTGGCCTCACCATGAACACCAATAACGGCAATGATAGTTTGGAACATACTTCAACCAAAGCAACAATCAAGTCAGAAGTGTTGATCGTTTGTATAGACACCTACCTGAACTTTATGAAGTAAGCAATCTTCCGCCAATTCTGCAATTTCAGGATGACCAGCAATACGATTGTTTGAATTTATGACAAAACTGTTTATTGTAAAACGGCTTTATTTGAAAACCCCGCTGAATTGTCATTAGACGCGGGCGTTATCTACACAGATGACCATTTGATGTAAATACATACAGCATTTCATTTCTCAGCTCTTTTCTGAATTTCCTCTGTGCCAGTGTATAGATACAAGTATTGGTGCACACGCTGAGAATCTGGAACATGAACCCAAATTGTAGGATGTATACCGGGGAACACAAATATCTGTCCTTGTAAACATAGATTTGCATTTGCCATTTCAGTGAATGTGCTCCACAGGGTATCCATAATAATATCAAATTAGCTGATATAGAAAACAAAAAAAATCATCGATTTTCTGCGGTTTTCCACCTCGGTATCGTTCTGATTGTTGCTGCTGTGCCGAAGCCTTCTGCGTACACTATTTGCCACAACGATACGTCTTACGGTTAACCCGTTAACGACGAGAATTAATCCGATTGGAAGCAATGGTGTTAAAATACTGTCCAGTAATTCGTATCCTTTCCACACGGGTGAAGTAGCGTATTCATAGGAGCTGGTGCACCTCCACAGCGTGCTCTCAATAATGACGTAAGGTTCAATAGCAAAGTACAACGGGATACCTCTCCCGCAGCTCACTAATACCACGGTCACGATAACCACCGTTGCTATTCTCTCCGTGCAGTATATTACGATGAAGCGATCGAAAGTAAAACTGTCTGTGAACCAAACAGAAATGTCCGCCGTTTCAGCGACAAATACAAGTGTCAGAGCGCATACAGGAGTGATAAGAAGGAATAGAGAATAAATGTAGGTATTGTTGGTCTGTACCACTAAAGCAAAAAGATAACTACCAACAGATCCGCGGTTGCCATTCGAACAAGGTAACGGGTGATGCATTTGGAGAGTCCGCATTTTCCCCGAGATAGGATCACAATAGCCGTTAAATTAACTACAAGAAATTGGAAAAATAGAAATATAAATAGAATAAATGTGGATATTATTGTTCTGTTCCAGTAAAGCAATAACGATAACCACTATTAGATCCGTTGTTGCCATTCCAACCAGGTAACGGGTGATGCATTTTTCGCGAGAGAGGATCACAGTTGCCGTTAAATTAACGACAAGAAATCTGGAAACAAAATAGAAATATGGTCAGCAGTAATTCCCTGAATGTCCCCATTCTTCCGCTGCTATGCAGGGTATAGTTTATTTGGAAGTGGAAAGCGGAAATCCATTGTGTGCGGTTTCGGTCGCTGCACTCCGGCTGCAGGACAATGACGGATGTGAACAAGAACATTGAGTATAGGAGTTGGGATGTAATGTTAAAAAATGTACAAGGCATTGTTAAGAACGAATTTGGAGTATTGTGTACAGTTCTGGTCACCGAATTACAGGAAAGATATCAACAAAATAGAGAGAGTACACAGTAGATTTACTAGAATGTTACCCGAGTTTCAGCACCTAGGTTACAGCGAAAGATTGAACAAGTTATGTCTTCATTCTTTGGAGCGCAGAAGTTTCAGGGGGGCTTGACAGAGGTGTTAGAAATTATGAGCGGGATAGATTGAGTTGACGTGGATAGGCTTTTTCCTTTGAGAGTAGGGGAGATTCAAACAAGAGTACATGAGTTGTGACTTGGGAGCAAAAGTTTAAGGGTAACATGAGGAGGGAATTTCTTTACTCAATGAGTGGTAGCTGTGTGGAATGAGCTTCCAGAAGAAGCGGTAGAGGCAGGTTTGGTATTGTCATTTAAAGCAAAATTGAATAGGTATATGGACAGGAAAGGAATGGATAGTTATGAGCCGAGTGCGGGTCAGCGGGATGAAGTGAGAGTAAGCGTTCGCCACGGACTAGAACGGCCAAGATGACCTGTTTCCGTGCAGTAAATGTTATATGACTATATGGATTTCCAGTTGGAGTACGAGTTAGAATTCGACTTCGTGTTAGAGTTGGCGTTCGAGTTCGAGGTCGAGTATGAGGTCAAATTCGGAGTCGAGTTCGAGATTGAGTCAGAGTTCGAATTCGCGTTCGCGTTCGAGATCGCGTGCGAGTTTGAGTTCGAGTTCGATTTCGATTTAGAGGTCGATGTCGAGGTCCAGTTCGAGCTCGAGTTCGATATCGGGTTCGATTTTGTGTTCGAGTTCGATTTCGAGTTAGTCCGAGTTGAGTTCGAGGCTAATTACATTTAGAGTTCGAATTACAGACGATTTCGAGTTCGAGGTCGATTTCGAGTTGGAGTTGGAGTTCAAGTTGGAGTTAGATTTCGAGTTGAGTCCGAATCGAGTTACAATTTGAGTTCGAGTTCCAGACGTTTTCGAGTTCGAGTTGGAATTCGAGTTAGAGTTCGAGCTCGCTTCAAATGGAGTTGGAATTCCACTTCGAGTTGAGTTTGATAGGAGCTACAATTCGAGTTCGAGTTCCAGACGATTTCGAGTTGGAGTTGGAATTCGAGTTAGAGTTCGAGGTCCATTTCGAGTTCGAATTGGAGTTCGAGTTAGAATTAGACTTCGTGTTCGAGTTCGAGATTGAGTCAGAGTTCGAATTCGAGTTAGAATTCGAGTTAGAGTTCGAGCTCGCTTCAAATGGAGTTGGAATTCCACTTCGAGTTGAGTTCGATTGGAGTTACAATTCCAGTTCGAGTTCCAGACGATTTCGAGTTCGACATGGAGCTCAAGGCCGAGTTTGAGTTGGAGGTGGAGTTGGAGATCGATTTGGAGTTCGAGTTAGACTTCGAGTTCGAGTTCGAGCTCGAGGTCGAGTTCGAGGTCGAGTTCGAGTTCGAGCTAGAATTCGAGTTCGAGTTTGAGATTTAGTCAGAGTTCCAGTTCGAGTTCGAGTTAGAATTCTAGTTGAGTTCGAGTCCAGTTACAATTCGAATTCGAGTTCCAGATGATTTCAAGGTCGAGTTCGAGTTAGAATTCGAGTTGGAGTTCGAGGTCCATTTCGAGTTCGAGTTGGAGTTCAAGTTAGAATTCGACTTTGTGTTCGAGTTCGAAGTTGAATCAGAGTTCGAATTCGAGTTAGAATTTGAGTTAGAGTTCGAGCTTATTTCGAATGGAGTTGGATGTCCATTATCGATGTCGAGGTCCAGTTTGAGCTCGAGTTCGATATCGGGTTCGATTTCGAGTTCGAGTTAAATTTCGAGTTGGAGTACGAGTTGAATTCGAGTCTAGTTACATTTCCAGTTCGAGTTCCAAGCGATTTCGAGTTCGAGTTAGATTTCGAGTTGGAGTTGGTGTTGGCGTTGGAATTCGAGTTAGATTTCGAATTAGAGTTCCAGTTGAGTTCCAGTGGAGTTACAGTTCGCATGCCAGTTCCAGACGATTTCGAGTTTGAGGTCAATTTCTAGTTAGAAATCGAGTTGAGTTCCGCTCGAGTTACAATTCGAGTTCGAGTTCCAGACGATTTCGAGTTCGAGGTCGAGTTCGAGGTCGAGTTCGAGATAGATTTACCGTTAGGGTTCGAGTTGACTTCGAGTCGCGTTACGATTCGAGATCGAATTCGAGACGATTTCGAGTTCGATGTCGATTTCGAGTTGGAGTAGTTGGAGTTCGATTTCGAGTTAGAATTCGAGTGCGAGTTCGAGTTCGAGTTCGATTTCGAGATCGAGTTCAAGTTGAAGATGGAGTTCGAGAGCGATTGGAATTCGAGTTGTAGTACGAGTTTGAAGTCGAGTTCCAGTTCGTGTTCGAGTGCGAGTTCCAGTTTGAAGTCGAGTTTGAGTTCGAGTTCGAGGTAGAATTCGATTTCGAGGTCCATATCGATTTCAAGTTCGAATGAGAGTTCGAGTTCGACTTCGAGTTCGAGATCGAGTTGAGTTGGCGATTGAGCAGGTGTTCGAGTTGGAGTTCGAGGTCAATTTTGAGTTCGAGTTAGAGTTCGAGATCGAGATAGATTTCGAGTTACAGGTCGAGTTGAGTTCGCGTCGACTTACAGTTCGAAATCGAGTTCGAGACAATTTTGATTTCGATGTCGATTTCGAGTTGGAGTTGGAGGTGGAGTTGGAGTTCGATTTCGTGTTCGAGTTCGAGTTCGAGTGGAGTTGTAATTCTAGTTCGATTTCCAGTTCGGTTTCGATGTCGATGTGGAGTTCGAGTTCGAGCACGAGTTCGAGATCGAGTTCGAATTATATTTCGGGTTAGAGTTCTACTTGATTTCGAGTCTAGTCACAGTTCGAGTTCGAGGTCGAGACAATTTCGAGTGCGAGTTCGATTTCGAGTTCGATGTCGATATCGATTTGTAGTTCGATGAGATTTCGTGTTCAAGTTAGAATTTGAGTCGAGTTCGAGTCACTCACCGTACTCCATCATTTTCTTTGATCCTCTCTGGGAATCATCAGGAGCAAGTACAATTTAACCTAATTTCCTTTCCTCAAGCCTTGATAGAACTTGGGTGCCCCTGGTTAAGCCGCCATAATCCTTGCATTGATTGGTCCACCGGGAAGATCGTCAGCTGGAGTCCGTTTTGTCACGCCATCTGTCTACAGTCGGCCCTTTCCCCTTTAAGAACCAGCACGACCTCGTCTGCCGTTGAACCCCCCGCCCCCCCATCTTGTCCAGGGTTCCAGCGGAGTACCACGACCTGGGACAAGTGTTTCGTAAACAACGCGCCCTTTCCCTGACTCCACACCGACCATACGATTGTGTCATCGACATTCTCCCCGGCGCTTCTCTACCCACCAAGTCAAGTCGTCAAGTCACATTTATTGTAATTTCGAACATAACTGCTGGTACAGTACATAGTAAAAATGAGACAACGTTTTTCAGGACCATGGTGTTACATGACACAGTACAAAGAATTAGACTGAACTACGTTAAAAAAAACATACACCCAAAGCTACACTAGTAGATAGCCGCTCTGTTATCCGTGTGCCCTAATCGAAAATTGTGTATCAAACTTAAAATAGAAAATTATATTAAAGTAACACCAGGTCTGAAAGGCCGCTGCTGCCGTGCCCTGCCGCCTCATGAGTAACTTGTCCCGGCCAGAGAGGGAAGCAATGGAAGGTTACATAAGTAAATCTCTCGCGGCGGGCATGATCCGACCATCACCCTCCCCAGTGGGTGCACGGTTCTTCTTTGTGGGGAAGAAGGATTGCTCTCTCCGTCCCTGCATCGACTACCGAGGCCTAAATCATATAACCATCAAGAACAAGTACTCACTGCCTCTTATAAGTTCTGCGTTCGAGCCACTTCATGGAGCCACCATCTACTCGAAGTTGGACCTCCGAAACGCCTACCAATTGGGTCCGGATAAGGGAGGGGGATGAGTGGAAGACAGCATTCAACACCCCTTTAGGCCACTTCGAGTACTTAGTCATGCCTTTCGGCCTCACCAATGCCCCCGCAGTTTTTCAAGCCTTGATTAATGATGTAATAAGAGACTTCATTAACCGCTTTGTGTTTGTCTACCTAGATGAGATCCTGATCTTTTCCAGCAATCCCCAGCAACACGTGCATCCATGTCCGTCAAGTCCTACAGAGGATGGGGAAGAATAAATTATTCATAAAGGCGGAGAAATGCGAATTCCACGTCCCCTCGGTCAGCTTCCTAGGTTATATCATCGAGAGGGGACAGGTGAGAGCTGATCCCGAGAAGATCCGGGCTGTGGCGGAGTGTCCCAAACCCACGAACCGCAAGCAACTCCAAAGGTTCCTGGGGTTTGCGAATTTCTATCGCTGGTTCATCAGAAACTACAGTCAGGTGACGGCTCCCCTTAACTGACTTACCTTACCTGCCACACCTTTCCTTTGGAACTCCGAGGCGGACTCAGCATTCGCCGAACTGAAGAGGCGTTTCACGTCTTCTCCCGTTCTGATTCAACCGGAACCCTCCTGTCATTTCATTGTAGTGGTTGATGCCTCTGACTCCGGGGTGGAAGCGGCACTGTCCCAATGTTCAGGCCCGGATCGGAAACTGCATCCCTGTGCCTTCTTCTCTCGCCGACTGTCTCCCGCTGAACGAAACTACGACGTGGGGAACCCGGAGCTACTAGCGGTCAAACTGGAGTTGGAGGATTGGAGGCACTGGTTGGAGGGGGCGGAACATCCGTTCATCATCTGGACAGACCACAAGAACCTCGAAAATATCCAGACCGCAAAACGCCCGAATTCCCGCCAGGCCCGTTGGGCATTATTTTTTGGCCGGTTCACGTTTTCCCTCACCTATCAACCGGGGTCCAAGAACAGGAATCCTGATGCCCTCTCCCGCTAATCCGTTTCCGAGGAGGACCTTCCTAACCCCGAGACAATTCTTCCATCGTCCTGTATAGTGGCTGCCCTCACCTGGAGATCGAGTCCAGAGTCAACGAGGCCCAAAGGACTCAACCAGACCCTGGCACTGGACCTCCCAATCGCCTCTTTGTACCCGATGCTGTTCGATCACAGGTTCTACAGTGGGGGCACACTTTTCTTTTTGCTTGCCTTCCCGGAATCGATCGGGCCCTGACCCTCCTGAAGAGGCATTTCTGATGGCCCTCCATGGATACTGACACCGGTTCCTATGTTTCTGCATGTTCCGTCTGCGCCCGTGGAAAAGCCTCCCATTGGCCACCTGAAGGATTACTCCGTCCCCTACCTGTCCCTGGGCGTCCCTGGTCCCACATCGCTTTAGATTTCGTCACCGGTCTACCCTCTTCACATGGAAACACTGCCGTACTCACTGTAGTGTATCGTTTCTCCAAGTCGGTGCACTTTGTAGCTCTCCCTAAACTACCTTCCGCGCAGGAGACCGCAGACCTTAACGTCACACACGTTTTTCAACTTCACGGAATCATTTCGGATGTTGCCTTCGACCGGGGACCTCAATTCATTTCGCAAATTTGGAGATCCTTTTGTCGAACCCTTGGTGCCTCAGTTAGCCTGTCCTCCGGGTTTCCCCCACAGAAGAACGGGCGGACGGAGTGCGTCAACCAGGAGTTGAAGGCGGCGTTACGTTGTATAACAGCCAACAACCCGTCTACCTGGAGCAACCATCTCGCATGGGTAGAATACGCCCAGAACTCTCTGGTCAGCACCGTTACCGGAAAATCACCATTTGAATGCTCTCTTGGGTATCAACTCCCGCTGTTTCCCGCCCAGGAAGAAGAGATTGCGGTACCATCAGTCCAGACCCATATACACAGGTGCCGGAAGATCTGAGAAGACACACGCACGGCCCTGCTTCGTTCAACCAACTGTAACCGAAAAATTTCCGACTGCCATCGTACACCTGCTTCTGAGTATCGACCTGGGCAGATGGTGTAGCTCTTGTCCAGAGACTATCCTCTCAAGAACGAGCCCAAGAAGCTCGCCCGCCTCTTCCAGGGACCCTTCGAGATTGAGAGCACTATCAATCCCACGTCACTGCGGCTCAAACTACTTATGTCTAAGCAGATCCATCCTACATTTCAGGTCTCTCAGTTAAAACGGGTTTCTGTCAACCCTTGTGCCCTCCGATTGAACACCCTCCACCCCTCCCCCGGATCATCGACGACCATCCAGCGTACACCGTCCGGCGGTTAATAGATGCCCGCCGTCGGGGCAGGGGTCTCCAGTACCTGGTCGACTGGGAGGGGTTTGGTCCGGAAAAATGTTCCTGGTTCCCCCACTCCTTCATCCTGGACCCCTCTCTCATCCGGGATTTCCATCGGGACCATCCAGACAAGCCTGGGTGGTCGCCTGGAGGCTCCCGTTGAGGGAAGGGTACTGTCATGGTTCCAGTTGGCTGTTCCCCTTTAACATTTCTTTCTCCCTGATAATGCCCCAATTTCAGTCCTTAGATCTCCATTTGCTGCTAGTTTACCCAATTACCATACACCTGGTTTTCATCAGAGTCTGGCAAATAAATACGATGGCGACTCTATCACAGGTTGCCAGTTTGTTGGTCAATTCACGTGTGATACTTCGTTCTCTTGTCCGATTAGAACCGTTAGTTCTGAGTTCCGCTCTAGTTTCTAGAGAGTACCTGTGGATCCCGTTTCCTTGTCAATATTCCTCCGGTTTCCTGCTCTACTTTTAGGTTTACGTCAGCCTCCCCAACTCAGTCGACGGGCCGGTGTCCTGCACTTGGGTTCTCCACAGTCGTCCCGTGCAACACAGTGTTATGATAAATGTGGGTAATTTCAACATGCGAGTGGATTGGGAAAATCAGATCGGCACTGGATCTCAAGAGAGAGAATTTGTAGAATGTCTACGAGATGGCTCTTTAGAACAGCTTGGTGTTGAGCCAACTAGGGGTTCGGCTGTACTGGATTGGATATTGTGTAATAAGCCAGCGGTGATCAGAGAGATTGAGGTGAAGGAATTCTGAGGAGGCAGTGATCATAAAAAGATTGAGTTTACTGTGAAATTTGAGAAAGAAGTCGAAATCCGATGTGTCTGTATTTCAGTGGAGTAAAGGAAACTACAGTGACATGAGAGAGAAACTGGCCAAGGTTGATTGGAAAGGGACTCTAGCGGGAAGGACGGCAGAGCAGCAGTGGCTGGAGTTTATGTAAGAAGGGAGGAAGGCGCAGGGCAAATATATTCCAAAGAAGAACAAATTTTCGAATGGAAAAACGATGCGACCGTGGCTGACAAGAGAAGTCAAAGCTAAAGTAAAAGCAAAGCAGAGGGCATACAAGGAAGCAAAAATTAATGGGAATACCGAGGTTTGGGAAGTTTTTAAAAGCTTTCAAAAGGAAATTAAGAAGGTTATTAAGAGGGAAGAGATGAACTATGAAAAGAAGCTAGCGAATAATATCAAAGAGAATACTAAAAGCTTTTTCAAGTATATAAAGATTAAAAGACAGGTGAGAGTAGATATAGGTCCGATAGAAAATGATGCTGGAAGAATTGTAATGGGAGATAAGGAGATGGCGGAGAAACTGATACCCTTAAGGTTAACCTCCAGGTTGAGTCGGTGGTGAAGAAGGCGAATGCAATGTTGGCATTCATTTCTAGAGTAATAGAGTATAGGAGCAGGGATGTGATGTTGATACTCTTTAAGGCACTGGTAAGACCTCACTTGGAGTACTGTGCGCAGTTTTGTTCTCCTTATTTAAGAAATGATGCGCTGATGTTGGACAGGATTCAGGGAAGATTCACTAGAATGATTTCGGGAATGAGAGGTTTAACATATGAAGAACGTTTAACCGCTCTTGGACTGTACTCATTAGGAGTTTAGGAGAATGGTGGGGGGGGGGGGGACCTCATAGAAGCATTTCGAATGTTGAAAGTCATGAATAGAGTGGATGTGGAAACGTTCTTTCCCATGATAGGGGAGTCTAGTACGATCGGGCATGAGGTAAGGATTACAGGGCGCACATTCAGAATAGAGATGCAAAGGATTTTTTTTTGCCATAGGGTGCTGAATCTTTGGAATTTGTTGCCACGGGCGGCAGTGGAGGTCAAGTCATTGGGTTAATTTAAAACAGAGATTGATAGGTATCTGAGTAGCCAGGACATCAAAGGTTATGGCGAGAAGGCGGGGAAGTGGGACTAACTGGGAGAATGGATCAGCTCATGAAAAAATGGCGGAGCAGACTGGATGGGCCGAATGGCCGGCTTCTGCTCCTTTGTCTTATTGTCTTATGGTCTTATGGTCATCTTGAACGATGAAAATTCTGGTTGGCGTGTCTGGTCTCAGTTTCACAATGCTTCGATATCGCAGTTTGATGACCATAAGACCGTAAAAAATTGCAGCAGAATTAGGCCATTTGGCTCGTCGAGTCTACGCTGTCGTTAAATAATGTCTGATCCTATTGTTTCCTCTCCTCAGCCCCACTCGCTGGCCTGCGCCCCGTAAACTTTGATGTTGCGTTCATTCTAGAATCTGTCCAGCCCTGCCTTAAACACTCTCAAAGACAGCCTCCACAGTTGCATGTGGTAACACGTTCTACAAATTCACCACCCTCTGGCTCAAGAAATTTCTCCGCACCTCTGTTTTAAATGGACTCACCTCTAACCTGAGGCTGTGCCCCCTTGTCCTAAATAACCCCACCATGGGAAGCGTCCTTTACAAATCTACTCTGTCTAGGCCTTTCAACATTAGGAAGGTTTCAATGAGATCCCCCCCTCATCTTTCTAATTTCCAGTGGGTACAGACAAAGAGCTATCAAACGTTCCATGTATGATAATCCTTTCATTCCTGGAGTCGTCCTTTTCAACCTCGTCTGAACGCTCTCAAATGCCAGCACATTTTTTCTTTGATGAGGATCCCAAAACTGTTCACAGTACTCAAATTGAGGCCTCACGAGTGGCTTATAAAGCCTCAGCATCTCATCACTGATCTTGTATACAAGACCTTTTGAAATGAATGCTAACATTGCATTTGCTTTCCTCAGCACTGGCCCTACCTGCAGGTTAACTTTTAGGGTGTTCTGAAGAAGAACTCCCAGGTCCATTTCCATCTTAGATATTTAAATCTTCTCACCATTTAAATAAATAAGTTCATTAAATATATAATCTGCCCGTTATTTCAACCACCAAAGGGCATAACCATGCATTTTCCAACATTGCATATCATTTCCTACTTTCTTGCCCATTCTCATCATCCAAGTCCTTCTGCAGCCTACCTGTTCCCTCAACAGGACCTTCTACTCCACCAATCCCTGTATCATCAGTAAACTTGGCAACAATTCCATCTATTCAATCTGCTAAATCTTTAATACACAGCATAAAAAGAAGCGGTCCCAACACCGACCATTGCGGAGCACCACTAGTTACTGTCAGCCTACCAGAAAAGTATCATTTTACTCTCATTTGCTGCTTCCTTCCAATTAGCGCGTTCGAACCAGGCCAATAACTTTTCTTTAATACCACGGTCTCCTAACTTCATAAGCAGTATCATGTGTAACACTCTATCAAATGTCTTCTCAAAGTCCAAATATACAACGTCCACTGCATCCATAGAACCATAGAACAGTACAGCATAGAAACAGGCCTTTTGGAACTTCTTGGCTGTGCCAAACCATTTTTCTGCCTAGTCCCACTGACACGCACTTGGACCATATTCCTCCATACACCTCTCAACCATGTACCTATCCAAGTTTTTCTAAAATGTTAAAAGTGAGCCCGCACTTAGTATTTCATATGGCAACTCTTTCCACACTCCCACCACTCTGTGTGAAGCCCCACCTAATGTTCCCTTTAAACTGTTTCCCCTTTACCCTTAACCCATGTCCTCTGTTTTTTCTCCCCAGCCTCAGTGAAAAAGCCTGCTTGCATTCACTCTATCTATACACATCATAATTTTATGTAATTCTATCACATCTCCCCTCATTCTTCTACGTTCCAGGGAATAAAGTCCTAGCCTATTCAACCTTTCTCTGTAACTCAGTTTCTCAAGTCCAGGCAACATCCTTGTAAACCTTCTCTGCACTCTTTCAAACTTATTAATATCCTTCCTGTAATTCGGTGACCCTTTTAACTATCCCACTATTAATTTCCTCTAAGAATTCCAAAAGGTTTGTGAGACAGAGTTTTCCCTGAATGAAACCATGCTGACTTTGTGCCATTTTGTCCTGCCTCATCAAGTACTCCATCATCTGATCCTTACGACTATCCTCTATTATCTTCCCAATCACAGAGTTAAGGCTAAATGGTCTATGATTTGCTTTCTGCCTTCCTCCTCTTAAAGAGCTGAATGACATTTGCAATTTTCCAGTACTCTCGCATCATGCCAGCGTCCAATGATCTTTTAAAGATCATTGCTAATGCCTCCACGATGTCTACCCCTACCTCCTTCAGAACACTAGGGTGCAGTTTATCTGGACCGGGTAACTTATGTACCTTTAGGTCTTTCAGCTTTTTGAGCACCTTCTCCCTTGTAATAGTAACTGCACTCACTTCTCTTCCCTCGCACCCTTCAACATCTGGAACAGTGCTAGTGTCTTCCACAGTGAAGACTGATGCAAGTTACTCATTTAATTCATTTGCTATCTCTTTGTCTCACGTTATTACTTTGTATATATCCGTGCTCATTTTCTACCGTTCCTATATTCACTCTCGTCTCTATTTTTGTTACATACTTGAAATCACTTTTACTATCTATTTTGATATTGATTGTTAGCTTGCTATACAAAGACAGGTGTGTAAAAATGGCCTGAAGAATCACGGGACACCTAAGACACCCCAGACACAAACTGGTCCAGCTGCTACCATCCAGGAGGCGGTACCGCAGCATAAAAGCCAGGACCAGCAGACTCCGGGACAGCTTCTTCCACCAGGCTATGAGACTGATTAACTCATGCTGACAAAACCGCATTTCTCTGTTATATTAAATACCGTGTTGTCCAAGATGTATTTTTTTATATATATAAATTGCGCATCACACGGTTAGACGGAAACGTAACGTAAAGATGTTTTACTCCAGATGTATCGGAAGGATGAATGTCATGAAGTAAATTCAATTCAATATAATTGCGTATTTTAGTTTTCTCCTCTTAATGTGAGTTACTATGCACTTTGATATTGTTTGCTAGTTTTCTTTCATATTTATTTTTCCCAATGATTATTTTAGTTGTTTTCTGTAGTTATTTAAAATCTTCCCAATCTTCTGTCTTCCTACTAATTTTTGATTGTTGTATGCCCTCCCCTTTGCTTATACACTACCTTGCCTTCACTTGTCAGCCACGGTTGTACTATTTCGCCATTTGAGTATTTATTTATTTTTGGAATATATTTGTCCTTAACCTTCCTCATTTCCCAGGAACTGACAGCATTTCTGCTCCTCTGTCATCTCTGCCAGCATCTCCTTCCAGTTTACTTTGACCAACTCCTATCTCAGACCACTGCAATTTTCTTTACTCCACTGAAGTACAACAACATCAGACTTACTTTTTCCTTATCAAATTTCAAGTTGAACTCAGTCGTGTTGTGAGCACTGCCTCCTAGGAGTTCTTTTACGTTTAGCACCCAAATCACCTGTTGTTCAATACATAACACCTAATCCAGTAGAGCCGATCCTTAGTAGGCTCAAAAAAGCCATCAAGTAGCAATCAACAATTCACTTTCTAGAGTTCCATTACGAACGCGATTTTCCCAATTGACCTGCATCTTCAAATTTGTCGCAACAATTATAACATTGTTATTTTGATCGGCCTAGTCTACTTCCGGTTGTAATCTGTGGTCCACATCCCAGATATTGTTTGGAGGCCTGTATATAACTGTCCTCAGGTTAAGTTTTAACTTTGCAGTTTCTTAACTCAACCCACAACGATTCAACATCGTCCTATCCTATGCCACATCTTTCTACTGATTTGCCAGCAGAGTTACGCCACCCCCTCTGCCTAATTTCCTATACCACCGATGCATGTGTAATCTTGGACATTCAGCTCCCAACTACAACCATCCTTCAGCCACGATTCGATGATGGCCACAATCTACCCCTTTGATTCTGCATCCCTAAAGCACTGAATGTCATCCTGCTGGCTGAAATTTTGTCCTCGCATCTGGTCGCCCTTCCTGATACTCTGACTGCACGCTGTTTTTGTTTTTTTTCACCATCAGTCCTATCGCCAGTCCTTTCACTCTAGTTCCCAAGTCTCTCTAAATACTATTTTCAGGACTTCTTTGCTTTTACTCCCAATGTCATTGGAACCAATATGTAACAAGATATCTGGCTGTTTTCCTTCCCTCTCTGAAATGCAACGGACACAATCCGAGACGTCACTGACTCTGGCACCTCGGAAGCAACATATCATTCGGGTGTTCCTTTCAAGTCCACAAATTCTCCTGTCTGTTCTCCTAGCTACTGAGTCCTCTATCACTACCGCTCCCCTCTTCTCCCTCTAACAAAATTGAGAGTAACGGATCCAGAATGGGAGAAGATCTGCGTCAATCAGAGTCTGCACTCTCAGCGAACGAAGAAATTGTGTATTTTTCTGACAATCCCGATCAGAACACCGATGCCAGCTATTATTCCTTTCAATATCATCAAGTCAGTGTTAATTCCCCAGCCCAGTGGTAGGATTCAAACTCATGTCTTGATGATTAGTGCAGTGTGTCTGGGATCGGGACACAGTGGTTCATCTAACAATCCCGTGTATTGTGGCTCTGTGCTGGTGTGTTCAGGGGTCTGACAGCTCCAGCTTACCACGTAACAGTCATTCCCTTCCAGTCGGTGGGGTTAATGTGGAATAAACTTTAGTTCCCCTGCAGCACATAATGACAGCCAATCTTTGCAGCAAATTATAACTTAATTGTGTCTCAGAAACAAGGAGAAAATAGTCTTTGTAAGTTTTACCTCGATTATTGGCATCGAGTGTTTCTCTCAGCAATCTGCTCAAAAAAATAGGGGTGATAGAATTTTTCAACCGGTAGGGCTCATCTGTCACTGACAATACCTGGACATTCTCATTCATCCTGTAAATATTAAACTGCTGGTTATCAACTGCAATTCTGAACTATTTTAGAAATCCATACTGGGATTCAGTAAAGAGCATGTCCTAACTCATGTTCTGATGAACTTGAAGTAAATAAAAAACACAAATCTGGTTAGACTTGGGCTTACTGTCCACATCCTGAATTTCATCCAAATCATTACAAGGTGTTGAAAATTCCTACTCCCACAGTCACTCACACACACGGACAATACAAAACCACAGAATAAATTGCAAAGAATGTTTCTGAAAGTTATACCATTACCGAGAGGATGGATTTTTCAGGAAAGTCAGGACAGGTCGTGCATTTTCATCTGGATACGACGTCTAGGTGATAAGATGAAGGAAGTTAAGATCAGTGATGGATTTGATTGTTTGAAGGTGGGGAAAGTACCTCTATTTATGGGGATACTTGTGGGAAGATGAAATTTCAGTTGTATTCTCATAAATCCCATAAGAAGTTTAGAGAAAAGGATGTGGAACTCATTGCCACAGGAGTGGTTGAAGTGGAGCAGCAAAGATTGAATGTAATAGTGAAGCTAGACAAACACATGAGGGACCATGGAGTTCAGGGCACTGTATCTGGGTGTGGTGAGTAAATACGTATAAGCTTTTGAAGCAGCGCTATTGATAGAAGATGGACCGAATGGCCTGGTTATGATGGGGAATGAGATATAGAGACCGTGCAAGTTTCCCCAGTCTGACGGAAATCCGATATAGAGGGTAAGTCTGATGTCTGGGTCACATAGAGACCGACTCACTGAACGCGCCAGACACATTCACAGCCTGTGACTGGGACTGCGTGTTAATCTGAGTTTTAGAGGTTATTTAGTCTGGTAATTAAGGACGCATTCAGCAACTCTGTGTTATGATCAGAGTAAAACATTTCAGAGAAAATTGCATTCCATCCTGGGATGTGCAGAAGTTGCGGAAGTCTGGTTTTGGGATAAAAAACCTGAATAGTTGCATCAAGTGTCTGTAGAGAAACAGTTTACTGCTATTTCTAAATTCTGTGTGTAGGAGAAACTCATCTGTTTTCTGCCCGCATTGTATTCTGAGTTACGTGTTTAATATGGTAACTGGTCACGTAAGTGGGGGTGTGATAAAAGGGAAGGGAGTAAGTTACATATGCGTGTTTTGTTCTGGGCAGTTTTGAGCTGGGGACGGATGGATGTCGTACCTTTCCTTGACTGCTTCATAGCTGCTTTATTTCCGATTAAAATGCTTAAGTTTCATATGTTCAAGTGAGTGGGAACAATAGCGAAGGGAAAAAGATATGTATTCGCGCTTTGCTCTGATCTGTTTTAAGCTGGCGACAGGCGGATATCATATCTTTTGTTGACTGCTTCATTGCAGCTTAAGTTACGATTGATTACACTGAAGTTTCATCGATTCAAGATTGTATGTTTCAAATAAAGTATCGAATACTTACCTTAGAAAGTTTGGAAAGTCATTATTGGAGTGATGGTTTGGCGCATCATACAAATATAACAATCTGTGCGAGGTCAGCAGTTGTTCCAGTTGATTTGTTAGAATTGGCCGCTCTGCGGTGTTCTTTTCAAATATGCCATTGTCCATCTAGTGCCCTTTGACTGAAACAAATTGAAATATAATCCCTCATATTAAGAAATATCACATTGTCTTTTTCATCCAGTTGTTCCTTTAACTTTGTGATTTCCTCCTCAACAATCTGTATATTCTCTTGAATCTCTTGAACAGTTTTCTCCATTAGATTTAGAATCTTTTCCGCTTCATTCCTAAGATCCCCGAGCAAACTGTGCTCTTTCTCAGTGATAATCTGGCGCAATTCAGCAAGCTGGGATGTTATGTGGGTCTGAACGCTGAGTGACTGTTCCTGTCAAATGAAAGGTGAAGATTAGTTTATATTTCCCTATAGCATTAATATGCTCATTCGGTCCATAATGATCCATGTTAGTTCTCACAACATTCTCGTAAACCCCATTCTCTCACGTTTTTTTCCGAAACCTTTTCTTCCCCCATTGACCCATTAACTCCATTCTGATTCACAACCACCCTCATCCATCTTCAAAGGGTTAATTGTAATTAACTATTCATCCAGCATCCTCACACAGACAGCACCAGAGGTCAGGATCGAACCCATGTCACTGGAGCTGAGATACACTGCTATTCTGCATTAAATGGAGCAAAACTCGATAGTAATAGCAGACATTCCGCTCAGGAAGCCTCACCCGAACTCCCGAAATCTTCTCTTCCTATTGCCGCTCCTTTTCCTGGATGTCTGATTTCTTTTTTGTGAGAGAGTCTGAGGAAGATTTTAGCTGATCCTGGAAGTCAGAGAGCGAAGGAAGTGGAAACAAAGATGCATCAAAAGAAACAAGCGATCAAACCCGATTATCGCACACAAATGCTGGATGAACTCAGTGAGCCAGGCAGGATCTGTGCAAGGGAAACAAACAGTCAACGTTTTGTGATGAGACTGTTTATTAGGACTGGAAGGAGTGGGACAGAATCCAGAATAAAACTGTTCGGGATAAGAACCAGCTGTCGGATGACGGGTGACACAACATAAGGGGGACGTGGCGGAAGGTCATAAAGTGAGAAGCTGAGAGGCAAAGAGCTGAAGAAGAAGGAATCTAGTCCGAGACCATGGAAGAACCGGGTGTAACTGTGGCTGATTTGGGCACTGAATAGTGGCGAGGGAGGACATGTAGGAGTTTGATGTTGCAATTGTCCCCCTTGCATGCATCGGTCCGAGAAGGCAGATCAGTAAAGAGGAGCGAGTGGATAAGGGAGTTACCTAGAAAGCGATCCTTACAGAGAGCGGAGGGTTGTGGGGAGGGGTGGAAGACATGTGCTTGGTGTAGAATCCCGTTGGAGATAGTGAGAGGTGCGGAGAATGACGTCTGGGTTATAGAGGCTAGTGTGGCGTTAGGTAGGATGATGGAAGAATAGGCTGAGGGAGATCAGTGAGGAGGATTGACTGGATAAGGGTGTTAGTAGAGAGCCATCACTACAGAGTGCGCAAAGTTATGCGGCGGGGGCGAAGAGGACTGTGGTTGGGAAAGATGTGCTTGGTGGTATAATCCTGTTAAAGGTAGTGAAAGTTTCAAAGTATGATATATTGGCTATGGAGCGTCTTGTGGCGGTAGACAGGAAAATGGAGGATTGAGTGAGTGTCAAATTCGGGTTTGTTTTACCTAGTAGATTTTAACAGCTTCTTTAATTGGCATGGGGCGGTGTTCTCTGTGTTCCTGCGCATCTCTACAGATCACACAGATCAGTGTCTTGTCCGCTTCACAAAACAGCTTCAGTTCTTCATAATGTCCCTCGCAGTGAAGTTTACTTTCCTTCCCTTTCGGATTCGGGTTTAGATTTCGGGCTTTTTCAGCCAGATTTGCTAATGCCCGATTCACCCTGAGTGTGCGGTCAACAAACACCTTTCTACGTTCCGGGCAGCATTTTTCTCCTCCCTTTCCCAACACCGTGTGATACAGGAGCGACAGAAGTTGTGCCCACACTTCAGTAACACCGGTTCGGTGAAGAAATCCAGGCAAATGGGAAAAAAAAACTCCCCGGTTAAACTCTTGAACTGTCGTTTCGAAGCCATGTCAATTCCCAGCACTTCCTGTATCAGAATCATTTCACATTCATGGAGCTGCTGATGTTCTGCAGTACCACGGTCGTCCACTGCACGCGCTGCAGTCTCAAGGAATTATGCGTTCAGTGGGTAGGAATCGTGGTAATTTCCTTAGATTGGGATCAGAAACACATTAAACAGGTCGGAACTTAAAACTAGGACATGGACTACCCAAGCCTGGCAGTGAAAGGAGGAGGGTCGGGCTAAGTTGCGAACAAACTCATCCCGGAAAATCCCAGTCCGACAGACACGTCAGCTGAATCACTAAAATCCTCATCTCTGCGAAGGAACTTCCCCTGGAAGACGATTGACGTCGTGTGGTGAAAGGAGAAGCCACAGGGCTGATCACCACTCGGCCCTGGACAGGAGACTCTGACGAGCTGCTTTGGCCGTCTGTGCCCCAGTAAGCGTGATGGGCTTAAGAAGAAGCAGAACATGAAACCGGAGAGAAGAGCCCGGTTCAGTCTCGGGCAGGACTGAACGGGGAAAATCCTGAAAAGAGAGGCACAGGAGACTGCAAATGCTGGAATCTTGAGTACGAAACGTGATGCCAGAGGAACTGAGCGGGTCAGGCAGCATCTGTGGACAGAATTGTACAATCGACTTTCCGGGTCCCGATCCTCGACTGTCTCAGCACGAAATCTCGATTGTTTTTTTCCCTTCCACAGATGCTGTCTGATCCGGTGAGGTCCTCCAGCATCTCGTTTTTAATTTTCTCGTGGTCAAAATGGAGACAGACCGGGATGTAAATCGGTTGTAAATATTGAAAGCAGCTATTAAATCAGTTCATGCCATTAAACTGGATATGGGGACAGAATCTTGTGCTTGAGGAGACAGATGCAGTGGTGATGCCCGACATGTGGCTTCAGGAAAATTCTCAGGACTGGACACTCCACGTCACAGAGAGGAAACTTGTTTTTTCGGTGAAGTCCAGATTTGAACTGCCCTTCGTGTGACAAACTTCCTGACGTAATTCGCGTCCGTCCCGGCTCTAATGGAAGGCCACATTCTGCACACCTCCTACAAGATGACTTTATTAATGAAATAAGCGTTTTTCACCATCAAGGTATTTACAAGGATAAATCGTGCAGGGTATTTACCTGATGTATCTACATTCGTTGTCACTGCGGTATTTCGTGTTCTTTTGCATTCATTAAAGCCGATAGGACTGGTGTTATCGTTCTTCTGGCCTCCTGGAATAGTTCACTACTACAATAATTGAGAGGGTCCCTCAGCCAACCCGACTCCTCCTTGTCTTTTAGTAAATGAACCCTTGTTTCAATGGTATCCCTGCAGCCTGGAATGTGCCAGTCGGTAGCATTCCCGTATGACAGGGTTTTCCAACAATTTTAATGCTATTGGCAAATGGAATTAACCGTGGAACCCAGATTGAGAGTTCTTGCTCTACCGACATCTCAATGTGCGGTAGATCAACGGATATCGGGTATCTTTCATCGAGTTGATGACATTCCAGCAGCAACTGATGTGCATTTTCCTGCGCGTCCTTAGAAAAGCCCGAGGATCAGTCACACAGCTGCCGTAGCACAGGCCCTTGTATCTTTTTCTACATATCTTCACCGGTCCACTGTCCGTTAAGAGGTGAGTGGCCGTCCCGTCTTCACTGCAGTAATCTCGGGGCAGCATGCTATGGGAGTGATCTCCGGGCATGCAGCAAGTATTAAGCTGGGAGGGCCCCTCTCGCCGCCAGCAGGTAAGGTCTGCGTGCCTGTTAGTGAGATCAGGTGAAAAGGCATTCTGCCAGATGGTCTGGACTGTTTGCTCAAGGAACCACTCCACTGAGTCCATCCAATACAGATCCTGCAGTAACTGTAAAATATTCCGTGCTGACCACTGCTTGGTGTTCTTGGGGTTAAAGCTGCTGGTCTGAAAGAGCCGTGACCAATTTTATTAACAGGAGGTTCACATCGAGATCACGATAAACAAAGTAGCTCATCACCCTCTTGATGAACCTACTCAAGGTATTGGATTCGGCCCAGTACTTCGTGGGTGGAGCCCTCCTGACAACTGAGCACATCGACATGAAACTCTGCCGTAACAAAGCAACATCCATCATCAGAGACGCTCACTAACCAGGCTAGGCTCTTTTTTCTCTACTGTAGTCAGGAAGAAGGTACAAGAGCCTCAGAAATCGCAACACCAGGTTCAAGAACAGTTACTACCCTTCAACACACAAACACACATAGCTTGGCTCAGATTTACAACAGTCCAACATACTTCCCTTTGTGACATCCTGCTTTCTCTGTGCCTCGTGTAAGACGCTCAAACCTTTGCAACACCTGCCCTTTAAATCCATGTTTGAGGACGTGATGTATCTGTTTACTGTTTGAGTTCGCTATTAAATGAAGAGCATTGAACGGGAAGAAAGGTCTGAAATTAGAAATAAAGCTTTCCTCTGAATGTATATGGGATCCTGGCGAGAGCGTAAATGTAACGCTGTGCACAGTTCTTGTCTCCGTCCCAGAGTCAGCCTGTGGGTTGCAGGGAATAAAGTGACGTTTTCCCTGATTGATTTGGGTGTGAGGTAGAGTCCTCGGAGTGATTACACTGACTGGGCCTGTCTCAAAATTACAGAAGGAACAACTGGTCAGACTGAGACAGACACAGACTCACGGGGTATTCGCAGGGTAGAGGCAGGAATGATATTTTCCATTGCCGGGCTTGGGAACCAGGGGTCACAGACTCAAAATCAATGATCACCTCAACAGGACTGAGATGAGGAAAGCTTCTCTCACCCAGAATGTGATCAAACTTTCCAATTTTCTGCAATAGATTTATAAATTCAAATACAAATTTCTGGGTTCAGCGATGTCTGGAACTTTGCAAGAAAGTGACGCTGAGGTCAAAGATCAGACATGTTCTGAGCGAAGAGCAGAACAATTGCAAGGTGTCGAATGGCCACGCCTGCACCTGTTTCTTAATTTCTAAAATACGAGTTTACTTTTTGCAACACGAGTGAATCTGCAGATGCTGGAAATAAATAAAAACACAAAATGCTGGCAGAACTTAGTAGGCCAGACAGCATCTATAGGAGGAGGTAGTGACGACGTTTCGGGCCCAAACCCTTCATCAAGAGTGAAGTAACATGGGATGGTCGAGGGTGGATAAGAACTGAGGGGAGGGATGAAGTAGAGAGCTGGGAAGTGATAGGCTGCAGGGAAATGGGCTGGGGGAAGGTGGAGGATTATGGGAAATAAAAGAGAAAGCAATGTAGGGCTGGGGGGAGATTATAGTGAGGGGGGAAAGAGAGAGAAAGAGAACCAGACTAAAATTATGGATAGGGATGGGGTAAGTGAGGGGGGCAGGGGAATCAACGGAGTTCTGCGAGTTGAATGTAAATGTCGGCAGGTAGGAGGCCACTTAGGCGGGAGATAATATCCTCTCTTGCTCAGTCATGAAATTAATCCATTCAGCATTCCCTATAACCAAGGTCTTCAAGTATCAGTAACATCTTTCTAGACATCTGAATTGAATGCCTTGAGGATCTGACAAAAGGGAATTGATGAATTTAGAACAATGGGTGTGGTGTGTATAGATATTGGCAAGGCATTTGATAAGTTTCCTCATGGTGAGCCCATTCAGAGAGTCAGGAGGCATGGGATGCAGGGGGACAAAGCTGTGTGGATACAGAATTGGCTTGTCCTTAGAAGGCAGGAAGATATAAAGGGTATTCTGCCTTGAGGACCAAGACATGTGGTGTTCTGCAGGGATCTGCGCTGGAACCTTGCTCTTGGCAATTTTTGTAACAGCGTAATACACACAAAATTCTAGAGTAACTCCGCAGATGAGGCAGCATCTATGGAGATGAATAATGAGTCGACGGCTCAGGACGAGACAATTCTTGCAGACTGGAAAGGAAGGGGTCAGAAGGGAGAATAAGGATGGTGATAAGTGAGGGGAAAGGTGAGTGGGTGGGGGAAGGAAAATTAAGTAAGAAGCTGGGAAAGACAGGGAGAAGAGATAAACGGTTGAAGGAACCTGGTCGGAGAGCAGTGCCGACCATGGGAGAGCGGCAAGGAGAAGGGGTACATAAGGAAGGTACGTGAGCAGAAGACAGGGGATGAGAAGGGAGCCGGAATAGAGGATGGATGAAGGGCAACGGGGGAGAAATTACCTGAACCTGGAGAGTTCAATGTTCATGCCGTGAAGTTGGAGGCTAGGCAGCCGTACTGTGAGGTGTTACTCCTCCAGCTTGAGAGTAGTCTCATCCTGGCAGTAAGGGAATCCATGGACAGGCATGTTGGAACGGGAATAGTGAGTGGAATAGACAGAGGAATAAGACACATGAGCAGAATTAGGCCATTCAGCCCATTAAGCCTGCTCTTCCATTTCATCATGGCTGATCACAGATCCTACTCAACCGCATACACCTGCTTTATCGCCATATCCTTGATTCAGGAAACTAGAAATTTCCACTTTAAAAATACCCACGGACTTGGCCTCCATCACATTCCACAGAGGAATCCATAGATCCACTGTTCTCTAGCTAAAAAGGTCTTCCTTATCTCTGTTCTAATTGGTCAGCCCTAAATTTTGAGGTTATACCGTCTAGTTCTGGATACCCAAACCATAGGAAACATCCTTTGTACGTCCATCGTATGTAGTCCTTTCACCATTCGGTAGGTTTCAATGAAATACTACTGCCCGTAACCACCCACCTCCACCACCCACCCCCACGGATTTTTTTTTAATCCAGTAGGTATAGGTCATAAGCTGCCAAACGCTCCTAATATGTTAACCCCTTCATTCATGTAATCATGCTCGTGAAAACAGAATCACCTGCCGTTGTTAAGAGAGCCGAAGTACTCAACAGAGCGTTCTCCAATAGTTGGCAGGTCTGTTCACTGCAAAGGAGAGTGGATGCAGTATGTGACCCTGACAAACTCACAGGGGAAGTGTCACCTCATCAGAGTGGATTGTTTGGGACCCTGAATATTAGTAAGTGAGTAGGTGAGTGGGCAGTTGTAGCAATTGCTGATACTCGATGAAGGGTAGAAGCAGAGGTTGCACAAAAGTGTAGGAGCTGCGGAAGCTGAAGGATGATTCAACAAATATTTGGACGATGACAGAGTCATAGATAGAATAGACAATTAGTGTTGTTGATCCAGGATTGAAATATTACAGAATAGGTGGCATGAATTTAAATTGAGATGTGTTAAGTTGAAAGGACGTGTGTGGCAGGTTTTTGTTGACACATTATGGTGGGCGCATGAAATGCCCTTCCAGGGGTAATATTGAAGGCAAATACGACAGAGGGAATCAAGAGGCTCTTAAATAAGTACATGAATGTACAAGTGGGGCTATTACAACGTCAGATGGAATTAGTTTAGTGGGGCATTTAATGATAAATTAATGACGTATCTTGACTGTATTGTTCAGAGTTTGATGTTGATCGGATATTGTTCCACCCTTGGACTCGATATAGCAAATCCGGCGGATTATATTAGTTCTTGTGAAATCGTCATCACCATTCTCACCTTAGAGCAATAAATCGAACCTACGATCCTTTCTTCATATTTCCAGGTAAATTTGTCATCGAAACACGTATATGTTACCAAATACTTGGAGAGAGAGGGAATTAAAAAAAATATATGCAGGAAGAGACGAAGACGGAGAAACAGCCAATGTGCAGGAAAAATAAAGCTTGCAAATAAAAATAATATGACGGTGACTTTGAGCTGTAGACTGCTTGAACGTGAGCCTGCAGGTTGAGGAATCAGTTGAGATTGGTTGTTGATTTAGGTTATTCACAATGGTTCAGGAGCCTGATGGCTGTAGGGGAACAACGGTTTCTGAACCTGGATGCGTTAGGCCATAAGGGTCCAGTACCCCGCTCCCAGATGTAGTGGCGAGAAGAAGGCATATTCTGAATGGTGGGCGTCCTTGATAGATGTTGCTTTCTTGTGGCAGTGGTCCATGTGAATGCATTCAATGGTTTGGAGAGGTCCGCCTGTAATAGACTGGCTGCATCAACCACTTTCTCTTCTCTAGGTTATTTCAGTTAATGTGACATGAAGTCTTCCAGGAATATCCTAACGTGGAGCAAGTTGAGAAATCGGATGTGCAAAGGGCGTTGGGAGTTGATTCAATGTCTGAAAGTCTAAAGTTGAAAATGTCACTCCACACTTCAAGAAGGGAAAGAGTCTTTAGCTTGAGCTCAGGAGTTGGGAAGATGTCTGAGTCGATTAGTAAGGATGAAGCTTCGGGGTATTTGGAGAAAATAGATCAATGTTTGCACAGTTTCTTTAAAGGAGAATATAAACTGAGAAATCTGTTGGGATTCGTTACGGAAATAAAACAAAACCATGATGGACAAAGTAGTATTGGTGGATGTTGTGAAGTTGGATTTTCAGAAGGCCTTTGACAATATGAGGCTGCTAAACAAAATAACAGTGCAGGGTAGTACAGGAATGATGCTAGCATGGATAAAGCATTAGCCGATTGGCAGCAGACAGAAAGTGGGAATAACGGAACCTTTTCTGCCTGTGACGAGTGGTGTTCCACGATGGCCAGTGATGGGACCGTCTCTTTTTCATGTTACATATCAATGATTTCAATGATTGGTTCAGTGCATCGGTGGCCAAGATTGTAGCCAACACACAGTAGTTACAGGGGCAAGTAGTGTTGAGAAATCAGGGCAGCTGCAAAAGTAAATAGCTGGGTTAGAAGAATGGACGAAACACTCGCAGATGGAATTCAGTGTCGAAACGTGTATGATCTTGCATTTTGACAAAAGTAATTTTGGCAAACTATCTTTCTAATCAGTGACAAAATTCAAAATTCCATGGTGCAAAAGGACGTGTCGCCTTATGCAGGATTTCATAAAGGTGAACTTGCAGTTTGAATGAGTGGTGAGGAAGGCCAATGCATTGTCAGCATTCATTTCGAGAGGATGAGAATATAAAAGCAAGGATGTAAAGTTGAGTGTCTTTAAGGCGCTGCTGAGGCCTCACTTGGAGAATTATAAGTAGTTTTGTCCCATTCTATAGAAAACGATATGCTGACATTGTGAAGGGTTCTATGGAGGCTCACAAAACTGATTCGGAAATGGAAGGCTTATATATAGAGTGCAGATGTGCAGATGTGGCGGTCCGGGAGGCTGGAAGTTTCCAGATCTCCCGCATCTGACACAGAGCACAGAAAGCACGCCTCACACACATACTTTCCGTTTGTATTCTAAGCAGATAACCTACCTGGCCTCGACCCTTTATCGCCTGTTCAGATTCTTTTTTTTTAGTTTTGAAGAGTCGTGAAAGAGATTTTTCTCGCAGTAGGTCAGATTTACCGTTGGAAATTCATCCAGCATTATTTCATGTTCACATGTTGGACTCGGAGTGAATGAAAACACGGTGCGCAGTAGGGCCCCGATGAGTCGTACCACAGAGGGATCACTGATAAATAATTAGTTGAAAGTGACGTCTCAGGGACATAGAGATCTTTTGGCCCATTGGACTTCATCAATCAAAGATTAAGTGCAGGCGATGGGATGTTACGTTGAAGTTGGATAGATTTTGGGGAGGCCTAATTTGGGCTGTTGTTGTTTGCAGTTTTTGTTAATTGCCTGCAGAAAAAAAATCAATAAAATTGAAGATGCAGAGAGAACTTCCAATACGTTTGCAGGGACGTCAGAACAAAAGCTGTAGGAAAATGTTATCACTTTATTCCCGGAAGTATCGGTAAATGATGGGATATTTCATAGAGCTAGGACAATTTTGAGTGTTATAGAAAGGGTAAGTGCTAGCTGGAATTTTCCTCTGCGTTTGGGTGAGACGGGGACTAGAGGTCACAGTTTAAGGATGAAAGGTGAAATAATTAAGAGGAACCTGAATCGAAATGTCGTCAGTCAGAGGGTGGTGGGTGTGGGAATAACAGCCACAGGAAGTGGTGGATTGTGTTGCAGAGTTTTGGATGAAAATATTGGTGGAGGGGACCATTAATGGCTCTGGTGTTGCTGCGGTTCTGGGACGTAGAACAATAAATAAGCAAAAGGTTTTGTTTGCTCTCCGACTCCAAATAAAATGTAGATGAAGGGGAGCTGCTTGGGTCCGTTGTCGGAAAAAAAATACGATGTGATTAAGGAACTGGACATCCATAGTCAAAATGAGACGATCAGAGTCAGAGATTTAAAGATTTTGAAGAGCATACAGATATAGACACACACACACACACACACACACACACACACACATACACACACACAGACACACACACACACACACACACACACACACACACACACAATGACACTTTCATATTTGTCTCATAAGCTCTCAATTGTGTCCTGTATACAATCAATATTCGATATATTTCAATATGGTTTCTCACTCATTTTTCCTAACTCAGCGAGTTCAAGCCTGGAGCCATCAAGCGCACCTCATAGGTTCAGTCTTTCAGACCCTGTTCAACCTCCTCAAATACTGACTCCCCTCTTCAGGCTGAACCCCATGATATTGCAGTATACCTTAAGAACAATGCAATGCGAGGTAATGCCCCCATCTACTGTACACACATCCCCCTTGGGTCCTGAAGAATTCTTTTCCACACTAGGCAGGAGTTCACAGTATCCATTTTGTCACGACAAAGACCTAGCGTTGTCTACTAGCTGGTCCGAGACACAAACACACAAAGACACGGAGAGGTACACAGAGCTGCAGAAGACAGATAATGAATGCATTTTGAATTTTGAGCTTTTTAAGATGGAGGCAGCTGTATTTCGAACTGTTTGGAAAGATTTTTGCTCTGAGAAAATCTAATATGCATGTGCGGATTTCAGTGGTCTGGGGTTGCATAAAGAAATGCACATTGATTTGTGGAAGTGCGCAGATTTCAGGGAGTGTTGGCGAAAATGAGAGTGCACACGGATTACGGTGTGTCGGTGTATATGGGGATTCACACCGATTTGAGGGTTGCCTCCGCGTTTGAGGGTGCACGTGGATTTGGGAGTAGACAAGGATTTAGGGCTGGTCATGGATCTGGGTCTGTCCGCGGATCTGGGAATGTACGGGGATTCGGGTTGTCCCTGGATTTGGAGGTGTGAACAATCTCAAGGTTGTTTCGTTTATAGACACTGTGAACATTGAACATTGCTTTGCTATTTGATTTAAGATGGAAAGAGCTATTTTATAAATTGTTTGAAATTAATCTTGTTCTGGGATAATGTAATGTGCACGTGGGGTGTTAGTGGGTTTGCGGTGTGCAAAGATCTGGGTATACCGTCGGACTTCGGGGTGTAGGTAGGATTGAGAGTGCACATGGATTTGGGGCTGCACACTGACTTAGGGGAGAACCCTGAGTTGGGGCTTGCATTCGGCTTTGCGGATGTGCGCAGATTTGAGAATGCACACAGAATTGAAGATATGCGCAGATTTGGGAATCCCGGTGGTTTCTGACGTGTATCGAATCTCAAAATTGCTTCACTTATGCAAACTTTAAAATTACATGCAACGCGAACGTTGACTCTGTTCTTGCTCTTTTTGGGGTGGAGCAGATAGAAACATATACGATTAGAAATCCTACAGCATAGTACAGGCACTTCGACTCGCAAAGTTGTGCCGAAAATGTCCCTCCCTTAGAAATTACTCGGCTTACCCATAACCCTCAATTTTTCGAAGCTACAGGTACCTATTGAAAAGTTTCTTAAAAACCCTATCGTATCCGCCTCCACCACCGTTGCCCGCAGCCCATTCCACGCACTCACCACTCGTTGCGTAAAACACCTACCCTGACATCTCCTATGTACCTACTCCCCAGCACCTTAAACCTGTGTCCTTTTGTGGCAGCCATTTCAGCCCTGGGAAAAGCCGCTGACTATCCACACGATCAATGCCTCTCATCATCTTATACACTTCTATCAGGTCACCTCCCATCCTTCGTCGCTCGAAGGAGAAAAGGCCGAGTTCACTCAGCCTATTCTCATAAGGCATGCTCCCCAATCCAGGGACCATGCTTATAAAACTCCTCTGCACCCTTTCTATGGTATCCGCATGCGTACTGTAGTGAGCACAGAACTCGAAGTGGGGTCTGCCCAGGGTCCTGTATAGCTGCTACGTTACCTCCCGGTTCCTAAATTCAGCTCCACGATTGATGACGGTCAATACACCGTACGCTTTCTTAACCATAGGGTCAACCTGCGCAGCTGTTTTGACCGTTCAATGGACTTAAGATTCCTCTGAGCCTCCACGCGGCCAAGATTCTTACCAATAATATTAAATTCTGCCATTGTATTGGACCTACCAAAATGAACCACTTCACACTTATCTGGGACGAACTCCATCTGCCACTTTTCAGCCCAGTTTTGCATCCTATCCATTTCCCGCTGTACCCTCTGACGGCCCTCTATACTACCCACAACACCTCCAACCTTTGTGTCATCTGCAAACTTACTAACCCATTCCTCCACTTCTTCATCCAGGTCATTTATGAAGATAACGTATAGTAAGGGTCCCAGAACAGATCTCTGAAGCACTCCACTGGTGACCGTCATTCTTGCAGAATATATCCCGTCTACAAGTACTCTTTGCCTTCTGTGGGCAAGCTAGTTCTGGATTCACAAAGCAGTGACACATTGGATCCCATGCCTCATTACTTTCTCAATACACCTTGCATGGGGTACCTTATCAAATGCCTCACTGAAATCCATATACACTACATCTACTGTTTTTCCTTCATCAATGTGTTTAGTCACATCCTCAAAAAAATTCGATCAGGGTTGTAAGGCAGGACCTGCCATTGACAAAGCCATGCTGTCTATTTCGAATCTCCCAAAGTATATATCTCCCAAAGTATACCTCCCAACGTATTCATAAATGCTGCCTCTCAGGATCTTCTCCATCAACTTAGCAACCACTGTGTTAAGACTTACTGGTCTATAATTTCCTGGGCTATCTCTACTCCCTTTCTTGAATAAACGAAAAACATCTGCAACCCTCCAATTCTCCGGAACCTCTCCCGTCCCCATTGATGATGCAAAGACTATAGCCAGAGGCTCAGAAATCTCCTCCCTCGCCTCCCACAGTAGCCTGGGGTACATCTCATCCGGTCCCGGCGACTTATCCAAATTGATGCTTTCCAGTACCTCCAGCACATCCTCTTTCTTAATATCTACGTGCTCAAGCTTTTCAGTCTGCTGCAAGTCATTGCTACAGTCACTAAGATCCTTTTCCATAGTGAATACTGAAGTAAAGTAGTCATTAAGTACCTCTGCTATTTCCTCCGCTTCCATACAAACTTTCCCACTGTCACAGTTGATAGGTCCTAATCTTTTACGTCTTATCCTCTTGCTCTTCACATACTTGTAGAATGCCTTGGGGGTTTCCTTAATCCTGCCCACCGAGGTCTTCTCATGTCTCCTTCTGGCTCTCTTAATTTCCTTCTTAAGCTCCTTCCTGTTAGCATTATCATCTTCTAGATGTCTAACATTACCTAGCTATCTAATCCTTTGGAAGCTTTTCTTTTCTTCTTGACCATATTTCTCACAGCCTTTGTACACCAGGGTTCCTGTATCCTGCGATAACTTCCCCATGTCATTGGAACGTATCTGTGCAGAACTCCACAGAAATATTTCCTGAACATTTGCCACATGTGTTCCGTACTTTCCCTGAGAACATCTGTTACCAATGTAAGCCTCCACTTTCCTGCCTGGTAGCTTCATAATTCCCCTTACTCCGATTAAACGCTTTTCTATTTTTTCTGTTCCCATCACTCTCTATTGCTGCAGTAAAGGAGATAGAATTATGATCTTTAATATTTTGTGAACTGGACGAAATTATTCTTGCTCTGAGATAATCTAATGTTCACGTGCGAGTGGGGGCTTGGATTTGGGTTTGCAGACAGATATCAGGATTGAGCTGATTTAATGCTGTTTTGGCGAATGGATTTGTGGATGTGCACAAAAATGAAAGTTTGTCAGCGAATCTGCGGTGACTGAATTTGAAATGGTTCTCCATCTGGGATTATCTGATATACATGTGCGGGTGTCAGCGGGTTTTGGAGTGTGCATGGAATCGGGGTGCACACTGAGTTTGGGTTGTGCAAGGATTTTGGGGGGCACACGGGTTGGGCGGTGCATACGAATTTGTAGATGTACATTGATGAAATGAGATATCAATGACTATGCCGATGAAGACGAAATTAAGGCTGCATCTGGATTAGGGGTGCCAGCAGATCTGCGGAAGTGTCGTAGGATTTGAAGATGCACATCAATGTGAAGATATGCAGGCATTTAGGGGCGTGTCGGCGAATATGGGGTGCACACGGATCTGGGGATTGAGCACATTTCAGGGTGTCAGCAAATTTGAGGGTTTGGTCGTTTTAACGGACTTGGAATTGCTCACAGACTTGCCGTGTTCGTGGATTTCGGGGAGTGACGAAACTCAGGCTATTCCGTTTCTAATAATATAATATAAAACTTAATAATAAATGCAGGTTGAAGTTCGAACTTTGTTCTTCCTATAATTTTAAGGTGGAGGTAGTTATTTTCTGAGCAGTTTGAAATGATTCGTCCTCTGAGATCATCTAATATGCAAGTAGAGGTGCCGGTGGATATGGGGTGCGAGGAGATCAGGGTGGTGCACAGATTTAGGTACGTCGGTGGACTTGGAAGTGTCTGCAGTTTTGGAGGTGCACATCGATTTGGGTATTCACAGGGAATTAGTGGAAGCATGTGGATTTGGGGGTGCGCGTGTTTTTGGGGGCACACATATTTGAGGGAGTGCATACATATAGGAATCCGTCAGAAAACATGGGGTTCGATGAATTTGTGGTTTGGATATGGGTCTGGGGTTGCAGGCGGCTTCGAAGTTGGGCACAGATTTAGGAGTCTTGGTGGATTCTGGGCTGCACATAGATTTCGGAGAGTCAGTGATTTGGGGGTGGAGTACTGATTTTGGGGTCCCATGCAGCTTTGAGGATGCACAGGGCTCTGGGTTTACACACAGATTTGGGGTTTACACAGATTTGGGTCTCTTGGTAGATTTGTGGTTACATTTAGATTGGGGACATGTTTAAACTGCGCTCTTGCTATTTTTAAGGGCTTGCACGTGGATTTGCGGACGTGTGCTGGTTTAGGAAGGTCGACAAATAATGGGGTTTCACGCAGATTTGAGGATTGCATGCTTTGCGTGTGTCGGCGGTTTTGAGGCTGCACACAGATTTGGGATGTAATGAACTTTGAATATTGTTCTTCCTGTTGAGTGAACTGTTTCAAAATGATTCTACCTCCGGGATAATCTGATGTGCATCTGTGGGTATGAGTGGGTTTAGGATGTGCACGGTATTGACCTGCACACTGCTTTGGGTTTGAACACTGATTTGCGTGTGCACACGGATTAGGGGATGTGCGCTGATTTACTGCTGTGTGGACGTATATGGGGTGCGCACTGATCCGGGAATTGCGCAGAGTTTGGGGAGACAGCAAAGTTTAACTTGTACACAGATTTGGTTGAGTCAACGGATTTGTAGGCGTCCGCCGATTTGGACATGTACACGGAATTGGTGTGTTTGCTTATTGGGAGTTGCACAGATTTGAGGTGTCCATAGAGCTGCGTTGACGCCGCTTTAAGGTGTCTGTGGCAACTGCACAGATTTAGGAAGGTTCCGGTGAATATGGTGTCAACACGTATTTTCGGGGTGTATGAGGATTTGGGGTGATATCATTAAAACATACTGGTCATTTATTAGGGTTTGGGGTGGGTCTATACGAGGCCCCAGATGGTTCGGCTATGATTAAGTTGGAGAAGTTGGAGGGTTTTATGGATATGGAAGTGTTTATTCATCAGCACAAGCAGACAATTTCTTGTGGACTTTCTCGGTAGAGTCCTGCAAACACAAAGTACACCAAGAGTTCATACTCTTGAGGAGAATGGTAACGGTATGTGGTTTAATACGATTTCACAGGCTACAATGACAGATTTCACTTTAATATTCTGTATTTCACAAACGATGGCTTCCAAGTACATATTTACAGATGAAAAGCATTTATTTGACACCTCAGAATGTTCTGATACATTTGTTTGGTTAACTAACTCAAACAGATTGTCCAAAACTAATTCTCTAAATTAAGCACAATCTGTCACCGCGTGGGTTGCATTTGTCTGACGTAAGAGGTATGTAAGCAATTATTTAAATGTTTATTTTTACATCTGTTGAAATCTGTCCCTGTAGAATCGGCAGATGGTACTAAAACCCCAGGCATGAGCTGCCTCAACATTTCATTCCGAGACATCACCTGTGGCACAGGGGAACAGATCTTTGGAAAGAGAAAATGTCCGCAATGTGGGATAGTTACTACAGTGTGCAGAAAATATTGTACGTGTTCATTGCCGTCATTGGAGTTCCTGGTGAGTGAGCAGAACATTTCATGCTTGGTATTTCTGAGTGTTAACCCGTGTTAACCTGTTTATGATCAATTTACAAGCTTTCAAGTTGATGATCGTTGCACAAATATCCGTCAGAGATATCGATCCTGCCGGTACTATCTTTCGATTTTTCGTATTTAACGACAAGCAGAACTGAAATCCTGTCTCTCCTCCAACTCACGGGATCGACTCGAACGTTGTTTTTGCCTTTAATGACGCCTTGTCCAGGGTTGTTCCGGTACCGAGGACAGGCATCACCCCGGGAAGGTGAAACTGGGAGGGTTTCAATGCGACTTTTTCCGGATTTGTCCTAAAAATGCTGGTGACAGGCATCTCTCCTGGAAGGTGTGACTAGGGGTGTTTTACATTGTAAAGTTCACTGTTTCTGAGTTACTGACGAGAAAGAGCCCTGCTCCCGTGTTTCACGTCTCCCCGTGGAGTCTGATGGTAGTGGTATCCCACTTCCTTTTGGTTAATATTTGGGTCTGATCACCTGAAGCATTATCCACGGACCTACGAATGTCTGTCATCGATTTAAACTGCGCTGTAGAATTAACGCTTTAACGGAACCTTTCCCTCAGGGAACTGAGATGTTGCTGCTTTCCCTCTGGAACCCGTCGGAAATTGGGGGACAGCTTCGTCCTGAGGTTGAGTCTCAGCCTGAAACGAAAGTTTGTTCAATTCAGATGCTGAGTTTCTAGTGTCCTAGTCAGTAACGCTTAAACTAGTGAAATGGAACCAATCTGAAGCTGGAATCAGGACCAGCACCGATCGTTGTTGTTCATGCAGATCGTTATTTTATCGCCAACGATTGCCCACAGATCGTCTTATCTCCACGCGGAAGAAGGCGTATCAAAGACAGTGTGACCCGTGTCTGATGTTCGATTACCAGCCTTTCATAGACTCTAGCACTCCTGAACATTAGCTGAAATCTGATCCCGCGATAATTCCCGGATAATATGTTCAGAAATATCTAGTGTCTGTTCTCTCTCTCTCTCTCTCTCTCCCCTCAGTGAATTTAGTGGCGATTCTGATCTTGTCTCGGGGAAAGTGCGGTCTGTCTACCTGCACCACTCGCTACCTGGTGGCCATGGCAGCGGCGGATCTACTGACCATTGTCACCGAGGTAGTTTTGTATCGGATCAGATTGTATTACTTCCCGTGGAGTTTTCTGAGCATCACCCCTGTGTGCAGTATTATTGATCCCCTGAAGTTCACAGCCACACACTGTTCTGTCTGGTTCACTGTCATGTTCACTTTTGATCGGTTTGTCGCCATTTGTTGCCAGAAGCTGAAAACAAAATATTGCACCGGGAAAACTGCTACTGTGGTTCTATCAACAACCGGCGTTCTGTCCTGTCTCAGAAACATTCCCCGATTCTTCACATGGGAACCTTTTATGATCATCGACAATGTACCATGGTTCTGTATAACTAAGGGTAATTTTCTCACTGACCCCGCGTGGGTGGGATATGACTGGCTCGATACGGTTTTAACTCCGTTCCTCCCTTTCGCTGGGATCCTGCTGCTCAACGCTCTGACAGTCAGGCACATTTTAATAGCAAGTCGGGTCCGTAAGGGGCTGAAGGGTCAGGACAAAGGGGAGAACCGCAGTGACCCGGAGTTGGAGAGCAGGAGGAGGTCTGTGGTTTTACTCTTCACCCTCTCCGGCAGCTTCATCCTTCTATGGATGGCACAGGTTGTAAGTGTCATATATTACCACGTCTCAGGAACGGGATTCCATTTCAATGATTCTGAACGGATCTTTCACCGCGTTGGGGTTCTGCTGAGGAATTTCAGCTGCTGCACGAACACATTTATTTACGTGCTAACTCAGTCGAAATTCAGGGAGCAGGTGATCAGCGCGGTGAAATATCCGGTCACCTCGGTGCTTCAGTTCATGAAGTAAGCCGCGTACTGAGCTCAAGATAGAGGCTGCCGCAGCCTCTGGTCCAGGCTCCTGCACTTCATATTCGCCACCTGATCGCCCAAGTATTATTCCCGTGCAGATTGTTCCGTCGACAGGCAGCTCTGGGACATTGGGAGAGTGTCTTTGTGGGGAGGGGCAAAGCACTGTCCTGGAGTCTCAGTATCTCATAGATGTCAGTTTAACCACAGTTTCGGAATGCAGCCCGCGCACTGGTCTGTGGATATATCCATCTATTCCCCTTGCTGCCACCAACTGGACTGGAACGTGGTGTAGAGAATTGGGAATTATACCCCTCACTGTTTCTTATGTTCAAATGAAAGCTAAATTACCCAGAGACGCCCTACAGAATGTTCGTAATGAAATAGAGTACTCTGAATTAAGTTAAAGGTACTCCCATAACTTAAGGATTTTTAAATGAAATCTACCCAAAGATTGTAATGAATCCTGCATTTGTTTCATTTTGCCTAATAGTCTTCACACTGAAGCATTATGTGTTCAATTGTTTCAGAATGACAAATACTACACGACCCCGAATGATGTTCTGTAACACGACACAATGAATAATTATGCATAGTATGTCCAATTCTAAGACGTGTCAAAGTAATTCAACCCCTTCTTGTTTTTCCTCTTCTACATAAACCCAACACATTTATCTATTCTGTATAGGTGCCTCACCTTGTCCCTATTATCCCACTAGTCTATCCCCCAATTCTTAACCCGACAACCAGATTCTGATTTGCTACGTGGAACGTCTTTATACACAGTTGAACATTTGACAGTTTTTGTAACTAAACAGTTAACCCGCTCATTCCTTTCTAAACCTCGTGTGCAGGGAAAGAAAACCAGAAGACACAAACCAGTACCATTGTGCATGAAGCAATGTGTGATGGGCTTCCAACGGTAAATCCGAAGGTCTGTTCGAATAACCTGTTTAAAGGCGCATCAAAAACAAACTGAAGAATTTACAACTTTAAATCAACAGATTTCCTCCATCTACTGTAAGCCTAAACTAATACCATAAATTATGCTCTTTTTACTGATAAATGGTTGGTCTGAAATTTAATCATTCTCTATAATTCAGACACAACAAGGGCTACACCAGCTTTCCCAGTTACATTGTCCTTTCATCCGCCTGTAAAAATGGTGAAAATTATTAACATGTTAAATAATGATTAATGGTTAGCATATCATAATAATGTTCCGTAAAATAACGATGAACCAACAGATTTTCAGGCAAAATAGAACCCTTAAACTTTATTAAATTGTGTAAACTAAATCAGCTGTTGTCATTGGGAAAAAAAAAACAAGGTGGTGTTACCGAAAATGCGACAGTGGAAGATATTTCACGATCCCACAAACTCATATTCCCAACTTGACAAGAGCCCCGCCATCCAAAACTAAAAACACTCCTCGTGATGTTCTGAACAGTCCACAACACACTTTAACATGGTAATCATTTCTTTGTCCCCTCAAATTAATTCACTATTTTAACATGAAATTCAACTGCCGCAAATGTCGGGTAATTTTCCTAATTCAACCAGTAAAGCCGAAACAGGATACCATAGCACAATCATAAGACCTGTGCTTGTGTCACACCCACACATTTCAAAGTTCAACATGCAGCTGATTTATAAGCCACACAACCATAATCAAAACCAGTTCGATTTAATCAAATATAAGTGGTCAACAAAGATTTTCGTACCTATCTCTGAAAAAATATCATTCATCATAATATGAAAAGATACGGGGATACAAAGTATTTCTTTGTGGGGTCCCATTCTCTATCAGACTGAAACCGGAATATTACTTCCCCATCGTTACTTACATAGACCATCCAAAAATAAACATAGAAAAACATTCTCCGCAACACACTATTTCCCTAATTTAATCCAAAGTCCATTAATGTCTTATGGCTTTTCAATATCAAAGGATACAGCCATTGCAACATTTTTACTTACCGGTGCTTTCCTAATATCAGCTTCCAAACATGAAGCTGAATCCAATGCCGTTCTACCCTTCCGAAATTTACTCCAATAGAGCACTGTATCAACTCTCTTTTCGAAAGTATAATTCAAACGCTCGATTAGCATACATTCCATAAGTTTACATAAATGAGACGTTAATGACATTGGCCGTTAACCGGAAGGATATGGGGGGCGGGGGGGGGGGGGAGGTCCCAGGATTTAGAATAGGCAACACTGCTGCCATTTTCCACAATTTGTAATAAACAATCATTTGAACACCCCTACCTGTTGAATGAAAGATTCCTACTGCAAATGCCACAAACCTTTAACAACCTGATACCTTGCCCTTCCGTTGTAAACTGGCCACACCACCCCTCCACTAACTAACTTATATAGATAGATAGATAGATACTTTATTCATCCCCATGGGGAAATTCAACTTTTTTCCAATGTCCCATACACTTGTTGTAGGACTTATCCGTCCTAATGTATTTTAACAACTCCAACACCTCCTCTCCCTTAATATCAGCATGCTCCAGAACATCAACCTCACTCATATTGTCCTCACAGTCATCAAGTTCCCTCTCGGTGGTGAATACCGAAGAGAAGTATTCATTGAGGACCTCGCTCACTTCCACTGCCTCCAGGCACATCTTCCCACTTTTATCTCTAATCGGCCCTACCTTCACTCCTGTCATCCTTTTGTTCTTCACATAATTGAAGAATGCTTTGGGGTTTTCCTTTACGCTACTCGCCCTTCTTGCTTTTCTCAGCCCCTTCTTAAGCTCCTTTCTTGCTACCCTATATTTCTCAATAGACCTATCTGATTCTTGCTTCCTGAACCTCACGTATGCTGTCTCCTTCCACCTGACTAGATTTTCCACTTCACTTGTCACTCATGGTTCCTTCACCCTACCATTCTTTATCTTCCTCACCGGGACAAATTTATCCATAACATCCTGCAAGAGATCCTTAAACATCGACCACATCTCCATAGTACATTTCCCTGCAAAAACATCATCCCAATTCACACCCGCAAGTTCTAGCCTTATAGCCTCGTAATTTGCCCTTCCCAATTAAAAATTTTCCTGTCCTTTCTGATTCTATCCTTTTCCATGATAATGCTAAAGGTCAGGGTGCGTTGATCACGGTCCCCCAGATGCTCACCCACTGACAGATCTGTGACCTGACCCAGTTCGTTACCTAATACTAGATCTAGTATGGCTTTCCCCCTAATCGGTCTGTCAACATACTGTGACAGTAATCCGTCCTGGACACAATTAACAAACTCTCCCCCACCTAAACCCTTGGAACTAATAAAGTGCTAATAAATATTAGGAAAGTTAAAGTCAACCATGATAACAAACCTGTTATTTTTGCACCTCTCCAAAATCTGCCTCCCAATCTGCTCCTCCGTATCTCTGCTGCTACCAGGGGGCCTATAGAATACCCCCAGTAGAGTAACTGCTCCCTTCCTGTTCCTGAATTCCACCCATACTGACTCAAAAGAGGATCTTGCTAAATTACCCACCATTTCTGCAGCTGTAATAGTATCCCTGACCAGTAATGCCACCCATTCTCCCCTTTTCCCCCCTCTCTATCCGTTTTAAAGCACTGAAATCCAGGAATATTGCGAATCTATTCCTGCCCTGGTGTCAGCCAAGTCTCCGTAATGGCTACTACATCATAATTCCATGTATGTTTCCAAGCTCTCAGTTCATCATTGCTCGAGGAATATAAAAAATGTAAAAGGAAACTTAAGAAAGAGATTAGAAAAGCTAAAACAAGTTACGAGTTTGGTTTGGCAAATAAGGTGGAAGTAAATCCGAAAGGTTTCTACAGTTATATTAAAAGCAAGAAGATAGTGAGGGATAAAATTGGTCCCTTAGAGAATCAGGGTGGTCAGCTATGTGTGGAGCAAAGGGACATGGGAGAGATTTTGAACGATTTCTTCTCTTCGGTATTCACTAAGGAGAAGGATATTGAATGGTGTAAAGTGTGGGAAACAAGTAAGGAAGTTATGGAACCTATGACAATTAAAGAGGTGGAAGTACTGGCGCTTTTAAGAAATTTAAAAGTGGATAAATCTCCGGGTCCTGACAGGATATTCCCCAGGACCTTGAGGGAAGTTTATGTAGAGATAGCAGGAGCTCTGACGGAGATCTTTCAGATGTCATTAAAAACGGGGATTGTGCCGGAGGATTGGTGTATTGCTCATGTGGTTCCATTGTTTAAAAAGGGTTCTAGAAGTAAGCCTGGCAATTATAGACCTGTCAGTTTGACATCAGTGGTGGGTAAATTAATAGAAAGTATTCTTAGAGATAGTATTTATAAGTATCTGGATAGACAGGATCTGATTAGGAGTAGCCAGCATGGATTTGTGCGTGGAAGGTCATGTTTGACAAACCTTATTGAATTTTTTGAAGTAGTTACGAGGAATGTTGACGAGGGTAAGGCAGTGGATGTAGTCTATATGGACTTCAGCAAGGCCTTTGACAAAGTTCCACATGGAAGGTTAGTTAAGAAGGTTCAGTCGTTAGGTATTAATGCTGGAGTAATAAAATGGATTCAACAGTGGCTAGATGGGAGATGCCAGAGAGCAGTGGTGGATAATTGTTTATCGGGATGGAGGCCGGTGACTAGCGGGGTGCCTCGGGGATCTGTTTTGGGCCCAATGTTGTTTGTAATATACATAAATGATCTTGATGATTGGGTGGTAATTTGGATTAGTAAGTATGCTGATGATACTAAGGTAGGAGGTGTTGTGGATAATGAGGTGGGTTTTCAAAGCTTGCAGGGATATTTATGTCGGTTAGAAGAATGGGCTGAACGTTGGCAGATGGAGTTTAATGCTGAGAAGTGTGAGGTTCTACATTTTGGCAGGAATAATCCAAATAGAACATACAGGGTAAATGGTAGGGCATTGAGGAATGCAGTGGAACAGAGAGATCTAGGTAACAGTGCATAGTTCCCTGAAGGTGGAGTCTCATGTAGATAGGGTGGTGAAGAAGGCTTTTGGAACGCTGGCCTTTATAAATCAGAGCATTGAGTACAGAAGTTGGGATGTAATGTTAAAATTTTACAAGGCATTGGTAAGGCCAAATTTGGAATATTGTGTACAGTTCTGGTCACCGAATTATAGGAAAGATATCAATAAAGTAGAGAGAGTGCAGAGACTATTTACTAGGATGTTACCTGGGTTTCAGCACTTACGTTACAGAGAAAGGTTGAACAAGTTAGGTCTCTATTCATTGGAGCGTAGAAGGTTGAGGGGAGATTTGATCAAGGTATTTAAAATGTTGAGAGGGATAGATAGAGTTGACGTGAATAGGCTGTTTCCATTGAGAGTAGGGGAGATTCAAACGAGAGGACATGATTTGAGAGTTAGGGGGCAAAAGTTTAAGGAAACACGAGGGGGTATTTCTTTACTCAGAGAGTGATAGCTGCGTGGAATGAGCTTCCTGTAGAAGTAGTAGAGGCCAGTTCAGTTGTGTCATTTAAGGTAAAATTGGATAGGTATATGGACAGGAAAGGAGTGGAGGGTTATGGGCTGAGTGCGGGTAGGTGAGACTAGGTGAGATTAAGAGTTCGGCACGGACTAGGAGGGCCGGAATGGCCTGTTTCCGTGCTGTGATTGTTATATGGTTATATGGTTATCACCTTTGTTCCTGTTGCTTCTTGCATTGAAGTACACAAACTTTATCCCTTCTACCTTACTACCTTTATACCCTTTATTCTGCTTCTTTTTCCTCAAAGCCTCTCTATATGTCTATATTTATCTACTCTGATGTGCCTCAAGACAGCAAACACCTCCTCATCTTTAATCTGTGTAAGTTCCATGACCTCCCTACTTGTTTGTCTTGTTTCCATAGACTCCATTCCAGTTTCTTTAGAAAATACAGATGCAAAAAACCCATTTAATTTCTCTCCCATTTCTTTTGGTTCCATACATATCCCACCAATGTTATCCCTTTCTATCCTTTTGGTCTTAACATACCTGTAGAAGCCCTTAGGATTATCCTTCACCCTGACTGCCAAAGCAACCTCATGTCTTCTTTTAGCCCTCCTGATTTCTTTTTTAAGTATCTTCTTACCCTTTTATACTCCTCAAGCATTTTATTTCCTCCCTGTTGCCTATCCATGTTATACATCTCTCTCTTCTTCTTTATCAGAATTCCAATACCCCTTGAGAACCAAGATTCATTCTTACTCATTTTTTCCTTTAACCCTGACGGGAACATACAAACTCTGCACTCTCAAAATTTCTCCTTTGAAGGCCTCCCACTTACAAATCACATCCTTGCCAGAGAACAACCTGTCCCAATTTACGCTTTTTAGATCCGGTCTCATTTCTTCAAATTTGGCCTTTTTCCGGTTTAGAATGTCAACCGGAGGACCAGATTTATCTTTATCAATGATCAAGTTGAAACTAATGACGTTATGATCACTGGAACCAAAGTGTTCCCCTACATACACTTCCATCACCTGCCCTAACTCATTTCCTAATAGGAGATCTAATATTTCATATCTAGTCTAAACCAACGACCTAGAAATCTGAAACCCTGCCGCCTACACCAGTTTCTCAGCCAGTTCTTCATCTGCCAGAGCATCTTACTCTTACCCTCACTGCCACGTGGCACAGGCAGCAATCCGGAGATTACTACCCTCGAGGTCCTGTTTTTCAACATCCTACCAAACTCTCTGTACTCACTCTTCAGGACCTCCTGACTCTTTCTACCTATGTCATTGGTACCGATGTGTACCACGACATCTGGCTGATCACCCTCCCATTTCAGAATGCTGTGCACGAGATCAGAGACATCCCTGACCCTGGCACCCGGGAGGCAACAATATCTAATATCTTGTCGGTACCTCTATATATTGATTTAGAAAGCTTTCCTCAACGCACTTCACAACCTCTAACCCTTTTAGACCTCTAACAGTCCCAATCAATGTGTGGAAAATTAAAATCCCCTTCAATCACAACTTTCTGTCTCATGAAGTTGTCTGTTATCTCTTTGCAGATTTGCTCCTCCAAATCTCACTGACTGTTGGGTGGTCTATAATACAACCCTATTAATGTGGTCATACCTTTCCTGTTTCTCAGTTTCACCCATATGGCCTCAGTAGACAAGCCCTCTAATCTGTCCTACCGAAGCACTGCTGTAATATTTTCCCTAGCTAGTAAAGCCACCCCTTCCCCACGCTTCATCCCTCTACCTCTATCAAATCTGAAAGATCGGTACCCTGGAACATTGAGCTGCCACTCCTGCTCCTCCTGTAGCCAAGTTTCAGTAATGGCTATGATGTCATAATTACATGTGTCAATCCAGGTCCTCAGCTCGTCTGCTTTTCCCACAATAGTTCTTGTATTGCAATATGCACACCTCAGAAGATTATTACCACTACACACAACCTTACTCTTAGTTGCATGAACTACTAACATCATTTATTTTTACCCCCGCTCCACTATTTATTCTGGCACTCTGGTTCCCATCCCCCTGCATATCCAGTTTAATCCCTCCCCAATAACACTAGTAAACCTCCCTGTAAGTATATTGGTCCCACTGTCGTTCAGATGCAACCCGTCTCTCTTGTACAAGTCCCACCTGCCCCAAAAGAGGTCCCAACGACCTAGAAATCTGAAACTCTGCCGCCTACACCAGTTTCTCAGCCAGTTGTTCATCTGCCAGAGCATCTTACTCTTACCCTCACTGCCTCGTGGCACAGGCAGAATCTGGTGATTACTACCCTCGAGGTCCTGTTTTTCAACTTCCTACCAAGCTCTCTGTACTCACTCTTCAGGACCTCCTGACTCTTTCTACCTATGTCATTGGTACCGATGTATACCACGACATCTGGCTGATCACCCTCCCATTTCAGAATACTGTGCACGCGATCAGAGACATCCCTGACCCTGGCACCCGGGAGGCAAAAAACCATTCGAGAGTCTCTGTCACGGCCACAGAATCTCCTGTCTGTTCCCCTGACTATGTTGTCCCCTATCACTACCGCTCTCTTCTTCTTTCTCCCTCCCTTCTGCACTGCAAAACCAGACTCAGTGCCAGAGATCCAGCTGCCGCAGCTTGTTCCAGGTAAGCCATCCACCGCAACTGTATCCAAGGCGGTATACCTGTTTTGGAAGGGAATGGTCACAGGGGAACATTGCACTACCTGCCCTTTCCCGTTCCCTCGCATGACGGTAACCCAAGTACCTGTGCCCTGTTCCTTAGGTGTAACTACCTCCCGGAAGCTAATATCTATAAACTGCTCAGTCTCCCGAATGATCCGGAGGTCATCCAGCTCCTGCTCCAGTTCTGTTAGAAACTGCAGCTGGATGCTCTTCTTGCAGGTGACCGTGTCACGGACACCGAAGGACTCCCTGTCTTCCCACATCCTGCAAGAGGAGAATTCTAACATCCTACCTGGCATATTTTCTGTTCTGAGAAGAAAAAAAGAAGAAAAACTGAAACTTACCGGAACCTACCCTCGCCTTTGCCTGTTTCTCGCCGAAGCCTGATTGAGCAAAAGCCGTCCCGCGCCGACTCAGTCCACTCCCACGATGGCTGCTGTATATGGCGGTCTTTCTTTTAAACCTTGGCGCGCTACGTCACGCGCCTGCGCAGTCTAGCCTCTTTCCCCGATCACTTAAAGAAAAGAAAAAGGACCTTCCTTCCGCTATGCTTCAGTCTTCCACTCTCAGCCTCCTGCTTCGATTGAAAATCTAGAAACATTAGAGGAGACATTTGCACTGACGGGCGGGGGGGGGGGGGGTGGGGGGGCAGGGAGGGCACGGTGGAGCTTTTACGGGGGCTTCGGAGCCAGCGTCAGGAGAAAGGGGAAAAAAATTCTGAGTATCTTTTCCGGGTAGAGCGAAGGTTACATTGTTTGAGGCGACGGGGCGTCATTTCGGAGATGGAGGTGAATCAGATAAGGATAGACCAGGTAGCCCGCGGAGCACAGAGGCATGATGTGATTGCTACGAGTCTCGGCAGTCCCGTAGATCGCGCCACCCCAACCATTGGTCAGTTGCTCAGAGAGTTGAGGGACGAGGAGAACGCATTGGAGTCGGAAGTGGGCTACGTCAGTACGGTGCAGTCTTCCGTGGTAGTCTCTTAGAGTGAAGTAACTGGTGCAACCCCCAGTCGGGAAATAGTAAGGGGGGTCCCTCCACCTGAGGGGACGGGCACAAAGGGCCCCTCCCTGAAGGGACGGGCACAAAGGGCCCCTCCCTGAAGGGACGGCACAGAGGCCTGAATGATTGGTGGAACCCTGATCCAGCGTGTCAATCCGGATAGAGGGAATAGATGCAAAAGCCATACTCTACACGCGGTCGCAGGTCACGCTATTATACCTTTCGTTCTACGATCAGTATTCGTCGCATTTACCCTTGACGCCTTTCAGTGCCCTAGAAATTTCGGATATCAGTGCTGGTGATTACCCATACGATGGTTATTTGTCCGTGAGGCTGGAGTTTCTAGAGTACGAGGAGGGAGTGCCTGAGGCTCATGAGGGCTTGCTGCTGGTTTTCCCGGACCCATTTGAGGCTGGGGGTGTATCAATTCTGGTAGGGGCCAACACCCCTATTGTGTAGAGACTGCTGGGGGCCTGCAAGGAGAAGGTGGGCGAGGACTTTTTGGAGGCCCTGTCGGTGCGCCCAGTGTTTCAAGTCGTCTTTAAGGAGGTGTGTGGTCACACGGGGCGGGACTCGGCATTGGAAAGAGGAACTGTATGGTGTGCCCAGTCGAAGCCCAGGGTGGTCCGACCCGGTGAATTAGCGAGAGTGATGGCGATCCCCAGATACTCTGGAGTGCCTGAGGGTGAAACCTTTTTAGTGGACAACCCGGAGGATCTCGAGAGCGAATCGAAATTCCCAGCTGGGGTGCTGGTGAGGCCTGAGCCCCAGAAGCTCTCGGTGCTACAAACACGCCGTATTGTTGTGATCGCCAGGAACACCACGCAACGGGAGATTACTTTTAAACGAGGGAAGTCCTTGGCACATTTTTCTCGGCAGCGGTGGGCATAGTGCACCCGTGAGGCTCGCTAGGGGAGGGCCATTGGAAAACAGGGATAAGTTGACCGCTGGGGCTTTTAACTTTGAGGTCTCACCTGTTCCAGAGATTTGGAAGCGGAGTACGGTGGAGAAGATGCTGATGCTGAAAGATGTTTTTTTTTCCCCCAAGACGAGTTTAACGTGGGCTGTTCTGGGAGCATTCACCACACCATCCGGGTGACTGAAGACACCCTGTTTCGAGAAAAGTCGCAGAGTCCGGCCCTTGCAGACGAAGAGGATTTGTGGCAGCGTTTTTGTAAGTTGAATGAAGCTGGGATCATTACAGAGTTCCGCAGCCCTTCTGCGTCCCCGATAGTCGTGGCCAGGAAGAAAAATGGGAAGATTCGTATGTGTGTGGACTATGGGACCCTGAATAGGCGCACCGTCCCTGACCAGTATACGGTCCCCAGGGTCGAAGACGTGCTGGCCTGTCTGAGTGGGGTGGAGTGGTTCAGAGTGTTGGATTTGAGTAGTATATAAAACCAGATTCCGATGACTGAGGCGGATAAGGAGATGACGGACTTTATATGCCCTCTGGGATTTTACCTTTTCGAAAGGATGCTCCTGGGCATATCGGGGGCCTCTGCCACCTTACAGAGGGTCATCGAGAGACCGTGGGGGATATGAATCCGCTTGAAGTGCTGGTATATTCGGACGACTTGATAGCATTTCGATCCAGCTTTGAAGTACACGAAGCGAGGCTAATGAAGTTGCTCAACGGGCTGAAGGATGAAGGTTTAAAACTTTCCATGGACAGTTGCCAGTTTTACCGGACATTTGTTAGCGATGTTGGACATATGATCTCGCGGAATGGAGTATCTACAGACCCGACTAAGATCGATGCGGTGACCATCTGGTCGACACCCCAGACTGTGAGCGTTCTGTGCTCGTTCTTGAGTTTCTGTGGATACCGCCAGAGATTCGTGAAGGGCTACGCCAAGGTGTGCCATCCCTTGAACAGGCTTCTGCGTGGCTACCCTCCTCTTGCAGAGAAATGGAAAGGGAGGAGAGGCCCGTGGCTGGGGTATGTTTGAACCCGTCAGAGCCTTTCGGATAAGGATGGGATGACCAATGTGAAGCAGATTTTCAGTCACTGAAGGAGATGATCACTCAAGCGCCTGTGCTGGCTTTTGCGCACCTCCGATTGCACTATGTGTTACACACTAATGCCATTCTAGAGCTGTTAAGGGCCGCCTTGTATCGGGATCAGGGCGCCGGGCTAAGACTGGTGGCATTTGTCAGCCGGAGTTTGTCATTCTCTGAGAGGGAGTATCCCACCCATAAGTTGGAGTTTCTGGCGTTGAAATTGGTGGTGGTGGATAAGCTGAGTGACTATCACTACCGGGCCAAGTTTAAAGTGAGGACGGACAACAACCCGCTTACCTACATCCAGGCCACGGCGAAAATGGACGCCACCGGTCATCGGTGGTTGACCGCCCTGTCTGCATACGATTTTAGACTGAAGGATCGGCCGGGGAGCCAGAATGTCGGTGCCGATGCTATGTCCCGACGGAGGCCTGAGGACCTGGAGGGAAACGAGGAGTGGGAGAGCGTTCCTGTATCCAGGGTGAAGGCCATGTGTCAGTTTGCTGTCACCACGCAGGCCGAGGGAAAGGAGAGGCCACATCGTGCAGTGGACTCACTGGGGGCAGCCGATCGCCCTACCCCTAGTTTACTGTGACATGAAGACCACGTAGCTGCCAGAGCTGAGTCCGGGGAAAATTGTAGCTGCTCAGCGAGGTGACCCTGGCATTGGCACTATTTGGTATGCAGTCGAGAAGGGAGACGCGGACCGGGTGGAGAAGACACAACACGGCGCAGTGTCACTGAGAGAATGGCCTTGGTTGAGGGTGAAGAACTAAGTGTTATACCTGGTAACGTCACCCCCCGGTCCGACCTTGGCGTTAGCAGCTGGTCTTGCCTGAGAAGTATTGGAGGGTTGTGATGAAGTCACTGCATGATGACTCTGGACACCTGAGGGTGGAGAAGACCTATGGGTTGCTCAAGGACCGGATTTAATGTCCCTAAATGAGGTCGGAGGTCGACGAACACTGCAAGTCCTGCATATGCTGCATGCGCCGGAAGATGCTGCCTGTGCAGGCTAATCCTTTGTCGCACGTGCACAGTGCCGGGCTGTGGTGTGTATGAATTTCCTGGCCATAGAACCCGGTACCAGCAACACGGCGAATGTCATAGTCATCAGGAACCATTACACCAGCTACGCTCAAGCATTCCCCACCAAGGATCAGAGGGCGATTATGGTGGCAAAAGTGCCATGGTGGAAGTACGTTGTGCATTATGGCCTTCCTCGACGTATACATAGTGACCAGGGACCGGACTTTGTGAGTAAGCTCATCAATGAGTTATTGGATATGCTGGGAATTGAGAAATCGAGGACCACGCCCTATCATCCGCAGGGCGATATCCAGCCGCAGAGTTTAATCGGAACCTGCTAGACATGCTCGGGACGCTGGAGATCAGCAAAAAAAAGATTCGATGGAGTCAACATATTGGAAATCTGGTTCATTGTTACAACTGTACACGCAATGAAGCTACTGGCTACTTGCCTTATTATCTCGCCTTGTACGGTGGCGAGGCAAGGTTGCCCATTGACCTCTGTTTCGGGACTGTCGCAGGCGAAGTATCTCTAAAGCGTTACTTGAAGAATGTGGCTGATATGAAAAAAGAGCTACAAAGGGCTTACGAGTTGGCTTGCGAAGCAGAATCGGAGAAAGAAGAAGAGGTATGACCAGAAAGTAAAGTTCTCCCAACTCCTGCCGGGAGACCGAGTCCTCATAAGGAATTTGGGATCACAGCTGTCTGATCGCTGATCGGGCACGCCCTATGTGGTGGAGAGTCAATTGCCCAATTTACCGGTTGTCCGAGTGCGGCCCGAGAATGGGAAGGGGCCCGTCAAGATTCTCCATCGGAATCATCTGTTGCCCCTGGGCCGTGATGTATCAAGGACAGCGAAGCTCGAGGTGCCTGCTGCACCTAGTACCAGGACTTTGCGACCACGCAGTCTGGAGGAAGAGCCTACACCCGGAGGGACGGATCCAGGCCCAACCCCTGTGAGGGATACTGACACGGAAGATAATGACTATGACGTTTGCCACATGCTGCCGTTCGCTGATGCCCCCGTGATGGAGGGGAGGCTCCTGGCCCTTCCCCCACTGGGTTAGACGGGGTACGGGGGCTAGTGATGGGCCATCGAGAGTACCACAGGGCGTCGGCGGGGAGGATGTGGGGCTCGAGCAAGAGATAGAGGGTTCCGAGTTGCAGAGTGGTTTTGGTGACCGCACGCAGGAGGGTTCGCCTCAGAGTTTCCATGAATCTCCTGTAATGTCCGAGGTGGAGTAGTTAGAAGAGGGAGTACGCAGGTCTCATAGGTGCCCCCAGATAGGTTGGACTATGTGGCACCTGGGGAACAGGGTGTGATCTCCACTGTTTTGCGGAGTTATGTCACTGCTTTCTACACTTGTGTTGGGCTTTGTGTCTTGCAGGAAGGTTTGGCAAATTATCTGAGCGTCATGTGCCTATGGCTAAATTTGCTGAGGGAGAATGTACGGTTCTCAGTACCATTAACTGCGTATTAACTGTTCAGGCTAACAAAATGGCTTCTCTGCATTGATATACTTCTTTGGCAGTTGAACGGGGCAGGACTGCGCAAGTGCGTGAAAGTCGTCCCGTGAAGCAGTGGGAGATTCAAAAAGGCAGCAGATTAACAGAGCGGGCGACGTGGTAGCGGACGACGGAGTAGTCGGAGACAGAATAGGAAGGCTTTGGCTCGAGAGGCTTCGGCGAGCAGAGGCTGAGGACGAGCTTGCACTCAGTGAGGTAAGGCCGGTTAAGCCCTTTTAATTAATTTAATTACCTTAGGAGTAGGTAATGGAGGCAGCAGTTAGGGCAGTCGAGTGCTCCGTTTGCAGTATGTGGGAAGTCAGGGCAAGCACAATTGTCCCTGATGACTACTTCTGTAAATTGTGCATCCCGCTGCAGTTCCTGACAAACCGAGTTAGGGAACTGGAGCTGGAGCTGGAGCTGGATGAACTTCGGATCATTCGTGAGGCAGGGGCAGAAATCAACAGGATTTACAAGGAGATAGTCACCCCTAAGAGTCAGGAGGCAGGTAGCTGGGTGACAGTCAGGAGAAGGAAGGGGAATAGAAATAATGAGTAGAGCACCCCTGTGGCTGTTCCCGCCAATAATAAGTATATTATTTTGATACTATTGACGGGCGACCTACTAGGGACAAGTTCCAGTGGTTGGATCTCTGGCACCGAGACTGGAACTTCAGCTCAGAAGGGAAAGAGGGAAAAGAGGAGAGTAGTAGTGATAGGGGATTCGATAGCTAGGGGGACAGATAAGAGGTTCTGTGGAAGAGATCGAGAATCCCGAATCTCGAATCGAGTTCTCAGTATTCTCAAGAGGGCGGGTGAGCAGCTGGATGTCGTGGTCCATGTAGGGACCAATGACGTGGATAGGAAGAGTGAGGAGGTCCTGAAAGGTGAGTTTAGGGAGTTAGGCGCCAATTTCAAGGACAGGACCTCCAGGACAGCAATCTCAGGATTGCTACCAGTGTCACGTGCAGCAGGGTTTAGAAATAGTAAGATAGCGCAGATCAACACGTGGCTGAAGACATAGTGCAGGAGGGAGTGCTTCAAATTTATAGAAAATTGCGCAGTTTTCCAGGGAAGGTGGAACCTGTTCCGGCGGGATGGTTTATATCTGAACTGGAGGGGGAGAAAAATTCTTACAAGTAGGTTTGCTAGATAGGCTCCAGTAGATTTAAACTAGATACAAGGAGGGAGGCGAACGAAAGTGTATGAACTGATGTATCGGAGTAGGAAGAAAAAGACGATAGTAAAGTTGTTTGCACCGTTAGTGATAAACAGAGAATGAGAGGTGGAGAATTTCTTAAATGCATTTATTTTAATGCTAGCATTGTAAGAAAGGTGCATGAGCTTCGAGCATGGTTTGATACCTGGTAATATGATTTTGTAGCTATTAGTGAAACATGGTTGCAGGAGGGGTTTGATTGGCAACTAAATATTCTTGGATTTCGTTGCTTCAGGTGTGATAGAATCGGAGGGACAAGAGGGGGAGGTGTTGCATTACGTGTCACAGAAAATATCACAGCGGTGCTCTGGCAGGATAGATTAGAGGGCTCGTCTATGGAGATTATTTGGGTAATATTGAGGAGTGGGAAATGTGCAGTAACACTCGTAGGGGTGTATAATAGACCACCTAATGGGGAACGAGAATTGGAGGAGCAAATTTGTAAGGAGATAGCAGGTATTTGTAGTAAGCACAGAGTTGTGATTGTGGGAGATTTTAATTTTCCACACATAGACTGGAAAGCCCATTCTGTAAAAGGGATGGATGGTTTGGAGTTTGTAAAATGTGTGCAGGATAGTTTTTTTCAGCAATACATAGAGGTACCAACTAGAGAAGGGGCAGTGTTGGATCTCCTGTTAGGGAGCCAGATAAGTCAGGTGACGGAGGTATGTGTTGGGGAGCACTTCGTGTTCAGTGATCACAATACCATTAGTTTCAATATAATTATGGAGAAGGATGGGACTGGACACAGGTTTGAGATTTTTTTCATGAAAGGCTAACTTGGAGGAGATGCGAAAGGATTTAGAAGGAGTGGATTTGGACAATTTGTTTTATGGGAAGAATGTGATGGAGAAATGGAGTTCATTTAAAGGTGCAATTGGAGGGTATAGAATCTCTATGTACCTGTTTGGATGAAAGGAAAGTTGCGTGCCATCTTGGACAATGTCTCCCATCCACTCCATAACGTACTGGTTAGGCACAGGAGTACGTTCAGCCAGAGACTCATTCCACCGAGATGCAACACTGAGCGTCATAAGGGGTCATTCCTGCCTGTGGCCATCAAACTTTACAACTCCTCCCTCGGAGTGTCAGACACCCTGACCTAATAGGCTGGCCCTGGACTTATTTCCACTTGGAATAATTTACTTATTATTATTTAATTATTTATGGTTTTATGTTGCTATATTTCTACACTATTCTTGGTTGGTGCGACTGTAACGAAACCCAATTTCCCTCGGGATCAATATAGCATGTCTGTCTGTCTGTCTGTTTTCAATTTGTGCAGGAAAATATTATTTACTTTAATTCTGAACTTAAAACGACGAAGCGTCAGATTGCGGATATTTCAGCCTGCTTGGAAAAGTAAGATTATCAATTTGTAAGCAGGATCTCGTTGGAATATTACTCGAATTGTTGGACTGAAGGAAAGATCTGAGAGTGGGAATTTATTGGACTATTTTGCTAACTTGTTTCAATCTCTGTTTCTGGATATTTTACCTCAACTTCCCGACATCGAAAGAGCGCAAAGAATTTTCACTTCGAAATCTTAGAATCTGAATAAACCAAGATCAGTTTTGGTCTGCTTTCTTTGTTTCAAAGTTAAAATCCAAATCATAAAATATGCAAAGAAGTAGAGATTATTTTTTTTAATTGAAGGGTTCCGAGAATCGTTTTTATGAAGATTGCTCACGAGAAGTTTTGAACCTGTGGTCTAAATTCGTTCCAGCCATGAAGATAGCCTATGATAAGCGATTATTCCCATCACTCCACTCTGCAGCCCGATTAAAATTATTTCCCAAACATTCTACTCCACGTATTTTTCTGGACCCCAAAGTGGCATTCGGCAATGATAATTCTATTTCGGCTGCAGCCGTGGTCTGAATGTTTTTAGGTCTGCTGAATAATTGTGATTTTGGAATGAAAATAAATTTTGAAAATTTCTGATTTGCTTAAGATGGTCTTTGATCGATAGACCATTTAAAGAAGATGTGAACTTTTTGATCTGACTGATGAATGACTTTTCCGACATCTGTCTGGTCTACTGAGCGAATTAACACAGCGGACAGATTGTTAACCGGTTTGATTATTTGTTTTTATCCTCTTTTTTTCATTATTTAAGTGATTGTTTTCATAGTTCATAAGGCCTTTTTCTTTTCTGTACAGAGCTGGGAGAGCTGAATAGATAGATACTTATTTTTTTTCTAAAATAGTTTTCAAATAGTCGTGTTAGTTAAATGGAAAATGGCGCTGATTCTTCTTCATTAAAGATTACATAGGCATTTTTCTCTCTGCTTAATTTTATTGTTTTGACGTTTTCGGAGATTGTTTCTGCATTCCTCAGCTTATTTTTAAGGAACTAGTATAAAGATCTTTTGTCTCTGCAGGGCTTTCCTATTTTAGGGCCGTGTGTGTTCTTTTTTTGTAACTGGGGGAGAGGAATTAAGGAAAACCTTTAAAATCACCATTATAAAATGTGCAGCTCGCGGAGCCTGTCTCTTTTTTCACTTCTATGTGACGCAATTCCGCCCTTTTTGACGAATTTCGGGCTTTTCGGGGTGGTGGGAGGATTGGGGTTCGTTTTCAGTTGTAAGGTTAATTGTAGGATGAACTTTAGTTTACTTTATTGTATATTTTTTTCCCATTATGGAGTCCCGGAGCATGTATGTTTTTTATATGGTTATGTATATCACCGCCAGTTTTGATTAGGCCGCGCTTGAATGCGTATATTTATGTGTTAAATACAGTCACATTTTTATGGTAACTAAACAGATAAACCTTACAAGTTGGAATTTACGTGGTGGGAATCATCCTATTACGCGAAAGAAGACTTTTAAAATCATTAATCGATTCCAACCTGATATATTTTTGTTCAAGAAATGCATATCAAAACAGAATTTTTAAAATATGGAAGGGCCTTGAATTGCAGGCTACTTGTCAAAATAAAACAACGGGAGTATCTATTTTTATTAAATCTAATATTGTATTCATCCAAGAAGACATTGTGTCATATATTAATGGTAGATTTTTAATTGTTAAAAGAACAATTTGTAATAGAAATATTTTCTTAGTTAATGTATATGTACCTAATGTAGATGATCCTTTTTTTAAAAAAAAATGTATTTGCTTTATTGCCGGATTTAAATGAATATATGCTGTTAATGGGTGTTGATTTCAACTGCTGTTTAAATCCTTTGATTGAAAAAGAATTCAAACAATCAGCGGCTCCCCAGTTGTTCTGCATCACTTATTAACTCCTTTTTAATTGATTTTGGCCTGCTTCAAATTTGGAGACGTTTACATCTTAATGATATTCTTTTTTTTCACATGCCCCCACCTCTTTTACCCCCCTCCCTGTCCTTTCTGAAACATCTAAAACCCTGCACTCCAAGTAACCACTCCTGTCCCTGACCCATACAAGTCTCTGTAAAGGCCATCACATCATATCTTCAAGTACTGGTCCTCGTTCTAAGCTAATCGGCTTTGTTCAGAACACTCCTTGGTTTAAAATAGACACATCTCAAACCTTCGGTCTGAGCGTGTCCCTTCTCTATCACTTGCCTATCTTCCCTCTCGCACTGTCTAAAAGCTCTCTCTATTTGTGAACCAACCTCCTCTTCCCTCGTCTCTTCAGTTCTGTTCCCACCCTTCAACAATTCTACATTGAACTGTCCCCTGTAGCCTCAGTGAACCTCCCAGCCAGGATATTGGTCCCCCTGCGATTCAAGTGCAATCCATCCTTTCTGTACAGATCACACCTGCCTCAAAAGAGGTCCCAATGATCCAGAAATCTGAATATCGGCCAGATCCTCCAATCCTTCAGCCATACATTTATCCCCACCTCATTCTATTCCTATTTCCACTGTCGTGTGGCACAGACAGTAATCCCGAGATTGCCAGTTTTGCTGTCCTGCTCCTCAACATCCTTCCTAACTCCCTGTAGTCTGTTTTTAAGGACCTCTTCGCTTTTCCTCCTTTGTCATTGGTATCACGACTTCCGGCACTTCTCCCTCCCAGCGCAGGATATCTAGGGCGAGATCCGAAACATCCCGGACCCTGGCACCTAACAATTTTACAGGGAATCTTGCTGGAGCCTCCCTGATGATTTTTATCATGTGCCATGTAGAGGCGGTGTTGGGATTGAGAGCTGCAGGTCAGTTAGTAGCATTGAGTGGAAGGTAGAGATGAGGTCAAAGAACCCGCAACGGAAGTAAAGATGAGGCCATATTAATAAACACAATGGCACCGAATGGCAGAAGTGAGATTACTTCAGGGCAGGGTGTAGAACAGTCAGAACAGATGTGATTATAAATGTCACGGTTATTCATCCATTACAGAGATCTGGTTGAGAGGAGGGTGTCCGTGGGTGCAAAAAGAGGTTTGGGAGCTGTACTGATGATCAGGAGGAATGTCACAAGTTTGAGGTCATCCCAGAGACTCATCCTGTAAGACAATGTGGGTAGAAATCGGGAATGAGAAAGGTGCAGTCACTGTGATGTGTAGACCTTCCAATAGCCAGAAAGTGAGAGGAAAAAATATGACAGCAGGTGATGGGCTGACATAAAAAACAATAGAGAAGCTATAGTGGGTGAATAATCTGCCCAGCATGACTGAGACTACCTTACGACCTGTGGTATGGACGGGGCATTATTTGTGAGGCGTGTTCAGGAAGGTTTCGAGAAACAGTATATAGATGGTCCGCCAGGGAGGGGACATATTTGGCATAGCATTGGGAAATGAGCCTAGCAAGATGATTGGAGGTTCATTGGGAAAGATTTAAGAATGATAATGCAGGAAGTTTTCAGATGGTTGTTGATAAGGCTAAGAATCGATCTGAAGCTGGATGAATTAAAGTTTGTGGAAGACAAATTACTGCAGAACTGGACAGGAATCATTGAGAGTAGTCTGGAAGCTGATGTTACTGGGTGGAGCTCATGTTAAGTGATGTCTGACATGCGAGAGTCACTTACTGTTCAGTCGGTCAGAATTCAGGACTTCTCTGTCCCTATGAGGAAGTTAGAGAAGGACGGGGACATTCAGGAACTGAGCGTGATGAGAAATACTGTATGTGTTGAAAAATGCAAGAGAAGTCATGTGTATGGTTGAGGATGATGAAATTAGACAGGGTCTTGGAAGACCACACCAGAAGCAAGAAACAAGTCATGCAGTGAATCAGTAGAGCGAAGTGTGACCAGAAAATGAATACTCTGAGTTTATGCCTGGAGCCAGAGTTAGCATGCAAGATAGAAAATGAATACTCCGCAATCAATAGTGTTCACTAAGGAGAAGGACATGGAGAACAGTGTGATCGAAAGGGGGCATGGTGATTTTCTCTGGCGTTTTGATACGAAAGAGGAGGTGCTGTTGGGACTCTTTTAGACGGGGAAACCCTTTGGGTCATTTAGTCCTTTGGGATACATAGACCACATGCAGTTAAGTAGATTGTTTAAACTGCTGGCACTGTACTGTAGGAGACAGAACTTATCAATATCTGGTCTGTACTGCAAAGGGAAGGAGACCATCTATCTCTGGTAGAAACATCTCTGCATATGTAACTATTCAGAAAAGGCAGCAGTTGAATACGGAACGGGGCAGTGAACTTTGCAACATCGAGAACTTCATTACCAGAAAACAGGTCTATAAATCTGACAGCACTGTGCAGTGAGCACACGAACCTATACACACCCAGCACTGTACTCCATCATTAAACACTTTTACAACACAGGCACTTCAAGGACTGACACCTGTACAATACAGACAATCTTCTACTATTCATAGACACTATCCCCTCCCTCCCACTGGGCATCTCTCAGGATGTAACCTTAAGTTAATAAAGGAGAACCATTTATTATGTTTGTTTCCATTTCCAAAAGTTATGGAAACACCACCGGCAGAAAGAGGAACAGGAATGTACGCAGGTTATGAAAAGTTGTAAAAGCAACAAGCACCCCAACAGCAATATCATATCACCACCAAGAAATTAACTGAAATGTGACATACAAATTGCAGCTGCTTTCTCTGTAGAGTTTTGAATACGGCTTGTGGCTGGTTGATCTAGTGAGACAGCACACCAATTACCATAGCACCGGTGCAGCAATAAAATTATAGACTCCATGCTCGTCTCAAGTCAGATCCACTCTACAGTTCTGCTTATTCGATCGTTGTCAATGTCTTGCCGTTGCTGTCCTCAGTCAGATCAGTTAAGCTAATCTAAGATTACTTAAGATGGTGATGTCACTCACTCTCACTCACGCGACAGATAGTATACATACATTGTGTAGGATGCAGGCGTAGATCCATGCTCTCGCGAGACTAACGGATGCCCCACACACACAGATTGTGTTTTTACAAGCTAGTGTGGGTCTGGCACGTGCATGTATTTGGCCGGCGTGAAAAATGGATCGAGTTTTAGTGAGAAAACGACTTCATCTAAAGGAATTAGTGTTGTCTCAGCCTGAGCCTTAATTGAAAGTGACATGCAGAAAGAAGTAAGTGGGATGAGGTCGACAACAGTTCATCGAAGGAGTGTGAGGACGAAGTAGAGGAACAAAACATGGAGCGGGATTCGGAAGAGAACGCGGATGAAACTGCTCTTAGGGCTAGTAGAAATATTGTTAGTGATGATAGCCAGCAGCCTGAGGAAAGACCCCGTTTTCCTATTATTGAGAGACCTAACCAATTCCCCTCTACCACCACTCTCCTCCGTCTAGCGGAATTATTTCTTACTCTCAATAATATCTCCTTTGGCTCCTACCACTTCATACAAACCAAAGGTGTAGCCATGCGCACCCGCATGGGTAGCTGCTATGCCTACCTTTTTGATGGCTTTGTGGAACAGTCCATGTTCCAAGCCTATAAGGGGACCCGTCCCCCTCTTATCCTTCGGTACATCGACGACTGTATTGGCCCTGCCTCCTGCACGCATGCTGAGCTCGTTGACTTCATTAACTTTGCCTCCAACATTCACCCTGCCCTTAAATTTACCTTGTGCATTTCCGACACCTCCCTCCCCTTTCTTGATCTTTCTGTCTCCATCTCTGATATCTACTATAAGCCTACTGACTCTCATAGCTACCTGGACTATTCCTCTTCCCACCCTGTCTCTTGCAAACATGCCATCCCTTTTTCGCAATTCCACCGTCTCCACCGCATCTGCTCTCAGGATGAGGCTTTTCATTCCAGGACAAAGTAGATCTCTTCCTTTTTAAAACAAAGGGGCTTCCCTTCCTCCACCATCAACTCTGCTCTCAAACGGATCTCCCCCATTTCCCGCACATCTGCCCTAACCCCATCCAACCGCTAGCCCACTCGGGTAGGGTTCTCCTTGTCCTCACCTATCAATCCAACAGCCTCCAGTTACAACGTATAATGCTCCGTAACTTCCGTCACCTCCAACGGGATACCACTACCAAGCAAATACACCCCCCCCCCCCACCACCACCTTATCTGCATTCCGCAGGGATCGCTCCCTACGCGACTCCCTTGTCCGCTCGTCCCCGCATCACTTCGCACCGATCTCCCTCCTGGCAGTTATCCTTGTAAACCTCCCCTTACACTTCCTCCCTCACCACCATTCAGGGCCCCAGACAGTCCTTCCAGGTGAGGTAACACTTCACCTGTGAGTCGGCTGGTGTGGTATACTGCGTCTGGTATTTCCGGTGCGGACTTTTATATATTGGTGAGACCCGACGCAGCCTTGGAGACCATTTCGCTCAACACCTACGCTCTATCCTCCAGAGAAAGCAGGATCTCCCAGTGGTCACACATTTTAATTCCACGTACCATTCCCATTCTGATATTTCTATCCATGGCCTCCTCTACTGTCAAGATGAATCCACACTCAGGTTGGAGGAACAACACCTTATATACCGGCTGGGTAGCCTCCAACCTGATGGCATGAACATTGACTTCTCTAACTTCCGTTAATGCCCCTCCTCCCCTTCTTACCCCATATCTGATTTATTTTATTCACCCCTTTTTCTCCATCTCTCTCTGTTGCTCCCCTCCCCCTTTCTTTCCCCCTAGGCCTCCCGTCCCATGATCCTTTCCCTTCTACACCCCCTTTGCCAATCACCTTTCCAGCTCTTGGCTTCACCCCACCACCTTGGGTCTTCTCCTATCATTTCGCATTTCCCCCTCCCCATCCTACTTTCAAATCTCTACTATATTTTCTTTCAGTTATATCTGACGAAGGTTCTCGGCCCGAAATGTCAACAGTGCTTCTTCCTATAGATGCTGCCTGGCCTGCTGCGTTCCACCAGCATTCTGTGTGTGTTGCTTGAATTTCCAGCATCTGCAGATTTACTCGTGTCCGCTAGTCTTCAGTGTCAGTTGACTCTACAGTCCAATTTCTTAGGCAAGGCGGAATGTAAAAAGGCAGCAATGCGTTGCTGTGTCCAAGACTTGACAAATACTACAATGGAATGAATGGAGTTAACTCTTATTTTCGGTTCATATTCTATACCTTCACAGTATGGTCCGGGTCAATTTTGACCCGGCCCCAGAATCCCGTCATAACAAATATATATACCAATTTTGAACCACAGATGTATTTAAAATGTATGGGTAGCCTATCTGACATTAATAAATGGGCTATTAATCCTTAATCCAGAGATCTAAAAGTCATTTCAATAGATATGGGTCAATTTTGACCCGGAACGGCTTCAATGTACTTAAATCCTTAATTAATGTTTCACAGATCTAAAATCTATTTCAATAGATACGGGTCAAATTTTACCCCAAACAGCATCAATGTACAATCCTTTGTAGCTACTGTACAAAAGTACAACATTTTAAAATATTTTCATTTTTGTGCATTTTGCATTACTTTAGGAAACGTCATCAAATTTCGGCTAAAATGGCATTTAGGGTGCTTTTACTGTTGTCAAATGTCAAAACGTGTCAAATTTGACTCGAGCAGTATGTAAACGTAAAATATGATCACAATGAAATAATAATCAGCTGACACGTGCATATTCAGGAGTGCAATTGCGTAATTGCTGCGCTGCTGAATCTGCGGTTGTGACAACGATAGGTGCAATCACTGTGATGGGATTATACAGTAGACCTCCCAACAGCCAATAAGAGAGAGGAATATACTGTCATACGCTGGGCGTTGGAAACGGAACCAAATGCAAGACATAGACACTGAATTACTAGGGAAAGGACCAGGTGTGAAAGAAAGCAAGGGAAGTGGGGAAGAAACAACGCTAGACAAGACACTCACCCTGGAGAAGACTAGGAGGCAGGGCCTGGGCTAGGACTAGACTAGGAAAGTGGGACCTGAACGAGGAACTAGGAACTGGGAACTAGGAGCTAGGAAGCTGAACAAGGACTGCGAGCCGGAGACTCGTCAGGGACCCTGGACTTGGGTCTTGACTCAGGCTAGAACTCCGGATCCAGGCGAGGACTAATGTAGCAAGGCAACAGGACTGGGCGTGGGGGAAGGACGCGGGACTCCAGGGCTGGACAAGGACATGAAGCTCAGACTTGGTCTTGGTCGAGGGAGAGCAGGAATGCAGAACCTAGGTTGAGGGAGAGCAAAGCAGAAGCGGGGAGAAGCGCAGCTGGACACGGACACTGACCAGACCAGAATTGAGGGCCTAGGCTACGACTTGGATTTGAACAAGGACTAGAACCTCCTGGGAGCCTTGGACACGGACTGGAACCTCCTCGGAGCCTTGGACACGGACCGGAACCTCTCCGGAGCCTTGGACACGGACTGGAATCTCTTCGTAGACTTGGACACGGACTGGAACCTCCTCGGAGCCTTGGACAGGAAATGGAACCTCCTCGGAGCCTTGGACACGGACTGGAATCTCTTCGTAGACTTGGACACGGACTGGAACCTCCTCGGAGCCTTGGACAAGAAATGGAACCTCCTCGGAGCCTTGGACACGGACTGGAAACCTCCTCAGACCCTTGGACATGAACGCGGGAACACTGAGCCTTCGACTTGAGCACAGGAACAGAGAACACTGAGCCGGGACCCCTCCTTGGGAACAGGACCTAGGGCCGGGACTCTTACACAGCAAGCTGAACATGAGGAGACAGTTCCTAACGTTAGGTAGCGGCAAACGGCCGGACCTACTTAATGAAGGCGTGAAGACAAAGAGACAGTACCAAACAAGGCGGGGCACCAGACACAGGTGTCAGGACGAGGTTCCTGACACAGGTTGCAGGGCGAGGCTTCAGACAAGGGCTACAGAAAGAAGGAAGTGAAAGAATAGGGAACAGTCCAGCCTCAGGGTAACGGCAAGGATGGCCTGACCTACCACATAGACGCGAAGATGGGATAGTGACGAGAGGAACCAGCCACTACGCTCGAACCCAGGGGCACACATGTGCCTATGATTAAGCCTAACTGAAACAAGGGACAGCTGGGAGACTCAGAGTCCGGAGTCCACGTTCCGGACCGTGAATGCGGAATGCGGACCTCACGGACCGGACCAGGACACAGATATTTCAGCACGATGTTTCCTATAGTGTAGGGGTCTAGGACCAGAGTGAACAGTCTTAGAATAGAGCAACATCCACCTAGATCTGAAATGAAGAGACATTTCTTCAGAAACTAGGTAGTGAAACTGGAGTTCATTAACATAGGTAGATGTGGAGGCCAATCCCATTCAGAATAAAAGGAAGACTGATGCGTTTGTGATTAGTCAGTGCATGAAAGTGTTTTGGGGAACAAGTAAGAGAATGGTGTTGAAAGGGATTTAAAAAAAAAACAGCCATTGCGGAATGGTGGATCAGACAGGATTTGGCTGAATGACCTAATTCTGCCCCTTTGTCTTATGGCATGAGCAGAGTCATAACAGAAACATGGATGAGGGAAGGGCAGAAGGGACAGCTCAGAGTTCCAGGATACAAAGATACAGGGAAGAGGGTCGGAGGATTTACCCTCCAGAGGAAAATGGACATTATTACCTGAATCTTCTGGTGAGGCCATATCGATACCAGTTAGATAGAAGGAAATGGTATATTTCCCCAACAGTCAACATGAATTGGAATCACAGATATGCAGTGAGACTGCAGTTGCAAACATAATAAGGTAGTATTAATAAGAGATTTTAACTTCGTAATGTTGACTGCGCGTTTCATAGTGTAAAAAGCATAGAGCTGAATATGTGAAATGTGTCCAAGAATGCTTCCTTCATCCTGATAGAGACGAACACTACTTGAGAGGGTACAAAACTGGTACTCCTTCTGAGAAATGATGCAGCGTAAGTGGCACAATTGTCTGCTAGTGAGCAGTTTAGTTCCAATAACCAGAATTTTCATAGCTTGTAACACGGTTATGGTGAACAATGCAATCCATTAACGTATTAAGTTCCTGAACAGGATCAAAGCAAAGTTAGGAACAATTAAGCGGGATCCTGGTCACCTCACTACAGGAAGGATATGGATACTATGGAGTGCAGAGGATATTTACAAGGATGTTACCTGGATTGGAAGGCGTACCTTATCAGAACAGATTGAGTGCACTTGTCCTTTCCTTCTTCCGGCGATGAGAGGTGACCTGACAGAGGTGTATAAGATGATGAGGGGCATTGATCGTGATTTTCCCACGGCTAACACAAGGGGGCATAATTCTAATTTTCCTGGAAATAGGTATCAAGGGGATGTCAGAGGTAGCGTAAGTCAGAGGAATGCACTGCTGGCGACAGTGGTGGAAGTGGATACATTAGGGTCTTTTAAGAGCTCTTAGATAGGTACATGCAGGTTAGAAAAATAAGGGGCTATGCGGTAAGGACCTTCTAGGCAGCCTCAAGAGTAGGTTACATGGTCGGCACAACAGTACGGGCCGAAGGGCTGTAAATTTCTATGTTCTATGTTGTATGAATCTGCTCTACCGTTCCTGGCCTCCTTGTATCTGGCAAGTCCAACTGCTGGTAAGTTAGTGTCCTGGCAAAAGCTACTCAATAAAATCAAATGAATACTCCAAGCAACTCTGTGAAAAAAGGTTATTGAAAAGCAAGAACATTGGTGAAGCTCAAAGGCAGCAGTTATTCTCTGTGCAGTCTGTCCCATCTCAGCCACTGCAGCATGCAACTCCTACCGAGTTGTCATAGGTCTGTTTTTTGGCCTCAATCACTAGTCCCCTTCTTGCACGATCTCTCATTTTTTTGAGGACAGTCTGCTCTTTGCAGATTTACAGCTTTGTCATATTCTTCACAACTACTTGCGTCCCTGAAATGAACCCTATGACACATCACAAACTGTAACCGACCAGTCTGAGAATCATTAAGTTATTTCTTTTGGTGTTCATTTCATATAATTTACAATCAGATGCGCAGTGGCTTATCTACATAGAAACCAGACCAGATGCATTTTAACAATTTGAAATATATTAGCATTAGAACAATGACACATCGGCTGCACATTTGAGATAAAAGCCGATGTACGGCGTAGGCAGTGATCCTGTATTTGAGGTTAGCAGAAAGAAGGCAGGAGAGTAGCATCTGGACTAATTCTCCTCCCGAGTTGTTAGTTACGCAATCAAATTAAGCGGTAATGTACAAGGGTGATTGATAAGTTCCTGTCCTAAGGTTGAAGGTGTCAATTTTAGAAAACTTATCACATTTATTTTTCAACACAGTCCCCTCCTACATTCACATACTTTTTCCAGCTGTCGTGGAACATACGGATCTTGGTCCTCCAGAAAGTGTACCCAGATGGATGATTGATAGGTTCGTGGCCTCAGGTAGAAGCGGATGAGTTATACAGCTCGTGATAATGCACATGCAGGACAACTCTTTGAGTGATTATGCAGAAAGTTTTAAGTTAATACCTCATCTCATTCTACCTTAGGCCACGAACTTATCAACCAGCCCTCATACACGATTGTTAGGTGCCTTTGAGGGAGATAGACATGATCTGCGGATTGCAGTGAACTCTCAATAGATAACTGTCAACTTGAATTCTACGCAGAAAAGAGGAATGTCCAGGACACGTTGTAACATGTCCACTGTGGTCAGTGTTAAGACTCCAGAATCAACAATATTATCATCACGGTCAACGGTGGGCGTGGAGTAGCAATGACGTCGGCAGCTTGGTCTGCACCGATATCATCATTGTAGTTCAGTGAGCTGAGATCCAGAGAAGCCATGACAACATCAGAGTGGTCAGTGACGTGCTTTGAACGTACAGACCATTTTGCATATTGAATATAAGAGCACGTAACCGTTCAGACTTTCCAGCTTAACACTCAATGTGTTTTGTTCATGTCCGCTGTTCTGCAGTTCCAATTCAGGGAGTGGATCTCCACGGGGTCAGAGAGAAGAGTCTGAATGTGACTACTGGAGATTTCGGACAGATTCATCAAGTTTGTGTTTCACGTCCTTCCCCATCTACAGAGAAATCTTCATTGGAATGTTTACTCCGATTGGAGCAACAATTATATTTATTGGAAATTCTTAAATAATAATGTGTCCTATTTTCATTTTATACCATCATGTGGTGTATCCCATATTTCTGCATGTTCTGAACTACAACAGGTTAGCTGCATTTATTTCTGACTGCAATTAATCTGATCTGTGATGCAGAATAATTCTCTTTGCTGTGCACAGCCTGCTTGGAACAACATAAACCTGAACCTTTATTTGCAGCATTCTTCACAATATTTCTGAGTGTTTAACTACGTTGTACGTACGTCTATCTCCACGTGGGATATTTCAACAATTACATTTATTATGTTTGTTACAGAATGCGAGGTCATAACAAAGAAGCAGCTGTGTAAATCTGTCAGTGATGGTGACGCGATATTTTTATGTTACCCAGTGTGTTCCATTATCTGCATCACTGAATACAAGCTGCTCCTCTTTTCATTATTTAGGTTCTTTATCCACTTCTCCACTGAACTATGTCCAAAATTATTTTTGCGCAGATAGCCAAATAAAGTAGAGTTAAGGCGCTCGTTCCCACCACTAGCTTGCAGGTTACACATGAGCATGCTTTAGTGCTGATTACTGATGTATATTAGATATGGTCTAAGAACCTGTAGCATAGTTACAGACTGACTGCGTTGCATGCCTATGCCCGGGTTCGGGTCATCTTATCTGTCCTGTGGAGGAACTTGCAGTGGGAGGGAAATGGTCTAGTTGTCGTGGTCTATGTGGGAACCGATGACCTTGGTAGAACGAAGAAAAAGGATCTGCTAAGGGAATTTGAGCAGCAAGGGAAAAATTAAAATCTAGAACACAGGTGGTAATATTTGCATTACCACCTGAGCCAAGTGCAAAATGGCATAGGGTGCAAAAGATTAGAGAGTTATTTGCCAGTTCACGAAGGTTACTATCGATTACAGGGAGACCCTGATCATTTGGAGAAGAGGGCCACAGCGGCAAATGGATTACAATACAGATACGCACTTTCTAATGAGGTTGGTGGCTTTCCAGTGAAAGTCAATGCTATGAGCAATGTTCTATTACATTACTACACGTCAATCAGTAGCACTGCTGCCAGTCATGTGACAGTCAGTGTTGGCTCACTCAAGCCAGTCCCTCATTCTCCAGTAGCAGAACAACACGACCCTGTGGTCCTTCAGCACCGAGTCCTTGCCATGGCTGCACCGAGCTTCACTGTGTCCCTCAGTATGGACTGCTGCAAACACAAATGTGCCAGTAGGATCCAGGGGGCAAACAGCTGGTTTGTCGTTTCACTGGATATTAGCACAGAACACATAAGGTGCCTGCTCAACGTTTTCCCAGTCATTTGCCTTCTTTACCTCCTCCAAACATGATGCTGCTCCACTCAGATGGATGCTCCATGACAAACTGTCTGTTTCTGCCTCCTTTTATACACAGCACCTCGAACTACCCGAGGAAGGTGCAGAGAGAAAGTCTTGGGAAGAGGATGAGAAGAGTCAGACTGATGGACGGCAGAGATAGGTCCCTCATCTTCAAGCTCCACCTGTACTTTGAAACATCCACCAATTTCCAACGGTATATGTACAACAGAACTGAAAGGGAGCACTCAAGTCAAACTCTGTCACACACGGGGTGCATACTGAAGGATTCCCTGGTTTTACTGTTCCCAGCTCTGCTCCAGACTTATAAAGAATAATTTTCTATTCTACAAAGAAACTCTTGACGTGTCGTTGAAAGTGATGTCAGTCCTTCCCCAGGACCAATAACAGAGCAGCGCTCCGTCCTCAGACACAGCAGCTGCAGGGCGAGGGTACAGTTGGTCTCAGTGTAAAACAAAATTGTGAGCAGTAAATTAAATATGGTCACAGGAAGGAGCTGCATATGCCAGCAGATTTGTGCTAATACAGCCTTCTACAGCACAATTAAAGGGATTCAGGAGCTAAATCGTACTGGAGCCTCGACGAATACAAAAATAGGAAATTGCTCAAAGAGGTGATTAGAAAAGGCAAAAAGTGGACATAAACTTGGTGAGCAAGATCAGGAATAATATCAAGACATTTTACCTTTATTTCCTGGAGTGTATGAGAATGAGGGGAGATTTGACAGAATTATACAAAATTATGAAGGGTATAGATCAGTTGAATGAATGTATTGTATTCTGAGAAATGTATTTGATCCAACAGTTATTGCAAGGAGATGATTGAAGGCTAACCGGGAGGGGGACCTCAGTATTCCAAAATATTCAATGTTCCAGCACGGTCCGAAGCCCGGATTCAAATGGAGTAGAGTTGGATAACCTAACACCAGCAACTCAATCCCACAAAAACTAAGGGTTACAGAAGCTCCAAAGACTTTATCCCTGAGAAAGGATGTATCGACCACGCAGACTGGCTGCACCTGGGGAGAGCTTGAAAGACTGGCTTGGCACTGATAACTCGGGTCAGTGGTCTGTACCCCAGTGGGCGAGATGTGCGAAACTGACCACCGTCTGACTGAAAGACATAGAACAACAGATTCTTATTCGAGCTTTGGCTTTCTCACCATCTGGTGCCCTCTAGTTGCGGATTCCACATTCCTATTAAAATTCTCTGTTCATTCACACCATCTGCGACCTTCATTGTCTCATACACCTCTACAATATTACCCCTGATTCTCAAGCATTCCAAAAAAATCCTAAACTGCTCATAACTCAGTCATTTGCGACTCAACAATGACCTTGTAAACTTCCCAGCCTTATTTACAGCTTAATGGCAACTTTCCTGTTACAGTGTGACCAAAGCTAAACACTATATTTCAATGTGACCTCACATCTTATACAACTCCAACACAGCACCCCGACCTCTATCCGCGGGGTATTGACTGATGAAGGCCAATGTACCAAAAGGTTTCATCACCAACTTGTCCATCTTTGATCCAGTTTCAGAAACTGTCAGCTCATTGAGTGAAAGACAATTCATATTTGATTAGCAAGAAAAGAGTATTGCTAGATGTTAGAAGGGAACCTGTAGTTGTAGTAGACTTAGACTTTCAGGGGGCATCTAACAAGGTACCACATGGAAGGCTGTGCACTACACCAGAAATCACAAGACGAGTTCTCAAGGATAAACCGCTGGTTTTCACATAGAAGACAGAAACTCAATGAACAGGTTCGTTTCAGGATGGGAGAATGAAACCACTGGAACTTCCTTTCGATCCGTTCTGTACCCTCAATGAAAAACTAATAATTTTAAAGTCATGGAGGAGAGAGCGAAACTTGGGTGGTAATGGGTTGTCTAAGGGAGCAGGGGTAAGTAGAGGACCGTCAATTATTCACAATCAATATTGATCACTTGGACGAGGAGGGATGAGTATGAGGGGTCCAAGGCTAACAGTCAATGACAGAGAATGTGGAGAGGGTAATATTGTGATGGGGCATTTGGTCTCTACAACAGGATATAGTGAGGCTGGGTAAAAGCGAGAACACTTGGAAAATGGAGTTTAATGTGGTAAACAGTGATGGCGTGTTCCGTGGTGGAAAGAATCAAAAGGCAGACTATAATTTATATAGAGATAAACAACACATGAGTGGAGTACAGAAGGGTACAGGTGTTGCCTTGTACAAATGATGCACCATCAATAACTCTGAGACGTGGGTTAAGGTAGGCTTTTATTGGCTGGAAGAAAGCACAAGCAGCAAGTGACCATCACACGACATTCTGGAGACTGAGGAAGGGTCTGTGGCTCCAATCGCCTTTATACAGGGGTCTGTGGGAGGAGCCACGGTATGTGGGAGGAGCCACAGGAGCAGTTAGCAGGGGGGCGTCTCCAGACAGGTATATGTAGTTCACCACAACAAGTTACACACAAACAGAAGACAGGTGCAGTGAATTTGAAAAGTTCCGATTTAAAAAACTAGACAACTTAAATTGTTTAAAATTTTAAAAGAATTGTGAAGCTGAATCCAAATACGCAGAAATTGCTTAATAACCGGCTAAAGATTCAAATTTGAAATATTTGAGACTTGTAAAGGTAATGGAGCTCGTAATATCGAAGTTAAGTGAACTTATTTAACAGCTTTTAATTCCAAATCAATCCATAGTGTTTTTGGCGCGTATCGAACCAGTATAACCAAAAACATAACTGTCTAATAATAATAATAGTCTTAAATTAAGAAGTGCGAGTCCAGCATATTTTTGGGGTTTTTGTAAATAATACTTGTTAATTCTTGGTCTCTTACTGTTCCAAATAAAGGAAGAAATAAGAGTGTCAATTTGATCAAAAACAATTTTAGTTAAAAAGATAGGTATATTTTGGAAAAATATATAAAAATCTAGGTAAAATCATCATTTTCACAGCATGGATACGACCTATTAAAGAAAGAGTAAGTGGATTCCATCTAGGAAATAGTAGCTTCGTGGAGCCTACTATAGGAACTATATTAGCTTTATAAAAGATCTTTATTGTTTTAGTAATTATAATGCCTAAATATCTAAATGTATTAACAATTCTAAAAGGAAATTCATTATATGTGCTAAAGGAGCATTCAATGAACACAATTCCCTTTTATTCAAATTAAGTTTACATCCTGAAAATGTACCAAAATCTTTGTGTTTCCAAAAGATTAGGGATTGATTCCACAAGATTCGAAAAAAAAAATCAAAAGATCATCTGCATAATGAGAAATCTTGTGTATGGTTCCATATATAGAAATACCATGAATGTTTTAGCCTCACGTAATTTTATAGCTAAAGGCTCCAATACAAGATTACTTAATAAAGGGCTTAATGGACGTCCCTGTCTAGTACCACGAGAAAGTGAAAAGAATGAAGACCTGCAATTATTAGTAATGAAGATGGCAATAGGGTTCTTATCAATCATTTGAACTCATATATTAAAATTATTACCAAAACCAAATTTTTCTAATACTTTAAAAAAATATGGCCACTCAAGTGGATCAAATGTCTTTTCTGCATCAAGAGAGATAACACATTGAGGTCGCTTAGATAATGGTGAATAAATAATGTTCATCAATCTCCGAACATTGGAGAAAGAGTAACGGCACTTAATAAAGCCCGTTTGGGCCATAGAGATGATTTTAATTAAAACATTTTCCAAGCGATTAGCCATTATTTTATAAAGAATTTTTGCATCCACATTTAATAGCGAAATAGGTCTAAAAGATGAACATTCAACAGGGTCTTTATCTTTTTTAAGAAATATGGAAATAGATGCTTCATAAAAGAAGAAGGTAAAGTACCCTTCTCAAAGGATTCATGAAACATTTCCAAAAGATACGGAGAAAGTAATCTTTCAATTTTTTTTTTGAAAAATCCCACAGATTAACTATCAAATCCAGGAGCTTTACCTGATTGCATTGATAAAATAGCTTTCTGAATTTCATGCTCGGTAATTGGAGCATCAAACATCTGTTGATCTTCACCAGAAATTTGTGCAAATTTAATCTTATGTAAAAAAAAACCTCCATTTTGGAGGAATCTGCAGGAAATTGAGATCTATAAAGATCAGAGTAAAAATCCTGAAAAGTGTTATTAATATCCTCATAGTTACTTACTATATCTCCATTGTTTTTACGAATGTTTAAAATATGTCTTTTAGCTCTAGCTGCTCTTAATTGGGAAGCTAAGAGCTTATTATTTTTATCCCCAAAAATATAGAAATGACTTTTCAATTTAAGCAAATATCCTTCAATAGGATATGTTAGTAATAAGTTATACTGTGATTGTAATTCTACTCTTCTTTTAAATGAAACAACATTTGGAGAGATTGCATTAATGTTATCTAATTCTTTAATTTGTTTAGAGATTTTGTCTAAATCCATTCTTGTTTGTTTCTTCAATTTAGCTATATACGGAATAATTTGATCACGTAAATAAGCTTTTAATGTATCCCAAATTACTAACTTTGAGACGTTTCGTATATTATTAAAGAGAAAAAAATATTTTATCTGAGTTTCAATAAACTCAGCGAATTCTGAACTTTGTAATAAATGTTCTGGAAAACGCCAAAATGTTCTGGTAGAAACAACATCTTTCAATTCAACTAATAAATTTAAAGGAGCATGATCTGAGATAGCAATCGTATCATACTCACATTTCTGAACATTGCCTAAAAGTCGAGGGTCGACTTTAAATAGTCGATTCTCGAATATTTATTATGAACATGTGTGAAAAAAGAATATTCTCTATCGCTAGGATGCATATCCCTGCAGTTCTCAATTAAACCATAATCAGTTAAAAAGGAATTAATAAGTGATGCAGAACGATTAGAGAGTTCATGTTTGGATAATGATTTATCCATTAAAGGATTTAAACAAGTATTCAAATCACCACACATTAATAACATATATTCATTTAAATCAGGTAATAGAACAAAAATGGCTTTATAAATGAGGGATCATCAACATTTGGTCCATATATATGAACCAGAACCATTTTCTTGTTACAAATTATTCCTTTAACCATTAAAAATCTACCATTAATATCGGCTATAATATCCTCCTGATTGAAAGGAATATTGGAATCAATAAAAACAGAGACACCTCTAGTTTTACTCTGGAAATTTGCATGAAACTGAGGACTCTTCTAAAATTTAAAAAATCGATTTTTATCACATAACCTGATATGCGTCTCTTGAGCAAAAATTATTTCTGGCTGGAATCGGTTTATAACTTTTAATGTTTTCTTACACTTAATAGGATGATTCCAACCGCGAACATTCCAAGTTAAAACATTTAGATGTTTGGATATCATCATGAAACTTTGTATCTAAAAGAAGTATTTAGACGTATGTCAGGATAAGGTGATGGAAAATGGCAGAGATGTACAACAATAAAAATAAGTAGCATATTCTCTGAAATTTCATAATAGGCATAAAAAAGAAGAAAAAAACAACACACAAACTGCAAAGCCCAGAAGCAAGTCGATATCTATCAACGCAAGCCCCAAGAAAGCATAGACGAAAATACAGCTGCGCCTACCTAAGTAATAATAAATTAAATAAAATCTCTCTCTCTCTGTGGAACATAAATCTCATTACAGTCGACATAAATTTCAATATAATTAACTTGGAAGGACAGTGTTTTTCTTGTAAAGCAAAACGATCTTCAATTTGAGAGTAACCTTCATAATATTAGATAAGGGAAGAAAAACACATCCAAAACAATTCCTGAAATATTTGCACAAAAGAAAAATTATCGCCATCTTTAAATTGTCCAATCTATCTTTAAAACACAAGGCAATCCAAATAATTACTTAAAAGATCTTCAATAAAGCATACGGAATACAAAAAAAAAACAATTAATTCATTTAAACGCTGCAAAAATTCTAGATGGTTCAATCTTAACTACAGCCTATCAACAGTTCTCCCACTATATCTTCTCTCTTTTAATCTTTTTATTAGTATTAAAAATATTATGAACAAAATACAATTAAAATATTAATAATGGATTACAAACATATAAATTCCCATTACACATGAAGGAATACATAAACAATGAATACAGTATAAGTAAGCTTTCCCAAAACATAAACCATATAGTATATATATGAACAAGGTAAGTCTAGATATTCCATAATGTATAATATAAAAAAAGAGAAAGAAAATAAATCTATATATGAAAGTTAACTAATCTACTAATCTAATATCTAAGAAAAAAAAACAAAAAAGAAGAAAAAACTAAAAAAAAACTAAAAAAAAGAGAAGTAAAAAAAGGGCTTTTCTCACTTTGATGGCTAGAAGATCTATTTTGTTGAATTGGAAGGAAATTAATCCTCCCACGGTATTTCATTGGCTTTCTCAAACTATGTTATGTCTAAATTTAGAAAAAATTAGAAGTGCTGTATTTGATACTTCTATTAAATTTGAAAAGATATGGAGACCATTTATTCAATATTTTCATATGATGTAATGGCCCTGTGCCAGGCTTATTGGTTTTTTCAGCCTTAATCGTATGTATGTTGAGAGGATCGGAGTTGACGACATTGATGTTTATGTATGTTTGTGAGATACTATGAACAGCCCACTATATCTTCTGAGGTTAAAACCATCCAAACCAGACTTTTTCAGAGATAATAATGCATTTTAAGGTAAAGACTTTCTGTGACCAACCAATCTTCCAATCTTATCAGTCTTTACACCGCGAGACACTCAAGCCGTTATAAATCATTCAAACTTCAGGCTTCAGACCCGTCGTCATTGAAATATTTGCACAGAAGGAAAACAAACATTTACCATCTTTAAATTATCCGGTCTTTCCTTAAAACTTCAAAAAAATCCAAGTAATTACTTAAAAAAATTACAAAAGCATACGGAACAAAAAAAAACAACAGTTGGTTCATTTAAATGCTACAGGAAAAAAAGGTCTAGATGGTTCATAATTATCTACAGTCTTTTAACAGTTCTCCCGCTATATCTTCGGAGGTTAAAACCATCCAAACCAGTCTTTTTCGGAGAAAAATTACATTTTAATATAAAAACATTTATAACCATCAAATCTTCCAATTTCATCACTTTACACCACGAGACAATCAAACTATTATAAATCATTCAATCTTCAGGCTTCAGACTCGTCTTCGGACTTGTCGGACATAGCGTTAATAAAACAGAGTGCTTCGGATGGATCATCAAAAATACGAACTCCAGAATTTTTAACAAAAAAACTTAATTTGTCTGGGTATTCTAACGATGGGAAAAGCTTCTTTTGATACGCTAGTTTCACAGAAGAAGCAAATGCAGCACGTTTCTTAACAATTTCGTGTGGAAAATCTTGAAAAAACGAACTTCTGAACGTTGAAATTGGAATAATCTTTGTTTTCTTGCAAGCTTAATAATGCGGTCCTTGTCTTTAAAACGAAGAAAACGCACAACAATGTGCCTGTTTTTACCTTCATCTAAAGATTTTAAAGCACCGGTTCTGTGAGCCGATTCAATCTCCGGGAGTTGCGGACAAACCTCCGGAAATAAAGACTGAAACATTTTAGCAAAATAATCCAGTGTGTCGGCAGATTCTGATTTCGCTTTTAATCCAACAATTCCAATATTATTCCGACGCGATCGAGCTTCCAAATCCACGATTCGTTGTTGAACCTTATCCAAACGGGAAGAAAGGTCAGCCGCATTTTGACTAACTTCTTTAAGATTGAGGCTCAAAGATTCAATTCTTTCTTCAAATTTCTCTTTTAGTTGAGTTATTGCAGTGCAGATACCGCTGTTTTGCGATTCTAATCTCTTGACCCAAGGGGATTCTTCCCAGAACTCGTCAGCTTTTTTAGACTTTCCGTTAGTCGGGTCCGGATTTCGCTTGGTGCTCTTCGATGTAGCCATATTTATAACTATTGTTGTACAGATTCGACTGAATAAAGTTAAAATTTCAAAGTTTAAATCGGAAAAGTGAGAGATTAATGGCGGACAGTAAGCAACTGAGTCTAACATGCCCGATAGCGGGAGGCGGAGTCCCCACTCGCACCTTCTATTGGGTAGCAGACAAAAAGGAGTGAGAACAGACAGCACCAGCATCGGTCCTACTGCCACAGCACCTAAAAAAAAAAATCCATACCCTCCTTCGAAGTTTCCGTGCTTTATTCTTTTAACAACATTAATTCACAGTGGTTTAATTTGGCTTTTTGAAACTGAATAATAGAACGACTATTTCGTGTCAAAATGAAAATGATATCTAGCAAAGTAATAAAACGAAAATAATCCATTGTATAAGTATTCACCCTCTTTAATATGACACAACAAATCAACGCTGGTGCAGCCAATTAGTTTTAGAATTCCTATAATGAGTTAAATGGAGATCATTGTGTGCAGCCACGATGTTTCAATTGACTGTCGTAAAAATACACCAGGTCCAATTGCTGCAGAGTCAGTGTTCTGGCAAAAACTACACCATGGATACAAAAGAACGTGTGTAACTCCTTCCAAGTTATCATAGGTCTCCTGGTGCCCTCCATCACTAGTCCCTTATTTTGCACGATCTCTGGTTTTTGAGGACAGCCTGCTTTAGGCAGCTTTAGGCAGCTGTGCCTTATTCTTTCCATTTTGTGATAATTGATATAACTGAACTTCAAGGGATATTCAGTGACTTGGAAATGTTCTTGAATCCATCTCTTGACTTGTGCTTTACGGGAAACTTTTTCGCAGAACTGACGAATCGAGTGATTTACTGTCGTGTAATCAAGGCAAATAAATAGACAGGATTCAAATAAAAATGGAAAAGATGCCTTTCACAGCGGTTCAATGTAAATGTGACAAATGACGATAATCTTTAAAAAGCAAGGAAAAGTGGAAGGCAATGGAAACGAGTTCAATGTACGTATACGTTACCATAGACAACCCTGGGTTAAATTTTCTTGTCTGCTCAACAAATCTATAGAATAATAACAGCTATCTGTTCTATAGAACAAAGAACAATACAGCACAGTACAGGCCATTCGGCCCAAAATTTTGTGCCGACCCTTAAACCCGGCCTCCCATACAACCCTCCTCCTTAAATTCCTCCATATACCTGTGTAGTAGTCTCTTAAATTTCACTAGTGTTTCTGCCTCCACCAATAATTCAGACAGTGCATTTCACGCACCAACCACCCTCTGAGTAAAATACCTTCATCCAATATCCCCCTTGAGCTTCCCACCCCTTATCTTAAAGCCATGTCCTCTTGTATTGAGCAGTGGTGCCCTGGGGAAGAGACGCTGGTTGTCCACTCTATCTATTCCTCTTAATATCTTGTATACCACTATCATGTCTCCTCTCATCCTCCTTCTCTCCAAAGAGTAAAGCCCTAGATCCCTTAATCTCTGATCATAATCCATACTCTCTACAACAGGCAGCATCTTTGTAAATCTCCTCTGCATCCTTTCCACTGCTACCACACTTTTCTTATAGTGAGGGAACCAGAACTGTACACAGTCCTCCAAGTGTGGCCTAACCAGAGTTTTATAGAGCTGCATCATTACCCAGCGATCTTTAAACTCTATCCCCCGATTTATGAAAGCTACCACTCCATAAGCTTTCTTAACTACCCTATCTACCTGTGAGGCAACTTTCAGGGATCTGTGGTCATGTACCTCCAGATCGCTCTGCTCCTCCACACTTCCGAGTATCCTGCCATTTACTGTGTACTCCGTCATACAGTTTGTCCTTCCAAAGTGTACCACCTCACACTTCTCCGGGTTGAACTCCACCTGCCACTTCTCAGCTCACTTCTGAATCTTATCAATGTCTCTCTGCAATCTTTAACAATCCTCAACACCATCCACAACACCACCACCCTTTGTGTCGTCTGCAAACTTGCCAAACCACCTTTCTACCCCCACACTCCATCCCGGTCGTTAATAAAAATCACGAAAAGTAGAGATCCCAGAACCGATCCTTGTGGAACACCAGTAGTCACAACCCTCCAATCCGAATATACTCCCTTTGCTTTCTGCAGGCAAGCCAATTCAAAATCCACCTGACCAAACTTCCCTGGATCCCATGCGTTCTGATTTTCTGAGTAAGCCTACCGTGTGGTACCTTGCCAAATGCCTTACTAAAATCGATGTACAAACGTTTGTAGATCACATCCACTGCACTACCCTCATCTATAAGCCTAGTCAGCTCCTCAGGGAACTCTGTCAGGCTTGTTAGACACGATCTTCCCTTCAGAAAGCCATGATGACTGTCCATGATCAGCCCATGATTCTCTAAATGTCCATAGATTCTACCTCTAAGAATCGTTTCTGACAGTTTTCCCCCCACAGACGTAAGGGTTATACGGATTAACCCTACTATATTTTTTGAACATAGGGGCAACATTCGCCTCCCTCCAATCCTCCGGTACCATTCCTGTGGACAACGAGGACATAAAGATCCCATCCAGAGGCTCAGAAATCTCTTCCCTTGCCTCGTGGAGCAGCCTTGGGAATATTACGTCAGGCTCCGGGGACCTGTCCGTCCTAATGTATTTTATCAACTCAAACCCCTCTTCTCCCTTAATATCAACCTCACTCATATTGTCCTCACCCTCATCAAGTTCCCTCTCATTGGTGAATACCGAAGAGAAGTATTCATTGAGGACCTCGCTCACTTCCTCAGCCTCCAGTCAAATCTTCCCACCTTTATCTCTAATCTGTCCTATCTTCACTCCTGTCAACCTTTTGTTCTTCACATAATTGGAGAATACCTTGGGGCTTTCCTTTACTCTACTCGCCAATACCTTCTTATGCCCCCCATCTTGCTCTCCTCGGCCCCTTCTTCTTGCTACCCTATATTCCTCAATAGACTCATCTGATCCTTGCTTCCTAAACATCACGTATGCAGCCTTCTTCCACCTGACTAGATTCTCCACCTCACTTGTCACCCTGCCATTCCTTATCTTCCTTACCGGGACAAATTTATCCCTAACATCCTGCCAGAGATCCCTAATCATCGACCACATGTCCATAGTGCATTTTCCTGCAAAAACATCATCCCAATTCACACCCGCAAATTCCAGCCTTATAGCCTTATAATTTGCCCTTCCAAATTAAAAAAAAAATCCAGTCTTCTCTGATTCTAATCTTTTCCATGATAATGTTAAAGGCCAGGGAGCGGTGGTCACTGTCCCCCAGATGCTCCTCCACTGGGAGGTCTTTGTCCTGACCCGGTTCGTTACCTATCACTAGATCTAGTATGGCAATTCCCCTCGTCGGCCTGTTAACATACTGTGACAGGAATCCGTCCTGGACACACTTAACAAACTCTGCCTCATCTAAACCCTTAGAACTAATCAAGTGCCAATCAATATTAGTGAAGTTAAAGTCACCCATGATAGCAACCCTGTTATTCTTGCACCTTTCCAAAATCATCCTCCAAATCTGCTCTTCTGTATCTCTGCTGCTACCAGGGGGCCTATAGAATACATCCAATAGAGTAACTGCTCCCTTCCTGCTCTTGATTTCTACCCATACTGATTCAAAAGAGGATCCTGTTGCATTACCCACGCTTTCTGTAGCTGCAATAGTATCCCTGACCAGTAATGACATCCCTCCTCCCCTTCCCCCTATCCCTTTTAAAGCACTGAAATCCAGTAATATTGAGAATCCATTCCTGCCCTGGTGCCAGCCAAGTCTCTGTAATTGCCAGAACATCACAATTCCAAGTATGTATCCAATCTCTCAGTTCATCACCTTTGTTCCTGATGCTTCTTGCTTTGAAGTATACGCACTTTAGCCCTTCTACCTTACTACCTCTACACCCTTTAATCTGTTTCTCTTTACCCAAATTCTCTTTATATGCTTGATATGGTTTTACTCCATGCACTATTCTTGCAGTTGTCGCATGGCCATTATCCTCCTCCACCTCACAATCGGCTCTAACAGTCTGGTTCCCGTCCCCCTGAAAATCTAATTTAAACCCCCCGGAGCAGTACTAGCAAACCTCCCGCATGGTTGTTAGTTCCCAACTAGAGAGCAGGCCATTTTATATTGGGTATTGTGCAATGAGATAGGGTTAGTTAGCAATCTTGTCGTGCGAAGCCGCTTGGGTAAGAGTGACCATAATATGGTGGAATTCTTCAATAAGATGGAGAGTGACATAGTTAATTCAGAAACAAAGGTTCTGAACTTAAAGAAGGGTAACTTTGAAGGTATCAGACATGAATTAGCTAAGATAGACTGGCAAATGATACTTAAAGGATTGACGGTAAATATGCAATGGCAAGCATTTAAAGATTGCATGGATGAACTACAACAATTGTTCAACCCAGTTTGGCAAAACAATAATCCAGGGAAGGTAGTGCACCCGTGGCTGACAAGGGAAATTAGGGATAGTATCAAGTCCAAAGAAGAAACATATAAATTAGCAAAAAAAAAAAGCGACACACCTGAGGACTGGGAGAAATTCAGAGACCAGCAGAGGAGGACAAAGGGCTTAATTAGGAAAGGGAAAAAAGATTATGAGAGAAAGCTGGCAGGGACATAAAAACTGACTGTAAAAGCTTTTATAGATATGTGAAAAGAAAAAGATTGGTCAAGACAAATGTAGGTCCCTTATAGTCAGAAACAGGTGAATTGATCATAGGGAACAAGGACATGGCAGACTAATTGAATAACTACTTTGATTCTGTCTTCACTAAGGAGGACATGAATAATCTTCCGGAAATAGTAGGGGAACGAGGGTCTAGTGAGATGGAGGAACTGAGGGAAATACATGTTAGTAGGGAACTGGTGTTAGGTAAATTGAAGGGATAAAAGGCAGATAAATCCCCAGGGCCAGATGGTCTGCATCCCAGAGTGCATAAGGAAGTAGCCCAAGAAATAGTGGATGCATTAGTGATAATTTTTCAAAATTCCTTAGATTCTGGATTAGTTCCTGAGGATTGGAGGGTGGCTAATGTAACCTTTTTTTTAAAAAAAGGAGGGAGAGAAAAACTGGGGAATTATAGACCGGTTAGTCTGACATCGGTGGTGGGGAAAATGCTAGAGTCGGTTATCAAAGATGTGATAACAGCACATTTGGAAAGAGGTGAAATCATCGGACAAAGTCAGCATGGATTTGTGAAAGGAAAATCATGTCTGACGAATCTTATAGAACATTTTGAAGATGCAACTAGTAGAGTGAATAGGGGAGAGCCAGTGGATGTGGAATATTTAGATTTTCAAAAGGCTTTTGACAAGGTCCCACACAGGAGATTAGTGTGCAAACTTAAATCACACGCTATTGGGGGTATGGTATTGATGTAGATAAAGAATTGGTTGGCAGACAGGAAGCAAAGAGTGGGAGTAAACGGGACCTTTTCAGAATGGCAGGCAGTGACTAGTGGGGTACCGCAAGGCTCAGTGCTGGAACCCCAGTTGTTTACAATATATATCAATAATTTAGACGATGGAATTAAATGCAGCATCTCCAAGTTTGCGGATGACACAAAGCTGGGCGGCGGTGTTAGCTGTGAGGAGGATGCTAAGAGGATGCAGGGTGACTTGGATCGGTTAGGTGAGTGGGCAAATTTATGGCAGATGCAATTTAATGTGAAATAATGTGAGGTTATCCACTTTGGTTGCAAGGAGAGGAAAACTGATTATTATCTGAACCGTGGCCGATTAGGAAAAGGGGAGGTGCAACGAGACCTGGGTGTCATTGTACACCAGTCATTGAAGGTGGGCATGCAGGTACAGCAGGCGGTGAAAAAGGCAAATGGTATGTTGGCATTCATAGCAAAAGGATTTGAGTACAGGAGCAGGGAGGTTCTACTGCAGTTGTACAAGGCGTTGGTGAGACTGCACCTAGAGTATTGTGTGCAGTTTTGGTCCCCTAATCTGAGGAAAGACATTCTTGCCATAGAAAGAGTACAAAGAAGGTTCACCATTTTGATTCCTGGGATAGCAGGACTTTCATATGAAGAAAGACTGGATCGTCTAGGCTTACACTCACTAGAATTTAGAAGACTGAGGGGGGAATCTTATTGAAACGTATCAAATTCTAAAGGGCTTGGACAGGCTAGATGCAGGAAGAGTGTTTCCGATGTTGGGGAAGTCCAGAACGAGGGTTCACAGTTTAAGGATAAAGGGGAAGCCTTTTCGTACCGAGATGAGGAAAAACTTCTTCACACAGAGAGTGGCGAATCTGTGGAATTCTCTGCCAGAGGAAATAGTTGAGGCCAGTTCATTGGCTATATTTAAGAGGAAGTTAGATATGGCCCTTGTGGCTAAAGGGATCAGGGGTTATGGAGAGAAAGCAGGTACAGGGTTCTGAGTTGGATGATCAGCTATGATCATACTGAATGGCGGTGCAGGCTCGAAGGGCAGAATGGCCTACTCCTGCACATATTTTCCATGTTTCTATGTTTCCATGTCAGGTCCAACCCGTCCCGTCGGAACAGGTCCCACCTTCCCTGGAACAAGGCCCAATTGTCCAGAAACATGAAGCCCTCCCTCCTGCTTCAACTCCTCAGCCACGTATTTACCTGCTGTATTTTCCTATTTCTGGCCTTACTAAAACGTGGCTATTGAAAGACCTATAAAGGGTCGATGTGGAGAGGATCGTTCCTATAATGGAGGCGTCTAGGACCAAGTGGGTAGGTGTAAAACAGAGGGATATCCATCTAGAACAGCAATGAAAAAAAAACAACGGCTTACAAAGTGAGCAGAGGAACTTGATATCATTGCCAAAGGCCAAGCTGTTGTGGATAGGTTTTGATTAGTCAGTGCATCATGGGGTTGTGGGGAAAATAAAGGTAATAACTATAATAGAATCAATTCAAAACCGAACAGTTAGCGCACTCAGCCAGAGTGAAGAAGACAACAAACTGTGGAAATTCAAAAAGAAGAAACAATAATTAAACAAGCAATAAATTTTGAGAATATAAGATGAGTTGTCCTTGAAAGTAGGTTCATTGGTCGTGAGAAGATTTCAAAGATGGGGCAAATGAATGTGAGTAAAGCTTTGGCTTCACTTTCCACTTTCTTCACCATGGCCTCTTTATCTTTCATCAATCAAGGTTTCTGAAACCTGCCAGCATTTTTCTTTACCCTAAAAGAATCAAACTCGAGGAAATCTGCAGATGCTGAAAATTCAAACAACACACACAAAGTGCTCGTGGAACACAGCAGGCCAGGCAGCATCTATAAGGAGAAGCAGTGTCGATGTTTCGGGCCGAGACCTTTCGTCCTAAAAGAATCATGAAGGTTCTGAACACCTGACATCACACTTTTAAAAGGCTCCCACTTGGCACAATCTTGCTCGTTCCCCCTTCTTACCTGCATCTATATCCTGGCACATTGAGCTGTCTATTCTGCCCTTCCCTCTGCCATGGTTCTGTTTTGACTATGATAGGACCATTAGAAATTGGGGCAGAATCAGACTATTCAGCCAATCCAGTTTATTCACCGTTCGATGATGGCTGATGAATTTTTCTCTCTTAACACCATTCTCTTGATTTTCCTCACAACCCCTTGATGCACTGACGAATCAAAACCTATCAAAAATGGCTTGGCCTTTGACAATGCTTTCAAGTTTCACTAACCACTTTGTAAGCAATTCTTTTTCATTTTTGTTCCATATGGAGATCCCTCTGTTTTTCGCCTATGCAGTTGGTCCTAGACGCCTCCATTATGGGAAAGGTCCTCTCCACATCAACTCTTTATAGGCCTTTCAATATTCAACAGGTTTCCATGAAATCCGTCGAATTCTTATGAACTCCACTGATCACTCTTTAAACATTAATCTTTTAATTTCCGCAGTCAACCACATGGATCTCATTTGAACCCTTTCCAATGCCAGGAAATCATTTTAGCTAAGGGGAGCACAAATGTTCATAATGCTCCGAGTGCGGTCTGACCAATGCTTTGGAAACCTCAATGTTACATTTTGCTTTGATATACTTGTCCTCTTGAAATGAATCTAACGTTTGATGTGTCCTTACCACCGACTCATACTGCAAGTTACACTTACTGCTGGAGGACTCCCAAGATTCTTTTCACCTCTGTTGCTTTTTTGAAATTTTAACCTACTTTGAAGAGTCTACACCATTACTGCTTATACGCATGATCATACAGTTCCCTGCACTATATTCCACCTTACAGTTCTTTGTCCATTCTCCCAATCTGTCTGTCCTTCTTCACATTCCCTGTTTCTTCAACACTACCTGTCCTCCACCTATCTTTGAATTGTCTGCAAACTTGACTACAAAGCCATTAATTTTGTAACACAAATCATAGACCTATACAGAAAAGGATGTGATCCAGTAGTCCCCAGGGTCAGTCACACCTGAGTTCATCCAGCTGACGTGTCAAGCCTTTTACACTGAAACAATTGCAATGTTAACCAATAGTGTTTCCTTTACTTTGTCTGTGGTCCTTTCTATCCTGTTGATTAAGTTTGTTCTCATTAGCAAAAGGATTATATCCCGCTCAGGGCCACACTGACCACGACTCCCATTTACACTATTGTGAGCATCACTCGAAAATCTGCGGGATATTGTCCCCCACACCCACCCCCCTGTTCAGGAGCAATCCATCTCTCGTATGCAAGTCTCCCTACTACAGAAGAAATCGCAGTGATCCAAGAACTTCAGTCTTGCCCCTCAGTCAAATATTCATCTGAATCATCATGCTATTTCTATCCTCACAAAGATTTGTCACAGGGTGCAATCCAAGGATTACAATTTTTGAAGTTGTGCTTTTTATGTTCTTTCCTAATTTCCTGTATTCACGGTGTACAAGCTCAACCATCTTTTTTACGAAGTTATATGAAGCACCAGCACTTGAGAATTTTCTGCAGCCGCTCTGATTCGTTTCTGACCCTGGTCAAGAAGTCTCCTGATCCCAGGAAATCACCATCCTGGGATCTCTTTTACTGCCGCAATATTTTGGGTCATCTCTCAAATACTGTCCAGACCGATCCCGTCCTCCCCTACTGGCCATATGAGACACTGTCAGTGCCAGTGCCAGTGTCATTCACCCATGAGTATTCAGAATGTGTACGCGCCTTCCCCCCTCAGTCAAATATTCATCATAATCAGCGTTCTATTTCTAACCTCACCAATATGTCTATTTATATCCTCACCAATATGTGGCACAGAGTGCAAAATAGAGATAGCTGTTTTTGAAGTTGTGCTGTTTAAGTTCTTTTGTAAATCCCTCTGCTCACTGTGTACCAGCTCAACCCTCTTTTTACCAAGTTGTATACACCACGAGCTCTTAAGAATTTTCTGCAAACGCTCTGCTACGTTCCTGACCTTGGTACTCAAAAGCAACACACGATCCTGGTATCTTTTTACAGCCACAGAATCTTGCGTCTTCTCTCAAATACTGTCCTGCCTGATCTCGTTCTACCCTACTGGGCATCTGAGACACTGTCAGTGCCAGCAGCCTGGCTACTGCTGGTGTGCCCTGAGAGGTCAATCCACCATCAGTGTTAAAAATATGTGCGTGTTGTGAGGTGAGCAGCCACTGGGACCCTGCACTGTCCGACTCTTTCCCTTGTCTCTCCTGGTGGTCACTAAACTTATCAGAATCCTTCACCTTATGTGTGACCATCTCACTAAGGGATCTGGTGTCACTGTTCTGGATGAGCCCAGGTCTGTCGATCTCCACCTCCATTTACTTCACACGGTCAGTCAGACAGTACAGCTGGTGCATTCCCTCACGTTTATTTATAAGGGATACCGACCAACTCCTTGATTTCCTACATCCTGAGGCAGAGTTTGTCACTGACATAACGGTCATTCTTGCTACTCCATCAGGGAGACAGATTCTGAAAAAAAAATCCTGCAAAATTTCACGTCCTAGAGTACAAAACCTCATATGCCATTCCTCTGCTCTCATTTCCTGCTGGTCTGTGTTCTGCTGAATCCTTTGCAACCTTCCTCAATAACCACAACTGCACCAAATTTTTGTGTCACCTGTGTAGTTTCCTGGTTTCTCACTACAGCCCTTGTTAAACGGCAAAACTTATTGGCTCATTTGCAGTTTCCTGTTTTGTTACTGTGGCCCTTGTTAACTGGGCGAACAATACTGGCTCATCTGCAGTTCTCTGCCGCAACATATGTAATGAAAAATAGACTACAAAGATCCTTGTGAAAGCCCCAGCAATTTGCAATCTTGCATCATTCACTCAATAACATAGAATTAATTTTATTCCACATTATTCCAGAGTATTCCATAGATCCACAACGTTCTGTGTGAAAAAAAAAGTTTTTCCTCAACTCTGTTCTAAATGGCCTACCCCTTGTTCTTAAACTGTGGCCTTAGGTTCTGGACTCCCCCAACATCGGGAACATGTTTCCTGCCTCTAGCGTGTCTAATCCCTTAATAATATTATATGTTTCAATCAACAAATTGTGTAAGTAAACAGGAAGCAAAGCAAAATGATAATAAATATGCAGTAACAATCAAGAACATGAATGGTGGAGTCTCTCAATGTGCGTTCATTATTGTGGTGAGTGAAATTATCCCGTATACTTCCAAAGCCTGATCGTTGAGGGGTAATAGCTATTCCTGAACCTGGGGATGTGGGACCTGAGGCTCCTGTAACTCTTCTTGATGGCAGCATGGAGAAGAGAGCATCGCCTCATGGTGGAGTCCTTGATGATGGATGCTGCCTTCCTATAACAGCTCTCACTGTAGATGTGTTCAGTGGTGGGGAGGACTTTACGTGTGATGGACTGGCTGCATCCAAAACTTTTCAATTGTTATTGCATTCAAGGGCATTGGTGTTTCTAATTCAGACAATTTAGGCTATTCTCCATTATAGATCGAGAGAACATTATCAATGTTTTAGATCACATGCTAACTCTGTACAAACTGACATAGTATAGTCTGTAAATGATGGGAAATACTTCCACGATGCCAACAAATTCTGCTCCTCGGAGCCTCTACACTAATACAATCTCAGTCAATATTAAGGAAATTGCAGTCGCACACTACTCTCTTGCTTTTACTACTTTCCAGAACCTTCCTACATTTCTGTCCACTTTCTGCTGCTGGCATTTCAAAAATCATTGGAAGCTGAAGCACAAATCATTCAAGGTTCTCCTGTGTCAGCTCTCTGTTAGATCCTGAGAGATGTCCAGTGGGATTGAGGGGTTAGATAGTGTACCTGAATTGAAGTCCATTATCACAGTTGTACAGTTTTCTGTCCTTGTGATGCTGTGGTTGTTCTAGTGTTTAACGATGGTGTACAGTGCTGGGTGTTTACAGTACCGTGTGCTCACTGCACAGTGCTGTGAGCATTATTGCTCTGTGTCCTGGTAGTGAAGGACGAGATATTGTAAAGTTCACTGTCCCTGTAGTCAAATGTTGACTATTCCTGAGCAGTCCCTTTGCAGTGCATGTTTATACCAGAGGTAGACCATTCCCTCTCCTTGCAGTACGGGCCAGATGTTGTTAAGAACTCTGTTCTTACAGTACGGTGTCGGCAGTTTAAACACCATATTTAACTGCATGTGATCTGTGTCTCCCAATCTACTAAATTCCCCCAAAGGACTTACCCATCAAAATCCTTTGAGAGACCCAACAGCACTTCCCCTTTAGTATCAACACGCCAGAGAATATCACCATGCCACCTTTCTCATCGTGCTTTCGTCCTTGTCCTTTTCCATAGTGAACACCAGTATTCATTTCCTAACTCGCATGCTAACTCTGGCTCCAGGCATAAACCCCCACCTTTTTCCTAAGGTGGTCCTGTCCTCTCCCACTGTACTGTTGTTTTCTGTGTATGCATAACATGCCTTGGGATCCTCATTGCTCTTCCTGAACGAGGACATTTCCTGGTAACTCTTCACTCTCCTGATTCACTGTGTGACTTGTTTCTTGTTTCTTGTATGTTCCTCCAAGACCCTTTACAATTTCATCTTCATCGTCCTTACATATGACTCCTATTACATTTTTAAACAAATACAATATTTCACCTCACACTAAGTTCCTGACCGTCCCTGTCCTTCTCTACCATCCGCACAGGGACGGGGAACTATGAAATTTTGATCGGCTTGGGTGTACAAGACTCTCACATGTCAGACGTCAGCTAACATCAGCTCCATCTAGTAACATCAACTCTCTATGACACCTGCCTAATTCTTCCAGAAATTTACAATCATCGACCTGCAGGTCCAAACATATTCTTATCAATAACCATCTGAAACCCTCCAGAATTAAGATCTATAAATCTTTCTCAATTGAACTCCAATCATCTTGCCAATTTCCCAGTCCCACACCAAGTATGTCTCCCTCCTTGCTGGACCATCTACTTACTGTTTCTGGAAACCTTCCTGAACACAGCAATCAAATAATGCCCCATCCGCTCAATGCTACTTTCTGACCTGTAGCTGTCGATCCCAACACCCCTACCACATGCCACACGATAACAATCATCAGGGTGGCTCCAGCTCCCTTTCACTGTAACCAATTTCTGTTTCACCAATCCCACTTATCCTGGAGGAGAGCCCAGTGATCTGTGTTGCTGATGCCCCCCGCCTCCCCCTGTACCAAATTGTTAGCCATACATTTAAGTGTACCAGCTTTCCATTTCTAACCTCGCAAGCATGAGGCAACTGAAATAATCCCTAAATCAGCACCCGAGAGTTTGTATTTCCTAACTTTCTGCCATACTTCTTAATTTTTCTTTGCAGGAACGTGTCTCTCTGTTGTTAGTTCTAATAAAGAACATGACCCCTGGCTGATCACCCTGTCCTTTCAGTATGGCCCGTACCTTCTCAGAGATATCCTTGGCCATGCCATGATTGGAGTAACACATCATCCTGCAATCTCACTCATTTATACACTGTGCCCCGACTAAAGTGTTTGCTGCATGTGATTCATATCTTTCCATCCCCGTGTATTTATGTGCTTCTAATTGCCTGCTTGCAGTGAACATTGCTTGAATATTCAGTCATTGTATTCTTTGATTCAGATCAAGCAATTTACTTAATCATTCGGAAACAAAGGAGAATGCACACGTGATGAAACCACACAATTTGTTCGAACTCGTACGATTTAAATATTGAACAAAAATAAACTAATGTGTACAGTAGTAGCTGTACATAATTCAAAATACCGCTTAACCTCCAGTAAACAAGCCGATCTCTGTGAAAGAGTGGAACCGCAGATCCGACAATGTCACACAGCCTGTTTTCTATCTTTCTATCTCTCTCTCTCTCCTACTCCCCTACTCCCACTCCGCCTCCTCCTCAGCCTCTCCCTGTCCCACCACCCTCTCTCTCTCTCTCTCTCTCTCTCTCCCCGTCTCACTCACGATGTCTTAGTCGCTTCATTATCTCTCTCTCTCTCTCTCTCTCTCTCTCCGTCTCACTCACGATGTCTTAGTCGCTTCATTATCTCTCTCTCTCTCTCTCTCTCTCTCTCTCTCTCTCTCTCTCTCTCTCTCTCTCTCTCTCTCTCTCTCTCTCTCTCTCTCTCTCTCTCTCTCTCTCTTTTCTCTGTCTCTCTCACACGCCCATTTCCTCGCGCTCACTCCGGCGATATCTTCCTCGTGTCCTGTTCCTCGCCAACTCCCTCGTGCTATTCCCCTCGCGATGTCTCCTTCTGTTTCTCTCCCTCGCGCTCACCATCGCCCGCACCCTCTCCCTCATGCCCTCTACATACTTTCACTCTAGCGTCATCTCCATGGCACTCTCTCCCTCTTGCCCTCTCCCTCACGTGCTCTTCAGCGCGCCCTGTCCCCGCGATGTCTCTTTCGCTCTCTCCTTCGAGCCGTCAGCCCTTGCGCTCGCTTTCTCTATCTCTCTATCTCTCACAGAGGGACAAATGATCGTAACAGTACTTTGTCTTCAATTGTAAAGCAGGGATATTCTTTCACAGGAAGATAGTTAAAGTTGACAATGAGAAGGAAAACACTGGCAGAGAAGGAGGAGAATAAAGAAGGTGAATAAAAGGACGGGTTTTGACGGGAGCAAGAGTGGTTGATAGAGATGTAAATATACTCCAAGATCAGGCAGTTTTGTCAGAACCGGGAAGCAGGGGTAACAGGTTCCCCTCAAGCTTCAATTTAGCACTGCGCGACGTGAGGCACAAAGGGGATTTCTCTGGGATGGTGAGGTCAGTGATGCCGTCCGGATCAGCTGCAAACAGCTGTTTTGTAACTCTAAGTTAACGCACACAAAACGGGAAAAGAGTAAACAGTTGACAGGGCTCTGATGAAAGGTCTCGGCTGGAAACCTCCACTGTTTACTCTTTTCCTTAAATGCCACCCGGCCTGCTGAGATCGACCAGCATTTTGTGTGTGGGAAGGAGTAAACAGTCGACGTTTCGTGGCGAGACCCTTCACCAGGATCTGATTTTGTGTGTGTTGTTTTGTATTTCGAGCGAATACAGAATCTCTCGTGTTTGTTTTAGAACTCTGTTCAACACGTTGTTTCCATTTACCCACAAGTGGGGGTACAGAATAGGGAGCATGATAGCAGCTGAATTGTAACACGTTACAGCATTTATTTCTAACGTCTCATGAGTTTCAAAATCCGATTCAGTGGGTATTTCACCGCATTAATCAGTTCCATCCGGAACTTGCTCTGAGTCAGGACGTAAATAAATGTATTGGTGCAGGAACTGAGAACCTGCAACATTCCCGCTGCCTGTTGTGTGATGTAACGGGGATCCTTGACAGAATAATCAAAACTCAGTGAAATCCGTCTATAGATAAAAAATACAACGTATGTTCCCCACAACAATATGAAACTACCGGTAATGCTGAAAAGCAAAACGATGGATTTGCGTCGGTTCTCCATCTCCCGGTCCTTGTCATTCTCTCCACTCTTTTGTCCCCGGAGCCGCCTGCGGGCTCGACTGGCTGCGAGAATCCTCCTGACAGTTATAATATTGAACAGTAAAGTCAGGGAGAATGGGGCACAAGGGGTTAAAATAAGGTCAAACATTTCAAATGCTGCCCATGAGAGAGTTTGTGAAGCTCAGAGTAAGAACACAACCCCAGGGAACACCATCAATTATTTGTCTAGGCCCGTATGCAAAGCCCCAGGGGACAGTCTCCAAACAAAGCAGCACACTCACTGTCCCGATAACCACAGCCGCCGTTCTCTCGGTGCAATATGTTGGTTTCAGCTTCTCACAGCAAATAGCCACAAATCGATCGACGGTGAATGCGACAGTCAGCCAGACTGAGGCCGCTGTGCTCGCAGAAATCAACCATAGACCGAGTCTGCACATAGGAGTGATGAAATGGAATGATCGGGGAAAATAAATCAGAGCAGTCCACCCCAGCAGTGGATCGGAGATAACTGCCAGGAGATCGGCCACTGCCATTGCCACCAGGTAGCGAGTGATACATTTGGAGAGACCGCACTTTCCCCGGGACAGGATCACAATCGCCACCAAGTTCGCTGGAAGAGAGACAGGGAACAACAAGTTGAGAGAATACTGAGCAGAGGCCAATGCAGCAGTTTGAGGAGATCCTGTAATATTTCCACTTTATTGTTGCATTTAGCGGTTAAAGGGTCGAGAGAGGGCGCGCAGCTGGCGGAGACAGAGGAGTTTACACAGTAAAATAAAGTCAATATGATCTGAATTCCTTACTGATGAACGAAATGTGAAGGGACAGCGGAAAGCTAAAACTGGGTAACTATCTCCTCAGAATCAACATTAGATGGAACATTTTCTACCGGCGTCCTCCTTGTCTGGTCTGGATGAAATGAATAAATCCGGACGCTGATGGCTGGATTCTTCCAGTAGACAAGACTAAAAGCAGAGAGCCAAAAATCTCATTATTCATCACAAGCCGCTGGAAGAACGCTTCCTGACCCGCTCAGTCCACAGAAGATGGCCGATTTGCTGAATTCCTGCAGCGGTTTGTTTTTAGATCTAAATCGCAGCATCTGTCGTAGCGGTGTTTCCTCTCCATTCCTGAAATCCGGAATACTGGGACTGGAATGTAAGAGTTAAAACCAGCGGAAAAATCAATCACAACATTCAAATTAAACTTCAACATTCACCCACGGCAGCTGACGCTGCGGCTTACCGGGAATTCCAAAGGCAGAAATAAAGGGATAGTAAACTTCTCGAATTCGCCAGATGACTGGATACACCATTTCAGTGTGAATCTGTGATTTCTCTTGCTCCTGAATTCACAGCTCCGGCAGACTGCTGATGCATTCAAACCGGCGCTGATTTATACAGAGAATTTGTCTCCAGAGATACGGTTATACACCTCACTAACTTTCTTAGTTACAGTTGCTTGACAAACACTGTAATTCAATGCATTGTCTCTATTGTAATTATTGGGGCGACTGCAGACAAATATTTCAAAAATTCGTTGGCATTACCTCAGCAGCGTTTCTGGTGCAAATTGGTCGGTAGATTTATTTTCAAAGACTGAGCTTTCTCACGAAGCAGCTACGCTTACAGAGTTCATCTTTTTGTTGGCTAATTATTCATCTCTGAACGGAGACTAGCAACACTGACCGATCCCTACCCAAGTTCCTGCGGTTTCCCATTTTGAACTGTCCTTCAGTCCTTCAGCTTCTTCCTGGTCTCATACACACACACACACACACACACACACACGCACACACACACACACACACACACACACACACACACACACACACATACACACACACACACACACGCACACACACACGCACACACACACACACACACACACACACACACAGAAACAGCTACACAAATGTATTCCTTGTATAAATGTGTTATAGTGACTGTCCTGTTGTGCATACTATTTACTAGTTACTAGTAAATACTAGTTGTATGTTACTACCAGTTACATAGTTGCTATAAATTGCACATTGCACATTTAGACAGAGACTTAACATAAAGATTTTTTAATTCTCATGTATATGATGGATGTGAGAAATGAAGTCAAAACAATTCGAAACACACAAACATAGCTTCGTAGAAAGATACAATAGAGAGACAGAGATCAGGATGGAAACGGTAAAATGAAGACGTTGATAATGCACAAACATGAGAAAATCTGAAGATGTTGGCAGTCCAGGGCAACGCAAGGAAATCTGCTGAGTTCCTCCAGCATTTTGTGTGTCATGTTGCTGATGTAACTGTCTTTAATGGGTGTCGAAAATCTGTCAAAAGTCAAAAGAAATTGGGAATAAATATTTCAATCTGCAAAGGAATGGGCAGATTGTTAAATAACACATTGTGGCGACCACTTCCCAGCGCACGCGAACCAGCTCACAAAGTGGCGCGCGCCGGCATTGAGGCCGGCCCCAAAAAGGGCGCCAGGCTTTCTTCACAGGCAAGGGGAAAAGCCTGCGAGCGGGACTGGACTGTGAATACACTCCCCCTACAGCATTCCCGCCCGGGGAGGGCAGGAACAGGAAGGCTTTAAAGCCAGGCCGTTTGAATAAGTTTGAATAAACCTCTTTTGCAACCGCAGCTCACCGACTATGTATCGTTATTTTAGCGCTGCGTGTAGCACACTGCTACAATGGGTGACCCCGACGGCCCAAACGATATTTGGACCGGAGATGAACGACGCCGCATCTGTTCATGCAGTTTCGTTAAAACTGCCAAGCTTCTGGACGCTGCGACCTCACCTATGGTTCCAGCAAGCAGAAGCCCAATCCCACATTCGGCAGATAACCTCGGATGCCATACGTTACTACTACGTGGTGAGCTCCCTCGACCAGGAGATAGCCGCCCAGGTTGAGGATTTCATACAGTCGCCCCCGGAGGACGGCAAATACACAGAATTCAAAGCCTTGCTCATAAGGACTTTCGGACTCTCACGGCGCGAGCGAGCTGCCCGCTTACTGCAGCTGGATGGTTTGGGGAACAGGCCACCATCAGCTTTGATGAACGAGATGCTGTCCCTGGCCGGAGGACACAAGCCCTGCCTCATGTTTGAGCAGGCGTTCCTAGAGCAGCTGCCCGAGGACATACACCTGCTGCTGTCCGACGCGGATTTCAGCGACCCCCGGAACGTAGCGGCCCGGGTGGACTTGCTGTGGAAAGCCAAGAAGGAGAGTGGGGCATCCGTCGCACAGATCACCAGGCCATGCTCCCAGCAGCAGACTGGACCAGGCCCGGCCGCTGAGCCCACTCACCCCAGTGGCAGTGGTGAGGAGACCAACGAACAATGGTGCTTCTACCACCAGCGGCGGGGCGCAGAAGCCCGTCGCAGTAACCGCCCTGCAAGTTCCCGGGAAACGACAGGGCAAGCCACTTTTTGGTCGACACCGGAGACCTGATCAGCGTCTTACCTCCGACGAGTTATGACACAGGCAAGAGAGAACCGGGTCCCACCCTGAGGCCGCGAACGGCAGCACAGTAAGGACCTACGGCACCCGTACGGTGCGGCTACAGTTCTGCTCCAGTCGGTACACGTGGGACTTCACACTGGCCGTCGTAACCCAACCGCTCCTGGGAGCGAATTTTTTTGCCAGCTCACAGCCTACTGGTCGACCTGCCAAGGAAGAGACTGGTCCACGCCTAGACCTTTCAAACGTTCTCCCTGGGTGAAGCCCAGTTGCCGGCCCCACATTTAGACTCCATTACGCTGTCCGACAACGACTTCACCAGAGTCCCGGTGGATTTCTCACCGGTTCTGACGTCGCAGTTCGCGGCAGCCATGCCCAGACACGGCGTACAGCACCACATCCCGACACAAGGACCACCCCTCCACGCCCGTGCTCGAAGGCTTTCCCCAGACAAACTCCAACTGGCGAAGGAGGAGTTCAAGAGGATTGAAGAATTGGGGAACATACGGCAGTCCGACAGCCCATGGGCCTCCCCCCTGCACATGATGCCCAAATCAACAGGGGGCTGGAGACCATGCGGCGACTACCGCAGGCTGAATGAGGCTACAGCACCGGACCGCTACCCTGTGCCGCACATTCAGGACTTTGCAGCAAACCTGCACGGCGCAAGGATCTTCTCCAAGGTAGACCTCGTCCGGGGAGACCATCAAATCCCGATGCATCCGGACGACGTCCCAAAAACGGCACTTATCACACCGTTCGGCCTAGAGAATGCCGCACAGATGTTTCAACGGTTAATGGATGCGGTGGGACGCGACCTGGACTTCGCTTTCATCTATTTGGACGACATCCTCTTGGCCAGCAGTAGTCGTCAGGAGCATCTGTCCCACCTCCGTCAACTCTACGCCCGACTGAGTGAATACGGCCTAGCAATCAACCCGGCCAAATGTCAGTTCGGGCTCGACACCATCGACTTCCTGGGCCACAGGATTACTAAAGACGGGGCAACCCCTCTGCCTGCCAAGATGGACGCGGTCCGCCATTTCCCCCGACCCAACAAAATCAAAGGCCTTCAGGAATTCGTGGGTATGGTGAATTTCTACCACCGCTTCCTCCCTTCAGCAGCCCGAATCATGCGCCCCCTGTTCGCCCTGATGTCGGGTAAGGGCAAGGACATTACATGGGACGAGGAGTCCGCCGCCGCTTTCATTAAAACCAAAGAAGCCTTGGCAAACGCCGCGATGCTAGTGCACCACAGAACGGAAGTCCCTACCGCCCTCACAGTGGACGCATCCAACACGGCAGTCGGTGGGGTGCTGGAACAACTCATCGAGGGGCGCTGGCAACCCCTGGCGTTCTTCAGCAAGCACCTACGACCACCCGAGCTCAAATACAGTGCTATCGACCGGGAACTGTTGGCGCTATACCTGGCAATCCGGCATTTCAGGTACTTCTTAGAAGGTAGGCCCTTCACCGCGTTCACGGACCACAAACCTCTTACCTTTGCGTTCACGAAAGCATCCGAACCCTGGTGGTCCCGCCAGCAACACATCTGTCCTACATCTCCGAATACACGACGGATGTCCGGCATGTCTCGGGGAAGGACAATGTCGTGGCGGACGACTACTCCCGCCCTAACATCCAAACCCTGTCCCAGGGTGTTGACTATGAAGCGCTGGCGGAGGCGCAGCAGGCAGACGAGGAGTTCGCTAGTTACAGAACTGCAGTCTCCGGTTTGCAGCTTCAGGACCTCCCCGTAGGCCCAGGTGAGAGGACCCTACTCTGTGACGTCACCACCGTCCAATCTCGCCCCGTCGTCCCGGCAGCCTGGCGGCGGCGCGTTTTCTCTCCATTCACAACTTAGCGCACCCCTCCATCAGGTCAGCCGTCCGGATGGCAGCCAACAGGTTCGTTTGGCACGGACTCCGCAAGTAGGTCAGTGAATGGGCCAAAACGTGCATGCACTGCCAAACGGCCAAGGTGCAGCGGCACACCAAAGCCCTGCCGCAGCAGTTCCACCCCACCCACCGGCGTTTCGACCACATTCATGTGGATATCGTGGGCCCCCTGTCAGTGTCGCGAGGAACGCGGCACCTCCTCACTATCGTGGACCGGTTCACAAAATGGCCAGAGGCGGTCCCGCTCGCCGACACCACCTCCGAATCCTGTGCCCGAGCACTGATTGCCACCTCGGTATCTCGCTTTGGGGTACTGGGCCACATCACCTCCGACAGCGGTGCCCAGTTCACCTCCAGCCTGTGGTCAGCTATGGCCAGCCTTTTGGGGACACAACTGCACCACACAACTGCCTACCACCCACAGTCGAACGGAGTAGTGGAACGTTTCCACCGTCACCTGAAGTCGGCTCTCATGGCCCGCTTCAAAGGGCCTAACTGGGTGGACGAGCTTCGCTGGGTCCTGCTCGGAATCCGCACGGCGCCCACAGAGGATCTGCACACCTCGTCGGCCGAGTTGGTGTACGGCGCACCCCTGGTCGTCCCAGGAGAGTTCATACCAGCCCCAAGGGGGCAGGAGGAAGAACCCGCAGCAGTCCTGGGCAGACTACGCGAGAAGCTCGGTAACCTGGCCCCCATACCCACTTCACAGCATGGGCAGAACCCGACCTGCGCACCCAAAGACCCGCAGAACTGTTAGTTTGTTTTTGTACGGCGGGCGGACACCAGGCACCGCTACAACCGACCTACGATCGGCCGTTTACGGTGATCAGGAACAACGGGTCCACATTCGTGCTGGGTATTGGGGGGAAAGAGGAGGAGTTCACGGTGGACCGACTCAAACCGGCCCATGTGGACTTGGCGCAGCCGGTCGAGATTCAGGCACCGCGGCGCAGAGGCAGACCTCCCAAACAGAGTCCGACCCAGACTGAGGACACTGGGGGGTGTATCGCCGGTTCTGGGGGGCGGGCGGGAGTTATGTGACGATCCACTTCGCAGCGCACGCGAACCGGCTCACAAAGTGGCACACGCCGGCATTGAGGCCGGTCCCAAAGAGGGCGCCAAGCCTGCATCACCAGCGAGGGGAAAAGCCCGCGCGCGGGACGGGCCTGTGAATACACGCCTCCTACAGCATTCCCGCCCGGGGAGGGCGGGAACAGGAAGGCTTTAAAGCGAGCCCGCGAAGTTTGAATAAACCTCTTTTGCAACTGCAGCTCACCTACTACGTGTCGTTATTTCAGAGCTGCATGTAGCACTCCGCTACAACAAAACAATACTGGAAATTGGCAGATGAATAGGTGCATGGCGGTTGGTAATGAACGAGAGAAAGACAATCATGAGGTAGATTGTTAGAAGTAAGACGAGAGAGAGGGAGAGAGAGAGGAAGGGAGGGAGAGGGGAGAGGGAGAGAAAAAGAGACTAATTGGCAAAATGACAAATAGATAGGTCAAGCAGGCAGAAAGACAGCCGTAGTCTCTGGTACAGTGTGAGAGTGTGGGATTCACTCTGTACCGGTCAGTCGATGATGCGGTATGATACTGCATAGGACCGAAATAAGTGAAGCAGTTTGTAAATCTTGTCAGCTCTATCTTGGGTACTAGCCTACAAAGCACCCAGGACATCTTTAGGGAGTGGTGTCTCAGAAAGGCAACGTCTTAAGGACCTCCAGCACTCCGGGAATGGCCCTTTTTTCACTGTTACCATCAGGTAGGAGGTGCAGAAACCTGAAGTCACACATTCGCTGATTGAAGGACAGCTTCTTCCCCTCTGCCTAAGCGAACATTAAATCTTTGAACAATACCTCATTTTTTATTTAAAAAATAAGCGGTATGTTTGAATTCGCACGTTTTTAAAATCATTCAATATACTTACACTCTAATTGATTTACATTTTTATTTCGTATCAATATTATTTTAATATTCCTTATTATTATTTTCTTCTTTTTTTCCCTCTGCTCGATTATGTATTTCATTCAACTGCTTCCACGAAGTTGACGCATTTCAAGTCACATGCCGGTGAAAATAACCCTGATTCTGAATCCTATTCTGAGAGTGTGGGGTAAATCTGTACCTGTCAGTCTATGCTTCTGTGTGAGACTATTGAGTTCACTGTGTATCTGTCAAATCGCTCTGTAAATAATTGCTTTCTGATGTTAGCCCGAAATCTGCCTTTAAACAGACTCCACGTTTCCTTGTTGATGGGTTAATTTTGAAGTAGCAGTTGGCATTCTACTTACCTCTACCCTCAATGATTCTGAACACTTCTATCATATCTCCTCTCATTATATGTCAACTTAGGCAAAATAGATTTCATTCTCTGAACCTTTCTGCATCGGTCACATCCTGCAGTCCTGCAATGAGAGTAGTCGCCTTTCTCTGTTCCCTTTCCAGAGCCTTCACATGCCTTACAAAATATAGAGATCAGAATTGTATACGGTTCTCAAGGTGTGGCCTCACAAATGCATAAGACAGCTTAAGAAGACCTCTCTAGCTCTGATCTCCTCTGAGTGCATTATATCGCCCAACATTATGTTTGCCTTCCTAATTGCTTCAGTGCATTGCCTAGATATTGATAGTGATGACTTCCAGGAAGGTCAATGCACTTTCTTACTCAAGAACCCAATGTATATTTATATCTAATACTTCTACTTCCTATATGTAATATTTTTCATTTACCTGCATTAAATTTCACCTGTCATTTATCTGCCCACATCGGGATTTTTTTTTAGATCTACCTGTATTGATTCTGCTGCCTGCAAGTTATTAGCCCATTTCTCTAATAGGTGTCATCTGCAAAAATAAGTAGATTATTAGTTCTGTGCTTTTCCAAATTATTAATGTAAATATAAACAGCAGAAAGCCCAAAACGAATTCTTTTGGAACACCACTTCTAACATCTTCCGGGTATGAAAATGTTCCTTTCACCATAACTCTCTCCTTTCTGTTTCTGAGCAAATTCTGCACACGTTCGTATCCCCTACCCTGAATCCCTGACTCCTGTAATTTCAATATTAACCTCTTCTAGGGTACCTTCTCGAAGTCTTTCTGAAGCCCAAGTAAATGATATCACCTCTTTATTGTTATAATAAATTTTAGTTTCCTATTCATAGAACCATAAAACATTACAGCACAGAAACAGGCCTTTTGGCCCTTCCTTGCTGTGCCGAGCCATTTCTCTGCCTAATCCCACTGACCTGCACCTGGCCCATATCCCTCCGTACACCTCTCATCCATACACCTGTCCACGTTTTCCTTAAATGCTAAAAGTGGAACCAGCATTTACGATTTCATCTGACAGCTCATTCCACATTCCCACTACTCTCTATGTGAAGAAGCGCCCCCCCCCCATGTTCCCTTTAAAATTTCCCTCCCTTCACCCTTAACCCATGTCCACTGATTTTTTTCCTCCCCTAGCCTCAGTGGAAAAAGCCTGCTTGCATTCACTCTATCTATACCCATCATAATTTCATATACCTCTATCAAATCTCCCCTCATTCTTCTACGCTCCAGGGAATAAAGTCCTGACCTATTCAACCTTTCTCTGTAACTCAGTTTCTCAAGTCCCGGCAACATCTTTGTAAATCTTCACTGTACTCTTTCAACCTTATTAATATCCTTCCTGTAATTCGGTGACAAAATCTGCACTCAGTACTCCAAATTCGGCCTCACCGATGCCTTCACTATAACATTCCAACTCTTATAATCAATACTTTGATTTATAAAAACCTGCAACTTATTATTAAAACATGATTTACCCTTTCTGTATCCATGCTGCCTTTCTTTTAACAAAAGACCATGAAAATATAAGGCATAAGAGCAGAACTAGGCCATTTGTCCTATCGAGTCTGCCCCAACATTTTGTTATGACTGATCCTTTCTTTCTCCTGCTCAAAGAATTTTCCAGGCCTTTTTCCCATCAGGTTTGATGCTATGTCCAATCAAGAACCTCTCAATATCTGCCTTAAATAAACCCAATGACCTGGCCTCCAGAGCTGATCATGACAAAAAACTCAACAAATTCACCATCTTCCGGCTAAGGAAATTCCGCCACATCTCTGTTTTGCATTGACACCCCTCTATCCTGAGTCTGTGCCGTCTTGTTCTGGACTCTCCCACCATGGGAAACATCTTTTCCACATCGACTCTTCAACATTCGACAAGTTTCAATGAGAATGTCCCTCGTGCTTCTAAATTGCAGTGAGTACTGTTACGTACCCCTGTGGGTATCTCGTGTCTGTCACATGACCATGAAGTAATTGAGGCTATACTCAGCATGATGTAATGGTCTTGTGATAGTGCAGTAACGTAATTTGCCCGCCAGTGAGAGGTCATGTAATAGTTTTTTTTTCAACAGGGTATAAAAGGAGAACCCCTTCCTGTGACGCAGGGCAGTTCGTGTTTGAATTCGTTTAGTGACTCCGTTCCGCTGCATATTCGATGTTATGACGCAGTTTTGTTTTAGAGTGGAGTTTTACTTTCCGCCCTAAGTCTCAAAGGTTATTGCCGGCGGTTTTGCTACAATACTGCCAGTTCAGTTCAGTCCAGTCGGAGAGTGAAGATTTATCGAAGTTCGGGAAGCTGGAGGAATCGAGGAAAGCTGGTGTTGTTGTCTGTAAAGCAGGTTTGACCTTTTAAATCTTCGTACAAAGAGTTAGTAACCTGTGTCCGTGATAACCCCTGCATTTTTGAAAGTAGAAAGAGGTGGACGCCTGTTTCGCCAAGGGAAGTGTAGTGCCTTTAAGCCGTTTAATTTCCTTCAACCGTAAATCCCTGGGCAAAGCATACTTCGGTTGGGATCAGCAGTAACGTCGCGAAAGGGGATTTAATCACTGCAAGAAAAGTCTCTCCCTTAGCTGACTGTGTAAATCATTTTGGAATTTTTGCAATACTATGTTAAAGAACTGTGTTTGCATTTCTCGCTTTAAGAACTGTTAGAGCTGCCGTATTGCAGCCGACTTCTGGTTAAATGAGTCGTTTGTTTACTTCTTGGGTTTTTTTTTGTAGTGTTTAATAAATGTTTTATTTGTTATAAAAAAACTGTCTCAATTATATATTCATTGTTGTTGGATTATAACAATTGGGGGCTCGTGGGATCAACCATTTTTAAGTTTAAATACTTGTGTAAATATTGATCGATGTTTTGGAAAGGGAATATCCGTTTCTTTTGTTGATTTTTTTTTTCTTCTCATTATTTGTCAACTTAGGCCAAATAGATTTCATTCTCTTAATCTTTCTGCATAGCTCACATCCTGCAGTCCACTTGATTCCACTTGAGTTAACCACAACAATATGAACAACCGGTAATGGAGAACAGCAAAACGATGGATTTGCGTCGGTTCTCCATCTCACGGTCCTTGTCATTCTCTCCACACTTTAGTCTCCGGAGCCTCCTGCGAGCTCGATTGGCAGCTAGAATCCGCGTGACAGTCAGAACATTGAACAGCAAAATCAGAAAGAATGGGACACAAAGGGGTATAATGCGGTGAAACATCGTAAATGCCGCCCATAAGGAAATTTTTTTATAGCTTAGTGTAAGAACACAATACCAGGAAACACCAGCAATTATGACAAAAGGCTCCTTTGCAAAGCCCCAGGGGACAGTCTCCAAACAGGTCAGCACACTCACTGTCCCGATAACCACAACCGCCGTTCTCTCGGTGCAATATTTTGTTTTCAGCTTCTCAGAGCAAATAGCCACAAATCGATCGACGGTGAAAGCGACAGTCAGCCAGACAGAGTTCGCACTGCTCGCGATATCAACCAAGTACGGAGTAAGCACACAGGAGTGATGATCAGGAATGATAGGGGAAAATAATACCAAGCAGTCCATCTCAGCAGCGTATCGATGGTATCGACCAGGAGATCGACCGCTGACATTCCCACCATGTAGTGAGTGACACATTTGGAGAGACGCACTTTCCCCGGAACAGGATCACAATCGTCACCAACTTAGCTGGAAGCGAGACAGGGAATGGCAAGTTGACAATTTCCTGAGCTGAAGCCAGTGCAACGGTTTAAGGAGATCCTGTAAAATTTCGACATGACTGTTCCATTTAGCTGGGGAACAGTTGAATGGCGTGCACATCCAGCGTAGAAAAATGAGTTTGCACCGCAAACTAAAATTAATATGATCTGTATCCCGATTTCTTACTGATTACCGGAATATGAAGAGAGAAGTAAAAACTATAATTGGATAACAACCTCAACGTAATCAACACTGAATGGAATATTTTCCACCACCGCCTACGCTGTTTCATGCAGTTGTAATAAATAAATCCGGACGGTGATGGCGGGATTCTTCTATTAGACGATCATCAGTTTCCATGCTGCTCCTTGTTAGTGACAGAACAGCGAAGGACGGGACAGAAATATGAAACGCTGGAAACACTCATCCAGGCAAAACAGAATATGTGGAAATAAAGTTAAAGCGTCGCTTCTCAGAATCGTTCTCGAAGTGCCCCTGACAGCGACAGCTGACACTGGCTTACCGGGAATTCCAAAGACTGAAATTAAAGGATAGTAAACTTCTTCTATTCGCAAGATGACAGTGCACAGCATTTCAGTGAGAATCTGTGACTTCTGTTGCTTCGGAATTCACAACTGTGGCAGAAACGCTGAGCTGATGCATTCAAAGCGGCCCTGATTTAAACAGAGGAATGGTATCCAGAGGTACAGCTGTACCTCTGACTAACTTTCTCAGTTACGGTTACTTGAACAAACACTTTAATTCAACATCATTGACTCTGATGTAAGTATTCGATCGATTCAAGACAAACATATCAAAATTCTTGAGCATTACCTTAGCAGTGCCTCATCTGGTGGAAATAATGCCTGGATACTAATGAAAAAGACTGAGCTTTGTCACGGAGTAGCCGCATTTACAGATTTCACGTTTTTTGTTTCGTGACGACCGAAACACAATTTCTGCCTCTCCGGTTTCATATTTAGAAATTTACTTTCCTATTGCTCCCAGCTCCATCTCCCACACCCCACACCCCTACACACACACACACACACACACACACACACACACACACACACACACACACACACACACACACACACACACACACACACACACACACACAAAGACGTAGATACACACATATACTGATACACAGACACAAAGACTGCTTGCCACCGAGCAGGCATATTTACTGAACTTCTCCAGCATTTTGTGATGTTACTGATGTAGTAATCTACTAGGAGCTTCTGAAATCAGACAGAAGCCAAACCAAAAATCAGAAGAAATGCTTAACTGCAATGGAGTGGGCAGACCGGTTAAATAATACAAACAGTCCTCTCATTTGGTAGATGAACAGATGCAGGATAGATAGAAGTGAATGACAAGCGTCGGAAATAATGTGTGTGTGTGTGTGTGTGTGTGTCTGTTGACTGTCTTTCTGTCTCTGTGTGTGTGAGTGGGTGGTGTGAATGTGCGTGTGTGTGTGTGTGTGTGTGTGTGTGTGTGTGTGTGTGTGTGTGTGTGTGTGTGTGTGTGTGTGTGTGTGTGTCTGGTGTCTGTCTTTCTGTCTCTGTGTGTGTGGGTGGGTGGTGTGAGTGTGTGTGTGAGAGAGCGAGAGAGAGTGAGTGAGAGAGAGAGAGAGAGAGAGAGAGAGAGAGAGAGAGAGAGAGAGAGAGAGAGAGAGAGAGAGTTAGGCAGACAGTCGGACAGACAGATTGGCAGTGGCAATGGTTTCACACAACCGTCTGACATATCCCTCTCCCTCAGTCTCCTCCTCCTACACACAGGCAAAGTTTCCTGCAACTCCGATCTTCCCTCTTGTGGGGCCCAAGGGACAGAATGGCCGCTTCTCTCACACACAGGGTGTGTTACAGAGCACAGAGATATCGACAGGTCACCATTTCCGCAGTCTCTGACAGCAGAGACAGTGAGTCCCATACAGTTAACAAAACCCAGAAATACATTTCCAATGAGCTTCGTCACGCACCAGCCACATTTACAGATTAGAGGTTTTTGTTGACTAATTAGAGATCTGTAAACGGAGATGGACAGCGTGGGTTCAGAAATGGGTTTTGTTGACTAATTAGAGATCTGTAAACGGAGATGGCCAGTGTGGGTTTATAAATGGATAAACAGATGGAAAATTAGGAACTGATGAATGTGGTGTGGGTGGAATGTAAGAAATTTGCTGAAAAGCACATGGGAATTGCAGGTAATGCACTTTTGTGGACAAAACCAATCAGCAGGTCTAACGCAGAGATGGAATAAATAGGCCGTTTTCGATGTCGGAAGGCATAACCAGTAGGGTTACATAGGGATTGGTTGGAGAACCCAGCAGTTTCACTACCGGGAAAAGCACTCTACGCTGGTCAGACATTCCTCGCGCTGCCGATCTTCACGTCCCCGTGAACTCCTCCTCATCGGCAACTGTTGGCGTCCCGTTGCTGAAGAGTTATCGTCCCAACGTATTTAGAGCTCCTGACGCTTACTGTGTTTCGCAACATTTGAACTGTTGGATCTTCATCCCATTGACACACTGCCACCTGAGCTATCTGGGTCAACTTATCACTAGTCATTGTATAGGGCTAAATCCAACAAGCCCATTTCTGCCTTGCCTGCTTGTGTTTGTTTGAATCTGAATGGTCCTGACATGTTAAATGAGGACAGGAGACGGAGTCTAACGAGATTACAAGTTTTATTCTTTTGTAGGTCTGGCAGTTTACATAGAAAGTAGCTACTCCTGCGAGAATAGTCTCAGATTTAGCAGGTCATTGCCTGAAAATCCTTGTGAACACATTCAGTTGTTTTGATTAGATACAGTGTCATGCAAAAGTTTGGGCACCCCTGGTCAAAATCTCTGTTACTGTGAATAGCTAATAGAGCAAAAGATGACCTGATTTCCAAAAGACAAAAACTGAAAGATGACACGTTGCTTTAATATTTTAAGCCAAATTACATTTTGTTTTATTTCCATCTTGTACAGTTTCAAAATAACAAAAAAGAAAAGGGCAGGAAGCAAAGGTTTGGGCACCTTGCATGGTCAGTACTTCGTAACACCACCTTTGGCAAGTATCACAGCTTGCAAACGCTTTCTGTAGCCTGCTAAGAGTTTTTCAAGTCTTGTCTGGGGAATTTCGCCCATTCTCCCTTGCAAAAGACTTCTAGTGCTATGAGATTCTTAAGCCGTCTTCAATGCACTGCTCTTTTGAGGTCTATCCACAAAGGGCCATGGCAAAACCTTCAGCGAGTGCCTCTTGAGGTAGTGCATTGTTGATTTTGAGGTGCGTTTAAGATCATTATCCTGATCCACACCCGTGCTTAACAGAGAGGTGTTCTTTTACATGAAATTCTGCATTTTTTTTTCTCCAACATACCTTTGCTCATTGCGGCCAAAAAGTTCTATTTTAACTTCATCAGTCCACAGGACTTGTTTCCCAAATTCATCAGGCTTGTTTAGATGTTTTGACTTCTGACGCTGAATTTTGCGGTGAGGACACAGGAGAGGTTTTCTTCGGATGACTATTCTATGAAGATCATGTTTATGCTGGTGTCGCTGCACAGTTGAACAGTGCACCACCACTCTAGAGTCTGCTAAATCTTCCTGAAGGTCTTTTGCAGTCAAACGGCGGTTTTGATTTGCCTTTCCAGCAATCCTATGAGCTGTTCTCCCGGAAAGTTGGTTTGGTCTTCCAGACCTCAACTTGACCTCCACACTTCCTGTTAACTGTCATTTCTTAATTACATTACGAACTGAGGAAACGGCTACCTGCAAACGCTTTGCTGTCTTATCGCCTTCTCCTGCTTTATGGGCATCATTTATTTTAATTTTCAGAGTGCTAGGCAGCTGTTTAGAGAAGACCGTGTCTGCTGATTGTTGGAACCAGGTTTGAGGAGTCAGGGTATTCATTAAATTTTGAAATTTGTATTAACTGCCTTCCCTCACGATGATTGTGAACAAGACACAACCCTAACAAGCCCTAATAAGGTCTGAAACCTTGGTTAAAGTTAACTGAGAGTTCAAATCACTTGGGGTGCCTAGTATTTTTCATGGTTCTCCTTTCCTTTATTTTCACTCTAAAATTGTACAAAACAAAACTAATACACTAATCTTGATTAAAATGTTGAAAAGAATGTTTCATCTTCAACTTTATGACTTTTGGAGATCAGTTGATCTTCTACTCATTTAACTATTCACAGTAAAATAATTTTTTTTTTACCAGGTATGACCAAACTATTGAATGCCACCGTAACTACTTGTCTGAGCATGGTCTTAGGTTCAGCAGGTCATTACACAAAACTTATTGGGGATCACGTTAAGTTGCTCTATTTGCATTACGCAGAGCAAGAATCACTTCAGGGACCACCAAAACGGTGGAAAACAAGGACAGCCAGTTCATCTGCTTCCACTGTCCTTGATTAGAATTTAGTTTCTTCTGGCCAACAACCTCCTGCACTTCATCCAAAGATATTTATCTTGGAATCATTATTCTCCACTCATTCAGTTGATTGCCCAGAGGACTCCAATGGAACCCCAGTAAGTGTGGAACGATTACATCTATGTAAAATATTAACGTTCACTAACTAACTTCACGGAAATTATACTGCTCGCATTCTCTACAATTTCATGAAAAAAAATCCTCGATTGATTTTTTTTCTATTAGTCGTTTTTTCCATCTTCTGGTTTGATATACATTGAGCAATTCAATTGTCAGGGTACATTATATTAGCACTACAGCAGCATGTGTTTATATTCCGATCAACCGATATATTTGAGCATTTGCCCCTCAATTTCAAAACTTACTCCAAAAGCCTGGGTAGCTGAACATTTCATTTACCTTACCAGAGTGTGTGTTAATTAGTTTGGTGTGTCCGTCCAGTGCTGGATTATCTCCCTTACCGCCTCTACAACACGTACCCAATCTGCAGTCAAGTGAGGGATTGATGGCAACTCAGTAAACACATCTGTATCGGTGCATCGGATCGGATAGTTCTCCTTTCTTACTGCGTATAATATAAATTTCAGTCCTCTGTTCTCCGTTGTTAGACCGTATCACCCGTGTCCGTTGAGAAAATATCTTTAGTGTTTACTGAGACTTTTCCAAGCAATGATATCACTGTTGACACATTCGTCCTCCGTACTGGTCGGGAACAAACTGGCTATGGTCCACTCATGGTTAATGCTATCACATAAAAATGCAAAATTCTCTTCATGTTGAATGAAACCTGCAACACACAAGGGTGATATCTGCTCCAGATTTCCAGAGACAATCTTAAATTATTTTGTCCACATTTTCTATTTTTTTCTCTCTCTAGGCAATCTAATCCAGACTCTTAGTTGTCTTTGGACTCAAGGCGTCCATTTTCCCTCACCCAATTCTATTTCGGAATAGGGAGAGGCGGGCAGGCATTAAGATAATTCCCTTTTCCTTTGATTTTTTGACAAAACTTCCGTTTTTCTCAGGGTGAGGGAACTGATAATGGCCCCATTCATAGACCAGTCCCAATCTTCCTGGTACAGTTATTCCATTCTCAAGTCTCCGAAGTCAGGTGCCATCATGTACATGACATACCGATGGCGATAACATTCCTCTTTATCATTCACCAATTTCTGCTCGTTGATATGTTACCACTCATGTTTTATCTGGAGAAGTCAGAACGTTGTACACTGATGGACTTATTTTGCCTATAATTTCATAGTGTCTTGCAAAAGCTTCGATTTTAAAAATGAGGAATGTTGGTGTATTCGAATCATCACTCTTTGTCCTGAGCAATTCAGAATCCAGACAGACCTCCGAGTCAAAGTAGACTTTACTTCGTTGTTTCTTCTTCCCCTTTTGGTGGGCTGCCACATACCTGGCCACTTTCACAGACACTACCATTGCTATACCTACTTTTCTGACACAATCCTAGCGATTTTGTGTTCTGACAAAGCTAATCCTAGCAACTCCTCTGAACTTTTCATGTCCCTTCCAGTCACGAGTTTATAATATGGAATGTAACCTTTTGAACATGCTATTTCATTCTATATTATCACCAAGACGTAAGGAAAAGCTACTTGCTACGTTTTTCCAAGTTGTTGCACCATTCTTGCAATCATAGTTTGTCACTGATAGATTCATCCTTCCGTGTTTCCTCTTGACTGTGGTGTATAGCGTTTATGAAATCTCTGTTTGATTCTAAGAAGTGCCATGACATCTTCCATTACGTGGGTCGTGAAATGCGTGACTTCATCCGTTTCCATACTCCGGGATAGTCCCCATCAAGTGAAATTGATACTCCGGGATAGTCCCCAGCAAGTGAAATTTCTTTTATTTTTGCTTTTAGTTTTTAAGTGGCCTTTGCTGTTTTTGTCTTAGTTGGGAAAGCATTCATCCACTTCGTAAACGTAAAAAAAAATATATCTGCAAAATAGTCCAAGGCCTTTCTACCGGTCGAAAACGTCATCCACGCCCTTGTTTTCCTCCCACTTGGACTACTCCAATTCAATGTATACTGGGATTAGTCTGTCGTCCCCGTCCCGCCTGCAACTGGTCCAGAACGCCACAGTCAGACTCCAGACAGGTGCAAGGAAGAGAACTATATTACTTCGATCCTGGCCTCTCTCCACTGTCTACCAGTACAGTTTAGAATTGATTTTAAGGTTCTTATGTTTGTTTATAAAGTCTTAAATATGCTGACCCGCTCATATATCGAAGACCTTTTCACCCTTTATTCTGCTTCCAGGTCTCTCAGGTCGGCTCGCTTGGACGCTCTCCAGCGATCTATATTTAAGTTCAGGGGTGACAGCGCCTTTGCTGTTGTAGGCCCTAGACTGTGGAAGAACATTCCCTTCCCTATCACATCTGCCTCCTTCATCGACTCTTTTAAATCCAGGGCCAAAACTTACCTTTATATACCAGCGTTTGAATCTTCCTGATGAGGCTGATGTTTGGTTTGTGCTTACGCTCATCTGTTGTTTATTTTGTGCCTATAAGCTGTGTGCCTTGTTGTTTATATCAGTGTTTCTTGTATTTGATCCAAATCTCTCTGTGACGCCACATCCGACAATATCTACCTGTGACCTTGACGCCAGCAATGAAGAAAGGGAAAACATATTATGAAAATAAACTGCCACAAAACATAAACACGAATAGTAAACGTTTTCCTAATTATACAAAGCGGTGGTCAAAATGAACGGAAGTTCCTTGAAGAACGAGAAGGGAGAATTGATATTCGGTAATAAGGAAATAGCCGAGTCTTTGAAAGTCAATATGTCGATCTTCAGCGTGGAAGACATATCTAACATTCCGAAGATAGATGTTGTGTATGTGATGCGAGGTGAGGAGATTATACAATAGCTATCATTAAAGAGGTAGTGCTGAGCAAGCCTGTGGGCCTAAATATAGGCAATTCCACTGGCCCTGATGGAATGCATCCCAGGCAGTGAAAGAAATAACAGAGGATGTAGTTGAGGGTTTGGTGATAATTTACCAAAACTCTCCGGACTCCGGGCTGGTCCCGGCGGATTGGAGGAAGGCAAATGTTAAAAAAAAAAAGATGTAGGCAAAGGGCAGGTAACTATTTTCCAGGTAGTTTAACAACCGTAGTTGCGAAAGTACCAGAAGCATTCAAGAAGAAATATCGAAGCACCTGAAAATATATCGATCAATCTGGCTCACGCAACATAAATTCAGCAAAGGCAAGCCCTGTTTGTCACACTTCCAGGGATTATTTGTGCATATTGCGACCGCAGTAGATAGAGGTGAACAAATGGACGTTACTTACTTGGATTTCCAGAAGGCGATCGATAAAGTGCTAAATAAAAGCCAAAGATAAGAATGCATAGAGTTGCGGTTGGTGTATTAGCATAGATAGAGATTTGGTAAACGAAAAGAAAGCATAGAGTTGAGTTACATGTGTGTTGGCAATTGGTGTTGCGCGGTTTGCCTAAAGGGTCGGTACTGGGCCCACAAACTTCCACAATATACACTAATTATCTAGTACGGTATATGTATTCAGCGAACCCGGTTATTTGCATATTTAAATTGTTCTGTGAAAACACTTTGAGGGAGGAAGTAAGTGCTCACCCACAAATCAATCTGCACACCAAACCTAGCGATTTGGGAGTGAACATGTATTTGGGGCTGCACACAGATTCGGGCGTATCAGCGGATTTGGGAAACCACGCGGATATGGGTTATCAAATAATTTGGAGGTGCGATGCAAAGGTTGTTTCAATTCTACTTTGAACTTCGAACTTTGCTCTTGCTATATGGTGTAAGTTGGAAGCTACTATTCTCTGAATTGTTTGAAAGGAATCTGCTCTGGGATAATCAATGTGCATGCGGGGGAGTCAAGGGTTTCCGATGCACAAGGGTGAGTGATTCAGCGGGTTTGTGGTGCACTGAGGATTAGAGGATAGACGGTGCTTTTCAGCTGTTTAATAAAAAGTCTTAAAATGAAGGGAATGTAGGGAAATATAGCCGATGAGTCTCATGTCAGTAGTGGGAAAGTTATTGGAAGGTATTCTAAGCGCCCGGAAATATAGGTATTTGGATAGACATCGAATGGTTAAGGGACGTGAGCTTTGCTTCTTGCGTGCTCGGTCCTGCCTAACCAATCTTATAGAGATTTATAAGGCAGACAGCTCCGTGATTCATTGAAAGAGGCCTCACAGGTAGACAGGGCCATACAGAAAGCTTTCCGCACGTTCGCCTCATCAATCGAACTCTTGGTTACAGGGTATTATGCTGGAGTTGTATAAGACATTGATGAGGAATAATTTGAAGAACTGTGTGCTGCTTTGGTTACCTACCTACAGGGAAGATGCAAGTACCGTTGAAGGAGTAAACAAATAATGGCAAGGATTCTGTCAGGTCTGGGGGACTTCATTTATAAGGACAGAGTTAATAGGTTCTGAACCTATTCCTTGGAACACCGAATAACGATAGGAGGTTTGATAGACGTAAACAAAATTATTACGGGTATATACCGTGTAAGTGCAAGTGTCAAGTCAAGTTTGAGTTTCCGGAAGGTATTGGGCCCTGGAGGCAAAAGAAAATAAGATTTAAAAGTAAGAGCAAGAATTCAATGGCAGACTTGACAGAACCTACTGCCTGAGGGCTGTTTCTGCCCAGAACATTTGGGCGGACCCAGCCGCGTCACAGCGGCAGTCCGAGAGCAGCGTCACCATCCGCGGTAAGATGCCGAACGTTAAATAGTTGTTGAGACTGCTTCATGGAAAAGAACACTGCTGTCACTGCGTTTGGGTTAACCCGGCCACCGGGATCATCACGCGCAGGCACTTCTTGAAAACGGCGCTAGGCTTAAGAAGAGCTCACGAACCTTCGAGGGGGTTCGCCCAGTTTGGAACCATAACGGCCGGAGGCCATAACGATCCAGTAGAGAAACGGAGGCGCAGGTCCGAAATCGTCTACGAAGTCCGAGAGGCAGCCAGTTTTTTTTTACCACTCCTACCTCGATATCTGGATCAGAATCAAAATCAAAAAAAGTTTTTTTTAAATTATTATTGCCATTGAGGAATTGATGAGGAATTTGCTGTTATTCGGCAGAAGTGCAGTGAAAAGGGATTTACAAAAAAAAAAGGAAAAAAAAACTACTATAAGTTGCACAAATAAATAAATCTTGCAAAAAAACTGAATACTTATGTGAAGTTCACAGATACATGAACGGATGTAAACTCCTTCACGATTCTTCGAGATTCTCCCACAAACCCATCCTTTTTGTGCAGGTCACACCTATCCCAGAAAAGGAACCAAAAGTTCCAGAAATCCGAATCCCTGCTCCCTGCTCCAGTTGTTCAGCCACCCAATTCTGTTCCTATCCTCACTGTAGCGTGGCGCAGACAGTAATCCGAAGATTTTGACTTTACTTTCCCTTGAGTTCCAGCTTTTCAGCTTTATCACTTATGCCTTCATTTTGTTTTCAGGCCTGAGAAATTGGACTCTGGAGTCAACTGACTCAGAAAACTCGCTGTCTCCGTTTAATAATTACATGTTCTTTTCAGCCGCAGTGTAGGAATCGTTTCCAGTTTAAGGGTTTTAGTTAGCGGCCCTGTTTGACCTACCGTTTATTGATTTATTTCCCTTGAACACTGTTCGCATTAAATTTTTTTGGACTGTCGTCCCGCTTCAATGTCTGTCACTCTGCACTTGAGCCATTTCGGAACCACTGTGACAACGCCATAGTTAGTGAGAAAGACAGGCGATCCTGAAAAGGGAGCGAGACCAGCTAGAAGTCGTAGTGCACATTGGTACCCATGACATAGGGAGAAGAAGGGAAAATGGCCTGAAAACAAAATGAAGGCATAAGTAATAAAGCTGAAAAGCTGGAACTCAAGGGAAAGTAAAGTCAAAATCTTCGGACGTCATCAATTTTTCTGGTAATGTCCTCAAGAAACTAGGCTTGGTTAGACACGACCAATGGAGCACAAAACCATGCAGACTAATCCTAATCAGACCCTGTCTGTCCAAATATAGTGTACTTCAGTTAATTGCCGTATATCAGAACCAGTACAGTCTAACCCAATTAAGTGGCTGAGGAGCGGAAATTTAGGATCAGTCAAGACTGAATGAAGGAGTAGACGATGGGCCAAATGGCCTCATTCTGATCCGAGGTATTATGTTCTTATGGCTGTCCCAGTTAGCTGAAATTTCATAGAACTTGCTCAGAAAAAGTCTGTTTAACTGAGTAACAAATCAATGAAATCCAGAAGAAGTTAGAACACGAATATTCAACTCAAGTTCATTTAACTGTTTGTCTGTATATTACGTAAGTAATCATATAACGTATATAGAAACGAGACAACGTTTATCCTAACTAGGATTTAATTACAGAAATAAACGAGTAGTGACAAATTAGCAATAATAAGTTAGTTTTCATCGGTATTTTACGGGGTGCACACGGATTTCATGATGTAGACAGATTTGAGGATTGCTCTGATTTAGGGGTGTTGGGCGTACATGGGAGTGCAGGGAATGGCAGATGTGCGCAGAAATAAGGATGTGTAAGCTAACATTGAGTTTCGGTGGATTTAGGGATAGCCACTGACGCGGAGTTGTAAAATACGGATTTTGCGGGGTTTGGTGGATTTGAAAGTGCTCATGGATTTGGGGTGTGCGTGTACTTCAACGTTCTCAGTTTGTGGAGGTGTGGCCGGTCTAAAAGTTGTTTCATTTATAGATAATTTATTTTAAACTTTGAACTTTGTTCTTGCAATACTATTAATTTGTATCTGCTTGAAATGAGTCTTCCTCTATGATAATCTGAAATACATGTGCGGGTGCCAGCGGGATTAGGGTGCGTACGGTATTGGGGTGCACACTTATTTGGGATTGCGCACTTATTAGCGGGTGTACACGGATTTGGCGGTGCATATGCATTTTCTACTCTTTTATCTCTTGTGTCAACGTGTACATTGTTCGGAGTATGGGGAAATCGAAAGGACGGAATACAAAATGGAACGGTGATAGTAATGTCCGGACACGACGCAGAGGGACTTCTTCCTGACGCCGCCCAAAGACCTGTATTTCCCTCAATTCCACCCTTAGGACACGTAACAGCCCCCTTTGAGAGAGGTACTTCCCCATTGGGATCCAATGGGGCAAAGAGTGAAGATGAGACCAAAATATTTAATATAGTATTTGATTTATACAACATGAACCAGGCCCTCATCCTCAATTGTTCCTGCCAGCCATTTTGCCTGTTTGAATGTGCATTTGATTCACATGCCTCGAACCCACCCTATTCAGTACATACTAAAAAGTATTTCAATCTTTGTAATTTTTTCGTCTGCCATTTCCACTGACAGTTCGTTGAAGACGCCTACAGTCAAGCAAGCAGGAAAAGAAAAAATAGGAAGCTACAGACGTGAGTGATGTGCTGAGAGAACAAGTTGCAACAATGGAAGGTTGACACCATGGACATTATTGGCCAAGAGCATCAGGTGTTGGTCGTCAAAGCTACGCTAACCTTATCCTCATGATATATATATATATATATATATATATATATATATATTGATGAACAAGAATAACAGATAACAATAATCAGGTTATTTATAATTTGAAACGTAGAAGTTAGTTGAGAGGGTTGCTCTCATCTTGAAATTAAAGACAGTGGGTAGAATATGTTCCATTGGATTAGCTGAACACATAAGACTTCGAGGTTAAGAAAGGTTTATTTTTCAAGATAAGTGGCCTGTAGAAGAATGCAGTGCTCTGTGTCTACCATCTGCCATTTTAAATACACATGTAACAACACCGATCTTAACAACGACAAAAAAAAACCTGCGAAGTAGATTTAACGCAACCATCAGATCGGCTGCCGTATGGTCACAAGTTACAGAATGATGCATTTCTACAAACCGCATTTACCACGGACCAAGTCGCAATAGCGTTAAATTAACTGAAATAAGTTATACAACATATTTACTATCAGTTATTACAGAATATTTACTGTGACTTTATTTGCGTTTTTTGGGTAATAATGAGTCGGACCATGCAAAGAGTCTCTGTCAGGGTACAGTCCACCTCTGTCGACCGAGATGGGGTGAGGATGGTCCAATCAAACTGATTGTACGCAATGATCCACAATTTAGATCTCGCTAATTTCACATCCTGAAATCATTCATTAGGATGTAAGCCTGGACTTTCAGCACGGCGCTATTAAGCCGTTCTATTAAGCAACGAACCCAGGACCCAAAACCAGTCCCGTCAGGCGAAGGAGTTTATTTATTTGGCTTCCTTTTTAAATTGAAATTATTTGATAATTACATGGAGAAAAAAGTTCATTAATGCTGTATATTGGAAATCGGGAGATAATTGGAGACGGAGGGGGAAGACCTCTGACCTCACTAAATGTGAAATCCTCTTGGTCACACGGAGATAGATACCGCGCTCTGTTGAGAAGAGTGAACATTCCAGCAAGCGGTCTCGAATGTTAGTTACAGTCCGAAGCGATAAAAAAAAACAAACAAACTTGCGACCTGCTATCAAATGTGAGTTTAAAAAGAAGCGCTGACGAGACAGACATAATCAGCGTAGGATTCGTGGGTACTGAATGTGCTAACAGAAAAATCAATATGGATCTGAAAACAATGCCCAGATGGGAAGTTCCCCACATTCAGTAAAGAGTTGACCACGGACATAGAAGCAGAATTTGGCCCATCATGTCTGTTCCGCATTCAATCATGGTTGATCCTTTTTTTTGTTCTCACTCCTCAGCTCCACCTTCCTGCCATCTTCCAGTAACCCGGATCCTGACCCGGAACTGGGCCGTACCTTCCAAATATCTGAACCTGACTTGCACTACCTTATTTTCCCTTTTCTATTTTCTAATTATGATTTATAATTTAAATTTTCATTATATTTACTTCGATTTGTACTTCAGGGAGCGCAAAGTGCAGAAACAAATATCACTGAGATGATTGTACGCTCTAGTATCAATTTTTCGGTGACAATAAAGTAAAGTAACCTTTGATGCTATGTCCAATCAAGAACCTACCAAGCTCCATCTTAAATACACCCGACGACATGGCAGCAAATTCCACAAATTTACCACCTTCTGCGACAATAAATTTCTCATCATCTCTGTTTTAAATGAATGTACACCTTTCCAGAAGCTGTGCCCTTTTGGTCTCGATTCTTCCACAAATGGAAACCGCCTTCTCACATCTACTCTGTTGAGACCATTCAATATTCGAAAGATTTAAATGCGACCACCCCTCATCCTACTAAACTCACAGGAGTGCAGACCCAGAAACGTCACTGGTTTCTCGTATGTTAACCCTTTTATTTCCGGAATCAGCCATCTCCTTGGTTTTGGACATATTCAGGAAGCTGTGCTTTTGTTCTGGTGCTGTGTCCTCTATTTATTGATTCAACTGATATGGGAAACATCCTTTTAACATCTACCGTAGTGTTCTCATTCAGGTGTAAGAACTCTGAACTAAACACCGAGTTAAACCGTAGTCAATGAAGCAGGATCCCAGTAAGATTAACCGTTTACTGTTCACTCTTCCACATTAACGTATGGTGAAAACTGTTGACAAAACAATACAAAATGTATGCAGTATTTGTTTCCTTCTTGGCATCGAAGTTTCATCATAAATACTTGTAAAATTGAAACTACAACAAACATTAAAATACGACATACAGTCAGAATCTACCTACGCCATCGACTGGCTTTAAATACACCACACAACTATCCAGCAACTCTTTAAATAACAAAGAACATAAACTTTATCAACCGTCATTACTTTTAACAGAATCAGCTGTAACATTTCTACTTCAACATATCGATTATCTTATGAACTTGCGGCGTTGCTTCTATGATGTTTCTTAGTGCGTAGAAATTGAACTTTTCTCGCGCTGATCCTGCACACACAAGCCCCCTCCTTCCCGTTTCTCCAAACCGGTATTTACCCACAAGACGCGGCGAAACCCGGTGTGACGTCATTGCATGCTGCGATATATCACAGACAATGAATTTACTTTCAGCAACCTTAACTTTAACTAGAAAATACTACAAACTAATTACTAAAGCGAAAATGTAATAAAGCTAAACAAGTACCTTAGGGCAACACATCTACCGTACAGCAGACAGCATCTTGGTGAACCTCTACTGCACCCTCCTCGAAACATCGAGGGCCAAAAAACTGAAGTGAATTCTCCAGACATGTCCGAATCTGAATTCGAAAATTTAATAACATATATGCCAAATCCCTGAATTCAATGTATCAACTCGCAAGGACATAAAAACAAGTCCAACCGCCTGCATCCACAGCATGCTCCCTTCTCACAGCTGCCATTAGGAAGGAACTACAGTACCCTTATGTCCCATACCACCAGATTCAAGAACAGTTATAATCCTACAACCATCAGACACCTTAACCGATGTCAATAACTTCAGTCAGCACAAAACTGAACTTACTCCACAAGCTGTGGATTCACCATCAAGGACTCTGAAACTCATTTTCTCTATAATACATAGTATCTTATTATTTGCTTGCTTGCTTGTTAATTAATGTATTTGCACAGTTTGCGTTCTTTGCACATTGGTTTTCTGCCAGTGTTGTGTATCGTTAATCACTTATACTATTGCATTTCTTTGCACTACTGTCAATGCCTGCATGAAAATGAATCTCTGTGTCTTTTTGGTGACGTACTTTGAAAAAAATCTCTTTAAACTTTGATCTTGAATATTCAACAAGGGATTCTGAAGATTGAATTTAATTTGTTATCAAAGATTCTGTAAATCATGAAGAACACATGCAAGATGCTGGAGGAATTCAACAGATCAAGCAGCGCCTCTGGAAGGGAATAACCTGTCAAAGTTTCAAGACTGACCCAATGACAGTCATGGCTTAGACGTATTTTATCGTGACGACACTGCTGAGAGGTCGCTTGTTGGTGACGCAGCACACGGTTTTTAAAGAGCTTTGGCCCTTACAGCTTCTTCTCGGGGGCTTAAAACTGCGGGAGAGGTCGTTCCTTCGTGACGCAGCTCGAGGATTAAATAGAGCTCCTGAGCTTTCAGCTTCGTTTCGGCGGGGAGAAAACAACGCGTTAGTTCTTTTCTCGGATATACGAAGTGAAGGTTCAAAATGACGATTGGAGCATTCATCTTTTTTTCCCCCCCGCGGGCGGAAATCAGACGCGGATGAATAAATGGTGGTCTAAGCAGAACGGTCATTTTTGGAGTGGCTATTTATTCAAGTGGGGAATTCAGACTGGAGATCTCACTTTTGCTTGAAAGACATGGGCAACCACCGACAGAGGTTCTAAGTAAACAATCAGGTTTATTTTATTCTCTCTCTTGTATGTAGCTAGTGCACCGAGGTTTTGTCCAATGTTTGCGGTATGTTCTTCATGTGACGTGTGGGAACTCCCAGAGACATCATCTCTCCTTGGTAGCAGGATGCACCTCATTGGTGTCCGCGTTTAGGAACAAGGGCTGCAGTTCGATGGCTAAATGAGGAGGTTATAGAGTGGTACTGCAGAGAGGTAGATGCCACGTAGCTGTTTGAGAAGGAAAGCGAATACATCTGTGGCCGTTCACCTCAATAATAAGAACATCGCTTTCTCTACTGCTAGGGGCAGCAATCTACCGTGGGGAATCCGCAGTGACCGGATCTGTGACACAGAGTTGGCTCTGCGGCTCGGTAGGGAATGGGTGAGAAGAGGACTGCCGGTTTAGACATAGTAGTTTCGTTAAAATTGTCTCCAAAGGCAATGTATGGGATGAGAAAAGGCTGAGGGACCGGTAGTCTCCGGGACAAAAATATCTTCACCAAATGCACAAAGCTGTTGAAGCTGAGAGAAAGTTTCAAGGAACCGGAGCCTCAGATCGGTGATCTTCAATGGTGTGGCTTTCCTCTATGGACATCCCGCTCAAAAACAAGCATAGGAAACTCGTCCCTCGCTTCCTGGGACCATTCAAGGTTGAAAGGGTTATCAATCCCACAGCGGTCAGCCTAAAGCTGCCAAGGTCCATGCGCATCCACCCAACGTTTCATGTGTCTCAGTTAAAGCCAGTTTCCTTCAGCCCCTTGAGTCCCCCAGTTGAGACTCCCACATCTGCCTGTATCATCGACAGCCATCCGGCTTACACCTTCCAACGTCTACTAGATGTGCACCGTCGGGGCAGGGGTCTCCAATACCTGGTGGACTGGGTAGGGTACGGTCCAAAAGAGCGTTCCTGAGTCCCCCGATCCTTTATCCTAGACCCTTCCCTCATCCAGGACTTACAACGGGACTATCCAGATAGGCCTGGCGGATCGCCGGGAGGCTCCTGTTGAGGTTGGGGGGGGGGGGGATGGTACTGTCACGGTCGCTTCTGTACTCTTGCTATTTACCTCAGGAATTGGGCCTCAATCACCTCATTTAATTTCCAATCATTCCCAGGTTCCACTAACTACACACACCTGCTTCCCATTAGAAACTGCCGGATAAAGAACCTGTGATCACAACGAGGAGCTGCCGGTTCGTTGATCGACTCGTGTACGAGTAACCTCGTTCCATGGCTCTTAGGACTATCAGTTCTAAGTCTAGCATTGTTCCTGAATTCTGTACTAAAACTAAGACTGCGGGTAAAGCCTCCCTTTGCACCAATTCCGCACCCGTGTTCAGCACTTTGGTTCGTTCCACCGCCACGTCCTTGTAACAGGATGAGGTTTCGGTTACACGGAGACGCACGGTAATATAGACCGTGTGGCGTCCCACTTTCTCCGCAGGCGAACCGCCTCACAAATAGCCAGTGCGCGGGGAGAGACTTTGGTAATGCACCTCTGACGACATTTCCGCCAGCAGAGAGCGGGCGCTAGGGATTTAAATGCCAGCGCCGCGAACTTTGAATAAACTAGTCTCGAAACGACTTAACGACTGCGTGTCGTTATTTCAGCGCTGTGTGTAGTACATCGCTACACTGGTGACCCCGACGGTCCAAACGGGATTTGGACCAAAGATGACCGACTCTTCATCTGTTCATGAAGTTTCGCTAAAACAGCCGACTTTCTGGACGATGCGACCAAACGTGTGGTTCAGCCAAGCAGAAGCCCAGTTCCAGATTCGGCAGATCTCTTCTGATTCGACGCGTTACTACCACGTGGTGAGCGCCCTTGACCAGGAGACGACCGCCCAGGTTGCGGATTTCATACAGTCACCATAGCCTCTTGTACGTCTGGGACAAACAGTCGGGACGCCGCTTCTTGGTCGGCACCGGAGCGGAGATCAGCGTCTTGCCCCCGACGGGGTACGACACCCGCAACAGGAAGCCAGGATGCACCCTGAGGGCCGCAAATGGCAGCACGATACGGACCTACGGCACCCGCACTGAGCAGCTGCAGCTCGGCGCCAGCCGGTTCACGTGGGACTTCACACCGGCCGCGGTGGCTCAACCACTCCTGGGGGCGGACCTCTTGCGAGCTCGCAGCCTGCTGGTCGACTTGCAAGGGAAAAGACTGGTACATGCCGAGACTTTCCAGACGTTCTCCCTGGGTGAAGCCAAGTTGCTGGCCCCACACCTGGACTCCATCACGCTGTCGGACAACGAATTCACCAGAATCCTGGCGGACTTTCCATCGATTCTGGCACCGCAGTTCACGGCAGCCATGCCCAGACACGGGGTACAGCACCACATTCCGACCCAGGGACCACCCCTCCATGCCTGCGCACGAAGGCTCCCCCGGAAAAGCTCCGTCTGGCGAAGGAGGAGTTCAAGAGGATGGAGGAATTGGGGATCGTACGGAGGTCCGACAGCCCATGCCCCCCCCCCCCTGCGCATGGTGCCCAAAGCATCCGGGGGTTGGAGACCATGCGGCGACTACCGCAGACTGAACGAGGCGACCACTCCAGACCGCTACCCGTGCCGCACGTACAGGACTTTGCAGCAAACCTGCACGGGTCAAGAATCTTTTCCAGGGGAACGTCACGTGATGACGTAGGATCGAGACGCTGGAACCCAGCTTTCCCGTAAAAAGTCAATAAATTAATGTTTAAGTGAAGAAAAGTCAGTCAATACTTTTTAAAAGTTACTTATAAACTACTCCGGATTGTTTCAAGCTATGCTTCAAAAACAGAAGATGAAGAAAACTATTGCCGGGAAGACAACGCAAGTTGCAACAGGAGCAAGGCCCACTTCTACTAAAGAACCGCGGACTCAGGTACATTATACTACCGGCGATACGGAACAGGAAACTGCGGCACATCGGCCATTTGTAAAGGAAAAGACCAACGAGAACTGCACAAACGTGAAGGAAGGAGCATGCGCAAACGGGAGCAACCAGAACTACAAAGCCCAGTTCCGACTGCAACCGAGAGTGAAAGTGAATCTGAGGGAGAGTCAGATTCTCTGGACGATCAGACGAAGATGGAGGTAAAAGTTCTTCTGGAAATATAGAAAAGACTTTGAGGCAAGCAATGTGTAAATTAGGCACATTAAAAGTAATTAAAAGTAATCAAAAAGTACTCGAAGAAAATGCCAAATATGGAGATTATGCTTGATAAAATGACAAAGAGACAGGAAAAAATGGAAAAGAGAATTATGGACTTGGAAACTAAAACGGAAGACATGGTTGAAAGAATGAACAAAATGGAAAATGAGAATACTGCCTGGACATCAGAAAGAAAACAATGTATGGAAAAAATTGATAAGCTTGAAAATTTTAGTAGACGAAACAATATTAAAATTGTTGGACTTAAAGAAGATATAGAAGGAGAAGATCCAATAAAAAAATTTCAAAAATGGATCCCTGAAAAATTGGAAATGGAAAGAGAAACTCCAATTGAGATTGAAAGGGCTCATAGATCCTTAAGTTCAAGACCTCAAGCTGATCAAAATCCACGATCAATTTTGATAAAATGCTTAAGATACCAAGATAAAGAAAATATCCTGAAGGCGGCTGTCCAAAGTGCCAAAAATAGAAACGGGCCATTGATGATAGAAGGGAAACCAGTTCTTTTTTATCCTGATATAAGTTACAACCTTTTGAAGAGAAAGAAGGAATTTAACCCAGTGAAAAAAGCCTTATGGGAAAAGGGTTATAAATTTACAATGCGTCACCCAGCAACACTGATCATTTTTTTGGAGGAGGGAAAAAGAAGATTTTTTTCCGATTGTCGAGATGCGGAGGTGTTCGCACAAGAACTTCAATCTATTGGCTAATTACACATAGAGACTTCCAAACGTAATGGATTAAAGATGAAGATAGAGTCAGCGATCAGAAGTGATGGACATTTACGGGTATTACAGGGGAGAAAAGCAAAATTTTAGAAATACTAATTGAGAATAGTATTTTTTTTCTTCTTATATATATACTTTTTATGTTGCGGGGGGGCTGGGGAGCTTTGGATCGATTACTGCGGGATTCACGTGTGTAATCATGGCGATTGCGATGACCCGTACAACAGAGGGGGGTAATGTTGTGTTCTTTTTTTTCACAACATTAGTAGGGGGGTATTTTGTTTTTTTCTTTATATTCTATTTTTCTTCTATATTTCTGCCTGGATGATTGGTGGGGCACACATAGCAACATGGAGACTTTTAGAAAGATTTCTCAGGATACCACGAAAGTTGAAAGATTAGGTATTATTATATATTGGAGTTATATAATTTTAAAAATAATGACTAATTTACTGAATTTTTTAAGTTTTAATGTTAATGGGCTCAATGGGTCGGTAAAAAGAAAAAGAATTTTAACATACATTAAAAAAAATGAAAATAGATATAGCTTTTTTACAAGAAACTCTTTTAATAGACATAGAACATCAGAAATTAAAAAAAGAGACTGGGTTGGAAATGTTATTGCAGCTTCATTTAACTCAAAGGCGAGAGGATTTGCAATTTTGGTTCATAAAAATTTACCAATTAAAATACAAAACGTATTAATTGATTCGGCGGGGAGATATCTAATTATACATTGTCAAATTTTTTTCAGAACTATGGACCCTTATGAACATTTATGCACCAAATGAAATTGATCTAAAATTTATAGAGGAGGTCTTTTTGAACTTGGCTAATGCACATGATAACATATTAATAGGTGGAGATTTAAACTTTTGTCTAGATCCAGTTTTAGATAGATCAACAAAGGTTGTCACAAAATTAAAAGCAGTAAAATTAACTCTATCATTGATGAAAGACTTAAATTTGATTGATATATGGAGAAGAATTAATCCAAAAGAAAGAGATTATTCATTTTATTCAAATAGACATAAAACATATTCAAGGATAGATTTTTTTCCTATTATCAACGAATATTCAAGATAGAGTGAAAAATGTGGAATATAAAGCAAGAATATTGTCAGATCATTCTCCTTTAATAATGACAATGATAATGATAGATAAAGAGGAATCGATTTTTGTAGTGGAGATTTAATTCAATATTATTAAAACGTCAAGATTTTTGTGATTTTATGAAAAAGCAGATTCAGTTCTTTTTAGATATAAATTCACATTTAGTTGATGATACATTTATAGTGTGGGAAGCAATGAAGGTATATTTGAGAGGTCAGATAATAAGTTATACTTCTAAAATTAAGAAGGAATATATGATAGAAATAGATCAATTGGAAAAAGAGATTACAAAATCCGAAAAAAGAATCTCAAAGAAATATGACAGAAGAAAAACGAAGACAAATTGTTAATAAGAAGTTACAATATAATACACTCCAAACATATCGAACAGAAAAAGCAATTATGAGAACTAAACAGAGATATTATGAACTAGGTGAAAGATCACATAAGGTTCTTGCATGGCAGTTAAAAACAGACCAGACTTCTAAAACAATAAATGCAATTCGAACAAGAGTAAATAAAATTACTTATAAACCTTTAGAAATTAATGAAGCTTTTAAGAATTTTTATTCTGAGTTGTATGAATCAGAATCATAAAATGATAATGTCAAGATAGAAAGGTTTTTATCACAAATAACTCTTCCAAAATTAAATACGGAAGAAAAGAAGGGATTAGATATGCCTTTTACATTGAAAGAGGTCGAAGAAGCCCTAGGATCATTCCAAAGTAATAAATCTCCAGGAGAAGATGGTTTTCCGCCTGAATTCTATAAAAAGTTTAAAGATTTATTAATTCCTCCTCTTATGGAGTTAATACACCAAGCGGAAAGAACGCATAAACTTCCAGAATCTTTTTCGACAGCTATTTTAATAGTATTGCCAAAAAAAGATAGAGATCTTTTAAAACCAACATCATATAGACCTATTTCTTTATTAAACACTGATTATAAAATAATAGCAAAAATCTTATCTAACAGATTATCTAAATGCTTACCAAAATTAGTACATATGGATCAAATAGGATTTATTAAAAATAGACAATTGGCAGATAATGTAACTCGGTTATTTAGTATAATTCATTTAGCGCAAAAGAGGGAGGAAATGAGCGTGGCAGTTGCTTTAGATGCAGAAAAAGCATTTGATAGATTGGAATGGGATTTTTTATTTAAGGTATTGGAAAAATATGGATTAGGAGTATCTTTTATAAAGTGGATTAAAACCTTAAATACTAATCCCAAAGCTAAAGTAGAGACAAATGGTCAAATTTGAACACCATTTCAGTTAACAAGGTCAACTAGGCAAGGTTGCCCATTATCACCTGCTTTATTTGTGCTGGCGATAGAGCCATTAGCTGAATTAATTAGAATGGACCCAGACATTAAGGGTTTCAGAGTTAATCAGGAAGAATACAAGATTAACTTATTTGCTGATGATGTTCTGCTTTATCTAACAAGCCCATTGCACTCGTTGCGTAAATTATCTTATAGATTAGAAGAGTATGGGAAAATATCAGGTTATAAAATAAATTGGGATAAAAGTAAAATTTTACCTCTTACTAAAGGAGATTATAGTCAATGTCGATTAATAACCCAATTTAGATGGCCGGCAAATGGTATAAAATATTTAGGTATAAGAGTTGATAATGACATAAAGAACTTATACAAATTAAATTATTTACCACTATTGAAAAAAATTCAAGAAGATCTTGATAAATGGATGGTATTACCAATAACATTAGTAGGTAGAGTAAATACCATAAAAATGAATATATTCCCTGGACTATAATATTTATTTCAATCACTACCAATACAACTACCCCAGAAGTTTTTTCAAGAGCTAAATAAATATGTGAGGACGTTTCTTTGGAAAGGTAAGATGTCAAGAATATCGTTTGAAAAAATGACATGGATATTTGATCTGGAAGGGTTACAACTTCCAAATTTTAAGAATTATTATAAAGCAAATCAACTTAGATTTATTGCATCTTTTTTTGAGAAAGATAAACCGGCATGGATTAGAATAGAACTAGATAAAATAGGAGAAAACACACCAGAAGATTTTATATAGAAATGGGAATCTAAATAGATACGGGAAAAGAAAGAATCTCCTATATTAAAACATTTGATTGACTTATGGAATAAGATAAATGTTGACGATGAGACAAAGAAATCCTTATTAGCAAAGAGATCTTTAATTCAAAATAGACTTATTCCTTTTACAATGGATAATCAACTTTTATATAATTGGTTTCTAAAAGGGATTAGACATATCGGAGATTGTTTTGAAGGAGGTATATTAATGTCATTCGATCAATTAAAGAATAAATATAAAGTATCAAACAGCACAATTTTTTGTTACATTCAACTAAGGGCTTATTTAAGAGAAAAATTAGGTCAGACAATGTTATTGCCGAAATCTAATGAAATAGAAACTTTAATTCAAAAAGGAAAGATTAAAAAAATTATCTCTTGTATGTATAATTTGATTCAAAAACAGGAAATGAAACAAGGAGTCCATAAGTCAAGACAAAAATGGGAAAGTGACTTGAATATTAAAATTGAAGAAAAAAATTGGTCAAGACTATGTCTTGAGAGTATGACAAATACAATAAATGTCCGATTAAGATTAGTGCAATATAATTTTTACGTCAGTTATATATTAGACCACAAAAATAAATAAATTAAACCCAAATTTATCTGATCAGTGTTTCCGATGTAACCAAGAAATTGGTACTTTTTTACATTCCACTTGGTCTTGTTCTAAAATTCAACCTTTTTGGATAAATTTAAGAGTTTTATTGGAACAAATTATTGGAATACAAATTCCACATAATCCAATATTACTTTTACCAGGTGATATTGAAGGGATAAAACCAATACCCAAATTGAATAAATATCAGAAAGAATTTATAAAAATTGCATTGGCAGTAGCCAAAAAGGCTATTGCAGTTACTTGGAAATCGGATACATATTTAAGTATAGATCGTTGGAAGAAAGAAATTTATGGCTGTATTCCACTTGAAAAAATTACTTATAATTTAAGAGATAAATATGAAACATTTTTGAAAATTTGGCGCCCTTATTTACAAAAGATAGGATTAAATATATGGGTGCTCCGAAGATGAAATAATTGGTTATTTGGGGAAAGAAATAAGTATATATACTAAAGTTATTACGAACTCCGTGGAGCATGTGGGGATCTTCCAATATCCAGGCATTCTTTCTTTTTTTTTCTTTCTTTCTTTCTTCTTTTTTTCTATAGGGATGTTAGGGGGGAGGAGTTAAGGGGAGGGAGGATGGGTAATATACATTTTTTTCATACACTTTTATTCTGTAATTACTTGAAAACACAATTTTAAAAAGTTTAATTAAAAAAAAGAATCTTTTCCAAAGTAGACCTCGTCCGGGGATACCATGAAATCCCGGTGCACCCTGAAGACATCCACAAAACAGCACTCATCACCCCGTTCGGCCTGTTCGAGTTCCTCCGAATACCGTTCGGCCTGAAGAATGCCGCACAGACATTGCAGCGGCTAATGAACGCGGTGGGACGTGACCTGGACTTCGCGTTCATCTATTTGGACGACATCCTTATAGCCAGCAGTTGTCGTCAGGAGCATCTGTCCCACCTCCGCCAGCTGTATTCCCGCCTGAGTGATTTCGACCTCACGATTAACCCAGCCAAATGCCAGTTCAGCCTCGATACCATCGACTTCCTGGGCCACAGGATACCAAAGACGGGGCAACACCTGTGCCCGCCAAGGTAGACGCGATCCGCCACATTGCCCGGCCAAACTCGGTCAAAGGCCTGCAGGAGTTCGTTGGTACGGTGAACTTCTACCACCGTTTCCTCCCCTCAGCAGCCCGTATCATGCGCCCTTTGTACACCCTGATGTCGGGTAAAGGCAAGGACATTACTTGGGACGAGGATCCGCGGCCGCTTTCGTTAAAGTCAAGGAAGCCTTGGCAGATGCCGCGATGCTGGTGCACCCCAGAACGGATGTTCCGACCGCCCTCACGGTGGACGCATCCGACACAGCAGTCGGTGGGGTGCTGGAGCAGCTCATTGAGGGGCGCTGGCAACCCCTGGTGTTCTTCAGCAAGCACCTACGACCACCCGAACTCAAGTACAGTGCTTTTGACCGGGAGCAGTTGGCAGTGTATCTGGCAATCCGGCATTTCAGGTACTTCTTAGAAGGCAGACCGTTCACCGCGTTCACAGACCACAAACCGTCGACCTTCGCGTTCACGAAGGTGTCCGATCCCTGGTCGGCTCGCCAGCACCGACAGCTGTCCTACATCTGCGAGTACACGACGGCCATCCAGCATGTCTCGGGAAAGGACAACGTCGTGGCGGACGCATCCTCCAGACCAGCTATCCAGGCCCTGTCCCTGGGGGTGGACAATGCAGCACTGGCGGAGGCGCAGCAGGCAGACGACGAGATGCCCAGCTATAGGACCGCAGTCTCGTGTTTGCAGCTGCTGGTCTTTCTCGTAGGCCCAGGTGATAGGACCCTCCTGTGCGACGTGGCTACCGGCCAACCTCGCCCCATCGTCCCGGCAGCCTGGAGGCGGCGAGTTTTCGACTCCATACACGGTTTGGCCCACCCATCTACCAGGTCAACCGTACAGCTGGTCTCCAGCAAGTTCGCATGGCACGGACTTAGCAAGCAGGTCAGTGACTGGGCCAGAACGTGCGCGCAGTGCCAAACAGCCAAGGTGCAGCGGCACACTAAAGCCCCGCCGAAGCAGTTCGAACCCACCCACCGGAGGTTCGCCACATTCATCTGGATATCGTGGGCCCCCTACCAGTGTCCCGAGGAGCGCGGTACCTCCTAACTATGGTAGACCGGTTCACGAGGTGGCCAGAGGCGGTCCCGCTCATCGACACCACCGCCGATTTCTGCGCTTGAGCACTGATTGCAACCTGGGTAGCACGCTTCGGGGTACCGGCCCACATTACCTCCGACAGAAGCGCCCAGTTCACCCCCAGCCTGTGGTCGGCTGTGGCCAGCCTGTTGGGAACGCAGCTGCACCACACAGCTGCCTATCACCCACAGTCGAACGTACTGGTGGAACGCTTCCATCGTCACTTGAAGTCGGCTCTCCTGCCCGCCTGAGAGGACCTAACTGGGTGGACGAGCTTCCCTGGGTCCTGCTTGGAATTCGTACTGCGCCCAAAGAGGATCTGCACGCCTCGTCGGCCGGGTTGGTGTACGGCGCGCCCCTGGCTGTCCCGGGAGAGTTCATCCCAGCCCCAAGGGGGCAAGTAGAAGAACCCGCAGCAGTCCTGGACAGGCTACGCGAAAAGCTCGGCAACCTGGCCTCCGTACCAACTTCACAGCACGGACGGACCCCGACCCATGTACCCAAAGAGCTGCAGAACTGTAAGTTTGTGTTTGTAGGAAGGGGCGGACACCGGGCACCGCTACAGCGGCCGTACGAGGGGGCATTCAAGGTGATCAACAGCAACGGGTCCACGTACGTTCTGGACATTGGGGGGAGAGAGGAGGTTTTCATGGTGGACCGACTCAAACCAGCCCATGTGGACTTGGCACAGCCGGTCGAGCTTCAGGCACCGCGACGCAGAGGTAGACCTCTCAAATAGAGGCTGATCCGGACAGTGGACATTGGGGGGGCTATCGCCGGTTCTGTGGGGGGGGGGGATTATGTGGCGACCCACTTTCTACGCAGGCGAACCGGCTCACAAATAGCCAGCGCGCGGGGGGAGACTTTGGCAATGCACCTCTGACGTCATATCCGCCAGCAGAGTGCGGGCTCTAGGGTTTTAAATGCCAGTGCCGCGAACTTTGAATAAACTAGTCTCGAAACGACTTACCGACTGCGTGTCGTTATTTCAGCGCTGTGTGTAGTACATCGCTACATTGGTGACCTCGACAGTCCAAACGGCATTTGGACCAAAGATGACCGACTCTTCATCTGTTCACGGAGTTTCGCTAAAACTGCCGACTTTCTGGACGACCACGCGTGTGGTTTAGCCAAGCAGAAGCCCAGTTCCAGATTCGGCAGCTATCCTCTGATAGAGCGGATGTGGAGAGGATGTTTCCTAAGGTCAGGGAGTCTAGGGCCAGAGGACACAGATATTGTGGATGTGGAGAGTATGTTTCCTGTGAGGACCAGAGAACACAGATAGAGTGGATGTGGAGAGGATGTTTCCTATAGTGGGGGTGTCTAGGACCAGAGGACTCGGATAGAGTGAATGTGGAGAGGATGTTTCCTGTGGTGGGTGTGTCTAACCATATATAACCATATAACAATCACAGCACGGAAACAGGCCATTCCGGCCCTCCTAGTCCGTGCCGAACTCTTAATCTCACCTAGTCCCACCTACCCGCACTCAGCCCATAACCCTCCACTCCTTTCCTATCCATATACCTATCCAATTTTACCTTAAATGACACAACTGATCTGGCCTCTACTACTTCTACAGGAAGCTCATTCCACACAGCTATCACTCTCTGAGTAAAGAAATACCCCCTCGTGTTTCCCTTAAACTTTTGCCTCCTAACTCTCAAATCATGTCCTCTCGTTTGAATCTCCCCTACTCTCAATGGAAACAGCCTATTCACGTCAACTCTATCTATCCCTCTCAACATTTTAAATACCTCGATCAAATCCCCCCTCAACCTTCTACGCTCCAATGAATAGAGACCTAACTTGTTCAACCTTTCTCTGTAACTTAAGTGCTGAAACCCTGGTAACATCCTTGTAAATCGTCTCTGCACTCTCTCTAATTTATTGATATCTTTCCTATAATTCGGTGACCAGAACTGTACACAATATTCCAAATTTGGCCTTACCAATGCCTTGTACAATTTTAACATTACATCCCAACTTCTGTACTCAATGCTCTGATTTATAAAGGCCAGCGTTCCAAAAGCCTTCTTCACCACCCTATCAACATGAGACTCCACCTTCAGGGAACTATGCACTGTTATTCCTAGATCTCTCTGTTCCACTGCATTCCTCAATGCCCTACCATTTACCCTGTATGTTCTATTTGGATTATTCCTGCCAAAATGTAGAACCTCACACTTCTCAGCATTAAACTCCATCTGCCAACGTTCAGCCCATTCTTCTAACCGGCATAAATCTCCCTGCAAGCTTTGAAAACCCACCTCATTATCCACAACACCTCCTACCTTAGTATCATCAGCATACTTACTAATCCAATTTACCACCCCATCATCCAGATCATTTATGTATATTACAAACAACATTGGGCCCAAAACAGATCCCTGAGGCACCCCGCTAGTCACCGGCCTCCATCCCGATAAACAATTATCCACCACTACTCTCTGGCATCTCCCATCTAGCCACTGTTGAATCCATTTTATTACTCCAGCACTAATACCTAACGACTGAACCTTCTTAACTAACCTTCCATGTGGAACTTTGTCAAAGGCCTTGCTGAAGTCCATATAGACTACATCCACTGCCTTACCCTCGTCAACATTCCTCGTAACTACTTCAAAAAATTCAATAAGGTTTGTCAAACATGACCTTCCACGCACAAATCCATGCTGGCTACTCCTAATCAGATCCTGTCTATCCAGATAATTATAAATACTATCTCTAAGAATACTTTCCATTAATTTACCCACCACTGATGTCAAACTGACAGGTCTATAATTGCCAGGCTTACTTCTAGAACCCTTTTTAAACAATGGAACCACATGAGCAATACGCCAATCCTCCGGCACAATCCCTGTTTCTAATGACATCTGAAAGATCTCCGTCAGAGCTCCTGCTATCTCTACACAAACTTCCCTCAAGGTCCTGGGGAATATCCGGTCAGGACCCGGAGATTTATCCACTTTTAAATTTCTTAAAAGCGCCAGTACTTCCACCTCTAGGACCAGAGAACTCGGATGGAGTGGATGTGGAGAAGATATTTCCTGTGGTGGGAGTGTCAAGGACCAGTGAACTCGGATAGAGTGGATGTGGAGAGGATGTTTCCTGTGGTGGGGTAGTCTAAGACCAGAAGACCCAGACTGAGTGGATGTGGAGAGAATGTTTCCTATATTGGGAAGTCTAGGAACAGAGGACTCAGATAGAGTGGATGTGGGGAGGATGTTTTCTGTGTTGGGGGAGTCTAGGACCCAAATGACCCTTACTCTTCGTAAATGTTTTTTAATGACCTGGATAAGGAAGTGGCGGGATGGGTTAGTAAGTCTGCTGATGACACAAAGGTTGGAGGTGTTGTGGATAGTGTGGATGGCTGTCAGAGGTTATAGCGGGACATTGATAAGGAGCGAAACTGGGCTGAGAATTAGCAGATGGAGTTCAACGCATATAAGTGTGAAGTAGTTCATTTTGGGAGGTCAAATACGACGGCGGAATATAGTATTAATGATAGGTATCCTTTATAAAATGGATTAAAACCTTAAATACTAATCCCAAAGCTTAAGTAGTGACAAATAGTCAAATTTCAACACCATTTCAGTTAACAAGGTCAACTAGGCAAGGTTGTCCATTATCACCTACTTTATTTGTGTTGGCGATAGAACCATTAGCTGAATTAATTAGAATGGACCCAGATATTAAGGGTTTCAGAGTTAACCAGGAGGAATACAAGATTAACTTATTTGCTGATGATGTTCTGCTTTATTTAACAAACCCATTGTACTCGCTGCGTAAATTATCTTCTAGATTAGAAGAAAATGGGAAAATATCAGGCTACAAAAATAAATTGGGATAAAAGTGAAATTTTAACTCTTACTAAAGGAGATTATAGTCAATGTCGATTAATAACTCAATTTAGATGGCAGATAAATGGTATAAAATATTTAGGTATAAGAGTTGATAATGATATAAAGAACTTATATAAATTAAATTATTTACCATTATTGAAAAAAAATTCTAGAAGATCTTGATAAATGGATGATATTACCAATAACATTAGTAGGTAGAGTAAATACCGTGAAAATGAATATATCCCCTAGATTACAATACGTATTCCAATCACTACCAATACAACTACCCCAGAAGTTTTTTCAAGAGTTAAATAATTATGTGAGGAAGTTCCTTTGGAAAGGTAAGATGTCAAGAATATCGTTGGAAAAATTGACATGGAAATTTGATCTAGGAGGGTTACAACTTTCAAATTTTATGAATTATTATAAAGCAAATCAATTTAGATTTATTGCATCTTTTTTGATAAAGATAAACCGGCATGGATTAGAATAGAACTAGATAAAATAGGAAAAAATACACCAGAAGATTTTATATATAAATGGGAATCTAAATGGATAAGGGAAAGGAAAGAATCTCCTATATTAAAACATTTGATTGATTTATGGAATAAAATAAATATTGATGATGAAATAAGGAATTCTTTATGAGCAAAGAGATCTTTAATTCAAAATAGAAATTCCTTTTACAATGCATAATCACCTTTTACATAATTGCTTTCAAAAAGGGATTAGATATATAGGAGATTATTTTGAAGGAGGTATTTTAATGTCATTTGATCAATTAAAGAATAAATATAAAATATCAAACAACACTCTGTTTTGTTACTTCCAATTAAGGGTTTATTTAAGAGAAAAATTGGGTCAAACAATGCTATTGCCGAAATCTAATGAAATAGAAACTTTAATTCAAAAAGGAAAAACTAAAAAAAATATTTCTTGTATGTATAGTTTGATTCAAAAACAGGCAATTAAACAAGGAATCCATAAGTCAAGACAAAAATGGGAAACTGACTTGAATATTAAAATTGAAGAAACAAATTGGTCAAGACTATGCCTTGATAGTATGACAAATACAATAAATGTCTGGTTAAGATTAGTGCAATATAATTTTTTACATCAATTATATATTACCCAACAAAAAATAAATACATTAAAAACAAATTTATCTGATCAGTGTTTCTGATGTAACCAAGAAATTGGACTTTTTTACATTCCACTTGGTCTTGTTCTAAAATTCAACCTTTTTGGACAAATTTAAGAGTTTTACTGGAACAAATCATTGGAACACAGCTTCTGCATAACCCAATATTATTTTTATTAGGTGATATTGAAGGGATAAAACCAAAACTCAAATTGAATAAATATCAGAAAGAATTCATAAAAATTGCACTGGCAGTAGCCAAAAAGGCTATTGCAGTTATTTGGAAATCGGATTCATACTTAAGTATAGATCGTTGGAAGAATGAAATTTCCAGCTGTATTCCACTTGAAAAAATTGCTTATAATTTAAGAGATAAATATGAAACATTTTTGATAATTTGGCGCCCTTATTTGCAAAAGACAGGATTAAATATATAGGTGCTCTGAAGATAAAATAATTGGTTATTTGGGGAAAGAAATAAATATATGTACTAAAGTTATTACGAACACCGTGGAGCATGTTGGGATCTTCCGATATCCAGGCATTCTTTCTTTCTTTCTTTTTTCTGCTTTTTCTTTTTCTTTCCTTCTATAGGGATGTTGGGGGTTGGGGAAGGGTAGATTTTTTTTCTTTCTGTAATCATTTGAAAACTCAATAAAAAAAAAATTAAGAAGATGTTATAACGGGACATTGATAAGGAGCGAAACTGGGCTGAGAATTAGCAGATGGAGTTCAACACAGATAAGTGTGAAGTAGTTCATTTTGGGAGGTCAAATACGACGGCATAATATAGTATTAATGATAAGACACTTGGCAGTGTTGAGGATGAAAGGGAACTTGGGATCCGAGCCCATAGAACGCTCAAAGCAGCTGCGAAAGTTGACTCTGTGGTTAAGTAAGTGTTTTGTGTATTGGCCTTTATCAATCGTGGAATTGAATTTAGGAGCCGAGAGGTAATGTTGCAGTTATATAGGAACCTGGTCAGACCCCATTTGTAGTACTGTGCTCAGTTCTGTTCGCCTCACTATAGAAAGGATGAGTAAGCCATGCAGAGGGTGCAAAGGACATTTACGAGGATGTTGCCTGTTTTGGGGAGCATGCCTTATGAATGTAGATTGAGTCAACTCGGTCTTTTTTCCTTGGAGGGACGGGGGATGAGAGGTGACCTGATAGTTGTGTACAAGATAATGAGAGTCATTGATCGTGTGGATAGTCAGAGGCTGAAATGTTTGCCATAGGAGGACACAGGTTTAAGGTGCTGTGGAGTATGTACAGAGGAGATGGCAGGTGTCAGTTTTTTACTCAGAGAGTGGTAAGTTCATGGAAGGGAATGCTGTCTGGCCTGCTGAGTTCTGCCAGCATTTAGTGTTTTTATTTATTTCCAGCATCGGCACATTCACTTGTGGTGACAATCAATGTGAGACCGTGATGCAATTTTCTCAGGGCAGGTGCAGCCAAAAGGTCTCTGATGGTCGAATTAGACTCCACTCCCTGAGGTGGTGCTGTCTCGAATCCCGCCATTACCACTGTTCCAATGTCGTTCTGTGCTTCTCGTTGGGAGGATTGACCCGGCCAAAATTCACCAGTCTACCCTTGTAACTGAAATGCCGTATCTCTCTGACCGGTAAACTTATTCTGCTTTTACTCCAGCTCGGTAATATAGTGCAGAATATTTCGCCCTTGAATTGGAAGCTGCTTTGTTTACACATTCTAGCAATGTTTTAGACAGCATTTCGCTTATAGAGTCAGAGCCTCATAGAGAAGAACTGTCCATCCGTTCAATGTCTAAGCTATTTGAACTGCCCACTCCCAACGACCTGCACCAGGACCATAGCCCTGTATATCCCTATATATCTATCTACCCAGCCATAACTCTCATAAACATTGAAATCGAGCACGTACGCACCACCTGTGCTGGCAGGTATTTCCACAGTCTTACAGCCCTCTGAGTAAAAGAGTTTCCCATCATGTTCCCCTTAAATGTTTCACCTTTCACCCTTCACCTGCGATCTCTGCTTGTAGTCCCACGCAACGTCAGTGTAAAAAGCCTGCCTGCATTAACCCTATCTATGCACCTCATAAATCTGTATACCTCTACCAAATCTTCTCCGTTCTGAGGAATTCATTCCAAACCTTTTCCAACTTTCCTTTGAACTCAAGTGCTCTCGACGCGGCAACTTCAATGTAAATTTTCTCTGAACTCGTTGACACTTGTTTACAACTGTCCGGTTGATCGGTGACCAACATGCCCGTGATACTCAAAATTAGACCTCAACACCTTATACAAGGTTAGGATAATTGTGCATTGATTATGTTGGGCAAATTTTCAAAAGTTTCCTTTACTACCCTATTTAAATCTGATTCGAATTTCAAGGAGCTATAGACCTGATTGATTTGGTCTACCATACTCGTCAGTGCACTGCCGTTCACTGTGTAAGACCATGGTTGGTCCTACCGAAGTACAAAACCACTCATTTGGCTGCATTAAATTCCATTTTTTATTTCAGCCCATTTATCCCAGCTAATGCAAATCCCTTTGAAAGCCATGATAGCCTTCCTCGCTACCCAGTACACAGCAATCATGTTATCATCCGCAAATTTACTGTTGACCACATTATCATCCAGATCATTGCAGTCGATGACAAGCAATAATGGACCCAGCACCTCCCAGTCGGAGAGGTAAACATCTACTAACACTCTCCCGCTTCTCCCACAAACCCAATGTCTAATTCAATTTAGTACCTCATCTTGAAGTGCGGACTTTTCTGACCAACCTCCCATACGGGAAATTGTCAAATGCCTTGCTAGAATCAATGCAGGAACATCTGATGGTTTGCTTTCATCTATTGTCCTGGTAACTTCCTCGAAAGACTCAAGAAGATTGGTTAAAAAAGACCTACCAGGCGTGTAGCCATGCAAACAATGTTTACTGAATAGATGTCTTTCAAATACTTAAATATCCGGTCCCTTAGAACACTTTCCAATAAATTTCCTATTCCTGAAGTCAGACTCACAGGCCTTTGATTTTCTGGTTTACGTTCAGACCCTCCAATCAGAAAGCAATAATCTACTATCTACTTTACCGGTAACTTCCTTTGAACCAGGGTATCAAACACCTCTTCTTCTGCAAACTGTACAGTATCCATGAAGTTGATGCTGATTTGTCTCACTTAAATTGACTCTCTGTCCATCCAATGAGTAAACACAGATGCAAACAAAATATTTAAGATCTCCCTGATATGGTTTTGCTCCATACATGGATTACCGCACTGATCTTCCAGCGCGCCAATTCTGTCCGTAGTAGCCCCTCTGTTGTTAACATATCTGAAGAATCCACTTGGATTCTCGTTCACATTCTTCCAGCCCTCTTGACTTCTTTTTTAGTTGTACCCTTCCATCTCTTATACTCCCTCAGAAGCTGTTTTGTTCATAACTGCTGTGCAACTCTTTTTTCTCTCTCAGCCAGGGTCTCAATATCTCTTGACAGCCAAGCTTCCATACACGTTATCTTTTCCATTTGTTCCGGTGAGCACTTACAAGCGTGTCCTCTCAAAATTTCAGTTTTGGATACCTCTCACTTACCAAGTACAGCTTTGCCGGAAAACAGCTTGTCCCAATCAACACTTTCCAGTTCCTTTCTGACACCAACAAAATTAGCCTTACCCCAATATAGAATATAAACCCGTGCCACAAACCTATCCTTTTGCATATTTACTTTGACATATTGTTCACTACATGCAAAGTGTTCCCCTACACAAACCTCTGTCACATACTGTGGTTCAGTCCACAATAACAGATCCAGTATCCCGCGTACTGTTTTTGGGAATGTGTGGAAAGTTAAATTCGCCAACTAAACAACGTTTTGTTTCTTACAATGTCCTGTGATTTTTCTACAAATCTGTTCCACTAAATCTCCAGGACTGTTGGGTGGTCTGTAATATAGCCCCATTAATGTGGTCATACTTATAATGCCTCACGTCTGGTTCTCCAGCCTGACGGAACACTGTCGTCACGTTTTCTCTGACGAGAAAATCCACCCTTCACTCTTGTCCTGCCACGTCTAAAACAGCGGAACCCCAGAATACCGAGCTTCCAGTCTTGCCCCGCCAGCAAACTATTGGGGATATAAGACTTAAATGTGTTGATCCATCACCTGAACTCATTCACCTTTGCTACGATTCTTCTTGCGTTGAAATTTAAGCAGCTCAGACCCTAGCTGCACTGTGCTCAATCATTTTACTCCTGACTTTGACTGAGGCCTTACCAACATTTATCTCCACAAACTCTGCACTAAGTGTTCTGGCACTCTGCATCCCATCCCACTGCAACTCTCGTATAAACACCACTGTGTCGTATTAACAAGCCTTCCCGGAAGAGTATTGGTCATAATAGAAACATAGAAAATTGGTGCAGGAGCTGGCCATGTGACCCTTCGAGCCTGCACAGGCATTCAGTATGATCATGGCTGATCCTCCAACTCAGAACCCTGTACCTGCTTTCTCTCCATACCCCTTGATCCCTTTAGTCACAAGGGCCATAACTAACCTCCTCTTAAATATAGCCAATGAACTGGCCTCAACTGTTTTCGGTGGCGGAGAATTCCACAGATTCACCACTCTCTCTGTGAAGAAGTTTTTCCTCATCTCGGCTCCAAAAGGCTTCCCCTTTATCCTTAAACTGTGACCTCTCGTTCTGAACTTCCCCAACATCGGAGATAATCTTCCTGCATCTAGCCTGCCCAATCCCTTTAGAACTTTATACGTTTCAATAAGATCCTCCATCAATTTTCTAAATTCCAGCGAGTATAATCGACCTAATCGACCAAATCTTTCTTCATATGAAAGTCCTGCCATCCCAGGAATCAATCGGGTAAACCTTCTTTGTACTCCCTCTATGGCAAGAATGTCTTTCCTCAGATTAGGGGACCAAAACCGCACACTATACTCCAGGTGCTGTCTCAGCAAGGCCTTGTACAACTGCAGTAGAACCTCCCTGCTCCTGTACTCAAATCCTTTTGCTATGAATGCCAACATACCATTTGCCTTTCTCACGCCCGCTGTACCTGCTTGCCCACTTTCAATGACTGGTGTACAATGACACCCAGGTCTCGTTGCACCTACCCTTTTCCTAATCGGCCACCATTCAGATAATCATCTGTTTTCCTGTTCTTGCAACCAAAGTGGATAACCTCACATTTATCCACATTAAATTGCATCTACCATCAATTTGCCCACTCACCTAACCTATCCAAGTCACCCTGCATCCTCTTAGCATCCTCCTCAGAGCTAACACCGCCGCCCGGCTTCGTGTCATCCGCAAACTTGGAGATGATGCATTTAATTCCCTCGTCTAAATCATTAATATATATTGAAAACAACTGGGGTCCCAGCACTGAGCCTTGCGGTACCTCACTAGTCATTGCCTGCCATTCTGAAAAGATCCCGTTTACTCCCACTCTTTGCTTCCTGTCTGCCAACCAATTCTCTATCCACATCAATACCATACCCCAAATACCGTGTGCTTTACGTTTGCACACTAATCTCCTGTGCGGAACCTTGTCAAAAGCCTTTTGAAAATCCAAATATACCACATCCACTGGTTCTCCCCTATCCACTCTACTAGTTACATCTTCAATAAATTCTACAAGATTCGTCAGACATTATTTTCCTTTCACAATGCAACTAATTACATCATTAAGAAGGAAAAGATGGAATACGAAGGTAAGCAAGCAAATAAAGGAGAATGGGCAAATACGTAGCAGATGGAATACAGTGTCCGGAAGTGTCTGGCCTGAACCTGGTTTCTGAAGAAATAACTAATAGACTATTTTACATATGGAAAGAAATTTAAAAGCAGAGGTGCAAAGAGACTGGATCACCTTGTTGAGTCGGTGCGTGGAAGGTAAATTCAACGTTAGCATTCAGTTCAAGTGGACTAGAATATAAATTCGAACAAGAATGGATGCGGGGAGCTGCAGGAGACTGGTATTGACTTTGGCCTATTTTATCACATGCTTTCGGGTAACCCTGGAAACTCTTTCTGAACGGACTCGAACTTGTTTCCAAACTCTGATCAAGTTAACTGGTTTACAATTTCAATTCATTTTCCTCCTTCAGTTCTTAAAGTGTGGGGTGGCATTTCCAAATTATCATTCCTCAGGTATTCCAGAATCTACTGACTTTTGGAAGATCTTTACTAATATTTCGACAATATCTTCCGCCACCGCTTTCAGAATGCTGGTGCAGTGTAAAGTGTATCTGCTCCAGGTGACTTTTCCACATTTAGACCTTTGCCAGAAAGAACTACACTATGCAAATCAGTGAATCACGTTCATTGGAAGTAGACAAAAGTGTCTTTGCTCTTGAAGGAAGGGAGGCTGCTGTTTTGTGAAGCTGCTCTGTGTTCTCTATTATGTGAACAGTTATAGCTCTGCAGATTCACTGTTTTAAAGTAGACCCAATAATGTTTCAAGCAATTTAGATACATTTCCAAATATGAAGATATTTGTGAATCAGTTGTTCTTTCGTGTGATATTACATGCAGGATTGTGAATAATGGGATCTGTGAACGCCCCTAGTGATTCAAGCTGCTTAGCAGATTGCGAACTGATTGCGGACATAGTGCCATAGTGATTTGTCGCCACGGAACCCGTGGAGGCAAGTCATTGGTTATAGTTAAGAAATTGTTGGAAAGGCTCCTGATTGGTGTGGGGGTTATCTGTTTCTGGGAGGAGACTGAGGTTGAGGAACAGATCACCGAATAAATGAAGACGGAAGAGATGGAAGGAACGAATGTTCCAATTCTGCTCCTGTATCCTTTGGTTTTGTGACCATCTACTTTAACCATAGGGTCTTCGTCCAAAGCCTCAAGAAAGTGTGTATCGACAGTTCTTACCCCTTGCGTTCATTCAACCTCTTTGGTACCTTCTAAAAGACTGGATCCTGCATCACAAATTCATGCAAGCCACCGTTAGGAATAGACTTTCTGCAGATCGTAGTTTGATTGGGGATTTGGGGGCGGGATGGGTGGTTATTCTGTGTGCCGATGGAAACATCACGAAGAAAACGGTAATTCACTGCACCCAGGTACACTCGAAAATTAACGTCAGGGTCTCCGAAGATGTGGATGCTGTCTGCTCATTGAGTTCAGTAGGACGTATCAATTTTGGATGCAATTAACTAAATCTCTTTACGGGACTGCCTGTGCACTCTGAGCATGGACCAAGCCCAATCTGATCTCTGGGATGATCAGGCTGAATTCGGCCCATTCTCCTCGTGACGCGAGGTGCTCTGATTCCTCTCCGTAATGGAGAAGAAACAGCTCACGTGATCGATGAATATTTACTCGGGGTCTGGGGTATGGGACTCTTTATCGGAAGGGATGTGGCTGTGACGAAAACGGGAAAATGCTGGAAAACTATGTAAGATGAGATTAATAATTAATGCCTTATGGTCTTATGGTCTAATAATTGGTAGGACATGGATGTCGCTCGTTGTAGGGACAAATCGATCAAACGTAAACGTGGCAGTGAACCAGACAGAACAGTCCATGGCTGCAAATCCCAGGGCAGAGATCACACTGTATACGGTGATAATGTCAAAGAAAGTCCCGGGGAAGTAATAATAATTGATCCGCCACAGTATGACATCAAAAATGATTGTCAGTAGATCAACCGATACCACGGCCACCAGGTAACGTGTGGTGCAGGTGGAGAGGCCGCATTTTACCCGGGACAGGATGAATATAGCCACCAGATTCACCGGGGGGGGGGGGGGGAGGACAGCAAAAAGAATGTGTGTATTACTGTCTCGCCGCCTCCTGGGTCTAAGGGTAGAGATAAGCTGGAAATTAAGAACAATGAAACGTTGCAGACAAATAATTTCCGGAGGTTTAAAATGTGGAACGTGGGTGTCGCAGACTCCTCAAACAAGTACGTATCGAGTGATAGGGTACGGTACTCGGTACTGGAAGCGGAGCAGGGCTTGGGAAGGAGCCATTGTCAACTGATCACCAAGGGTGTTCTGAGGACGTGAACTTAAGTCTCCCACCATTATATTTTCTACTGATGTGCACCGCCTGGATACTCCGACAACTCTTCCCACGATGGTGATGCACGCGATCACATCACCAATGTTCTGGCCTTCTCCGCATAATGCGAGAACCGGTTGCTACGGGCTCTGACCATTTGCAAATGTCAAAGCCAATTTACTTCCTCAGTTCGCATGCTCTCGTCTCCTCCTCAGCTCCCGTTTGCCATCCGCGTACAGGGGCCTCGCTTGGCTTGTTTATTTTAAATTATTTAACAACGCCTGGCCGGGGTTGCGTCACGCTCTGTCAAGGCATCCAATGAGAAAGATTTGACGATTCTGCCTGACCCGCTGAACGTTTCATTTTTTGTGCAAGTTTGTGATTAAAACATCAAATTGTCGAAAGAAAGACAATATAGTTATTGCCTCTTTTAGGGGTTACTCCAAAGTATTGCAGCATTATTTTAAATGCTTCCATTGTCATTTTCCTAGAGTCGATTATCGCATCTACCTTACCCCTCCGACTTCTCCGACGGCCAACGCTGAGTTGGGCTTATCTCCGGCTTCCCTTCACGGAAAATCGGCGTGGAAACAAACCTTGGTGTACTAAAACACACAATGACTCTTATTTGAATTTTCGATACTCCCGATGGTCAGAGCTGACTCACATGTGATGTCGACCGTTCTTCCCTGAATCTCTACACCAATTCCCTTCCCGTGTCCCCGTCAAACTTGCAGCATTTTCTTAAATCACAGCGGAATACTTTTTTTTTTAACTTGAATGCAAAGAATGCTGTCCTATTCATCTATATCAATTACCGGGTTTATTTTCAGCCGAGGCCACGGATTAAACTGCAAGAAAACTTCTGAACGAACTCAGGGTTTTATTACAATACCTGCACCGCACTCACTGATAACACCAGCATGACAACGCTGTCGGTAACGGAATGAGTCCAAAGACTGCGCACACAGAACAACAAATGTTAGTTCCCTTTGGCCTCACCATGAACACCAATAACGGCAATGATAGTTTGGAACATACTTCAACCAAAGCAATAATCAAGTCAGAAGTGTTGTACGTTTGTATCGTTACCTACCTGAACTTTATGAAGTAAGCAATCTTCCGCCAATTCTGCAATTTCAGGATGACCAGCAATACGATTGTTTGAATTTATGACAAAACTGTTTATTGTAAAACGGCTTTATTTGAAAACCCCGCTGAATTGTCATTAGACACGGGCGTTATCTACACAGATGGCCATTTGATGTAAATACATACAGCATTTCATTTCTCAGCTCTTTTCTGAATTTCCTCTGTGCCAGTGTATAGATACAAGTATTGGTGCACACGCTAAGAATCTGCAACATTAACCCAAATTGTAGGATGTATACCGGGGAACACAAATATCTGTCCTCGTAATCATAGATTTGCTTTTGCCATTTCAGTGAATGTGCTCCACAGGGTATCCATAATAATATCAAATTAGCTGATATAGAAAACAAAAGAATCATCGATTTTCTGCGGTTTTCCACCTCGGTATCGTTCTGTTTGTTGCTGCTGTGCCGAAGCCTTCTGCGTACACTATTTGCCACAACGATACGTCTTACGGTTAATCCGTTAAAGACGAGAATTAATCCGATTGGAAGCAATGGTGTTAAAATACTGTCCAGTAATTCGTATCCTTTCCACACGGGTGAAGTAGCGTATTCATAGGAGCTGGTGCACCTCCACAGCGTGCTCTCAATAATGACGTAAGGTTCAATAGCAAAGTACAACGGGATACCTCTCCCGCAGCTCACTGTAACCACGGTCACGATAACCACCGTTGCTATTCTCTCCGTGCAGTATATTACGATGAAGCGATCGAAGGTAAAACTGTCTGTGAACCAAACAGAAAAGTCCGCCGTTCCGGCGACAAATACAAGTGTCAGAGCGCATACAGGAGTGATAAGAAGGAATACAGAATAAATGTAGGTATTGTTGGTCTGTACCACTAAAGCAAAAAGATAACCACCAACAGATCCGCGGTTGCCATTCGAACAAGGTAACGGGTGATGCATTTGGAGAGTCCGCATTTTCCCCGAGATAGGATCACAATAGCCATTAAATTCACTACAAGAAATTGGAAAAACAGAAATATAAATAGAATAAATGTAGATATTGTTGTTCTGTTCCTGTAAAGCAATAACGATAACCACTATTAGATCCGTTGTTGCCATTCCAACCAGGTAACGGGTGATACATTTTCCCCGAGAGAGGATCACAATTGTCGTTAAATTAACGACAAGAAATCTGGAAACAAAATAGAAATATGGTCAGCAGTAATTCCCTGAATGTCCCCATTCTTCCGCTGCTATGCAGGGTATAGTTTATTTGGAAGTGGAAAGCGGAAATCCAGTGTGTGCGGTTTCGGTCGCTGCACTCCGGCTGCAGGACAATGACGGATGTGAGTGTCAGTGGGTTCGCCACCTTCCGACAGAGGGAGAACAGTCGATCGCCACAGTAAACAACACAATTTCCATTATTAGAGGTGATAGAACTGACGGGATGATTTGTAGCGGGGTCAGAGTGGCATCAAGGAGATATAAAGCACGAATTCTCATTTACAGACTTACAGATGATCAGACCTGCGTGTCGAAAATAGACCGGACCATCGTTTAAATAACCCGCCACGTTGTTATAAGGTCGAAGCGTCAGCGCTGAATGAGACCCGTGCCTAGAAAAGCGGATGCCAGCATCACTTCAGTAAGCCCAGCGAGGTGAAATTATGAAACAACGCAATACTGAGACCAACTTAATTGACAAAAGAAGAAACCTCTGCGATCGAAATATGGAAAATGAAAATAAAACCAATGAATGCTTGAATACTCCATTCTGGAAACACGTTTCAGACGATGGTAGCATCTGTACCTAGTAACAGTCCGGACACCACACCAGACTAACAGCAAGACGACGGCAGCATACATAAAGTGACCAGCTCCGGCATCTTACCGGGGACACCAACGCTACAAGTATGGGATAGAAAATGCTCGGGATATAGTAAATCGCCGGATATCCCATATTCCGTCAGAAGCAGCATTCTGTTTTACGGAACGTTTCAGCTGCTCAGATGGACTGGGGATCGGTTTAGCAGACTTTTATTGAGGTGAGAGCAATTCCACTGAGGCAATTAGCGTGACCATCATGTCAGGGACATTAGTGACAACCAACTGCACGAACACTTACGTTAAACTATTTTTACGCACTCTATCGCCGTTTCTTTAATTTGACTCTTCAGGGGATATTGCAATCTATGTACTTTAAAACAAAATATGATCTGAATTGTCCATATTTTCCATGACACATGGCTTCAGCTATTTAAATAAGATGTATGTGTATATATATCTGTGTTGCTTTTAAAGTAGGCATTCATCTTGAAGTCGATTTATTTTGTAACATTTGACGGAGTATATTCGCTTCTGAAATTGAGGGAAGGAGTTTGTTCTGACAAATAGAGAACACTTCTTTATTGAAGGGGGACATTCGTTCATTCTTTTCTTTCGTTCGTTTCAGTCATTCCAGGCCGTTTGAGTGATGGGAATCACAGTGACAACTGACGTGTATTACAATCAAGTACACTGCACTTATATTCCTCCAAACACTTGAAAGGATCTGTAGCGATATTCCAGCGTCCTGTGATCAAAAAGGGAACATGTCCTCGGGAGATTAGCGAGGGCTGTGAACAGTTTGAAGAACAATGTTTTCCAGCGTACACATGTGCGTTTGGCAGGAAGCTGACCTCTGCCAGTGAATGACTTGACCACTCCATACCTGTGACGTGCGATTCAGTCTAATTAACTTAAAAGATATTCCCAAACCTGCCACAATTCTACCACTGTATCTCCATCCTTTCTCTGTTTGAGCAAATATAGCAAGAAAGATCTATGAACAATCTTCAGGTTATCAGGCTGTTGCATTATTTGCCATGAAGTTTTCTTTTTTTTTTTTGTTGTTGTTGTCCTGATTTACTTTCAGGTTTATTGCCTTTCGAACATCACTATCAGTATGTTCAGAACAGCGATGTGTTCAAGCTCACCTGTCAATCACACTTCCTTCTGCTCTTTTGTGCACCACTACGTGCCTATTGTGGTTCTTGTACCGATGAGCGGGCCTTGGCTTATTGGAGAAAGACTCATCTCTCTATTTCCATTGTGGAACTCGTACTAATGTGCGACTCGACTCGAGGAGGTGTGGCCTCTGCCTTTAGATTTAACCTCCCAAGTGGGAATCATTTAGTTCCTTTCCGGGTTGAACTCCATCTGTAACATCTCAGCGCTGCTCTGCGTCCTGCCACTGTTCTGTTGTAATCTGTGACAACCTTCTACACTCTCCATAATTTCATCAATCTCTGCTTCATTGCAAATACAATAACCAACCTTTCCACATCCATATTCAATGCATTTGTAAAGCGCAAAAATCCAGGGGTCTCAAATCAGATCACCGCAGGGCAGCACTGGTCACCAACATTCAGGGAAAAAAAGCTTCATCCACAGCTATCCTCTGTCTCTCGTGGATACCTAGCCTTCTAACGTTCTGACAGGTCCTACCATTGTTAATGGTACTAAATGCCTTTGTAAAGTCCATTTCTACCATATCAACTTCTCTATCTTTATCAATGTGCTTTGTCACCACCTGAGAGAATTCAGCCAGACATGTAAGACATGATCTGCCCCTCACAAAGCCATACAGATCCTTCTTAATCAGGTGATGCCTCTCCTGATTCTCGTAAATCCTCTTTCTAAATATTTTCTCCAATAGTTTGCCCAACATTGAAGTAGTACTCACTGAACTATAATTTACAGAGTTATTCCTAATCCCTTTTCCCGCTCCAATCCCCTGATACCAACTCTGCAGCCAGCGATGACACAAAGATCATCGCCAAAGGCTCAGAAATGTCTTCCCCCCGCTTCTCGCAGTTCGCGCGATCACACAAGAGGACTTATCCATCCAAGTGAGTTTTTTGTTTCAAAAGTTGCAGTACTTTCTCTCTCTTAATCGCGACATATCGCACATCAGTCCGTAGAACGCTATACTCACAAAAGTCAAGATCCCTCTCATTGGTGAATACTGAATTAAACTCTTCGTTAAGGAACTGCCATCCCTCCCCTGCCCCCAGGCGCACGTTTCATCTTCTATCCCTGACCTGTCACTTTAGTCATCCTCTTCTTCTCATACATCTAGACTGACTTGGAGTTTTCCTTAAAGTTACTGAAGACCTTCTGTAAAGGTTGAGGTGAAGGCTTGCCTTCGACCCCGCCCCGACAGGGCTCGAACGGGAAGCTTTGTACATAGTCCCGGGAACGTCCCACCAGGTTAGTTCCGTTTGCGCTTGGGAGAGAAGCATACGGCAGGCCTAAAATGCTGGGCTGAAAGTTAGGGGCGTTTAGGGTGCCAGGAGGAGTCTAGACACACCAGGGTCTCCCTTTCGAAGGGGAGGTAGAAGGGAGGGGAGTGGGGAGCCGGGTGCTCCGAGGTATAGGCGACGACAGCCCGCGCCAACCTCTCGCTCAGAGAGGGGAAGACTCCTCTCGGAGACTCCGACTTCCAGCACGGCCCGCTTCCAGTCTGCACTGAGGTCCAGCTGCAACTCACGTACTGCAAGGAACACTCAGGGGCCGTCCCGTCCGAGTACTGCATGGGGTGCCGCAAAGGGCAGGTAGGGCTATCTCTGTGGAGTGTAGGAGAGAGAGCGGGAGTAAGGGTCATGTACGAGAGGCGTCACGAAGGTAGTGATTGCGGAGAGCGGAAAGGAGAGTGATGCTGGCGAAGACGGATTGGGGAGGGAGATTGCGATACGTGTTGGAAGATGTGGATTCAAGGTGACAGGGAGGGAGGGGTCAGCCCAATATAAAAGGGGTGAGTGTTTCACAGGGACTGTACAAGGGTGGGAGTGGAATATCATCATGTCCTGCTGGTCGGAAAAAGCTCTAGATCCTGAACGAACATAAGCCTTTTCACTGACTCACAAAGCCGCAAACTTCCTCATCCCAGTCTCTCTCTGTCAGTCCCCAGTCTCCTTATCTCTCTCCCCGACTCTTTGTCTGCATCTCTCTCTAAACCATAGTTTCGCCCCCAGCCCTACCTGGCGGTCTCATAATCTCACCTCCTAGTCTCTCTCCCGCTACTCGCTCTCCAGTCCTGGCGTCTTACTCAGTCTCTTTATTTCCTCTAGTTTCCCTCTCTCCACTCTCTCGCCATTATCCTGATCGCCACTGCATGTACCTGAAAGGACTTACTCCAGTCTCACTCGCCTCCCACTTTCTTTCCATGTTATTTTCCCTTGACCCTCTCTTCCTCATCTTTCTCGCCCGTCTTCCTCGCACCCACCCCCTTTCTCTCCCATCCGCAGTCTTTGCCAATGCCTGCGTCTCTCTTACTCAGAATCCCTTTGCACCGTGACAAACCTTTCTCCATCTTTCTCACTCTCTGCTCCGTCTCTCTCTCTCGTATATTTTCTTCGATTATCTACGCAGATATTCTCCCCGTCTCTCTCCTCTTCCCTTTTGCCCTCCGTCACTCTCTGCCCCGTCTCTCTCTCTTCTCTCCTCGGTGTCCCCGTTTCAATCTCCCTCACCCCTACACTGTTTTTCTTCCCCATTTCTATCCCTCCCATCTTTCTCCCGTATGCCTCCATGTTCTGGCAGTCTCTCACTTCTGCCCCGGTTTCTGCGCCACCCACTGTTTTTCTCATTCCCTCCGTTTTCTCTCACCTCACAGTCTCTCTCTCTCCGCCAACAAGGGTCTCTTTCACACCAAGTCTATCTGTTGCTGACAGTTTCCAGTGCAGGGGTGCGTCAAGTTGGCGGCGCGAGCGGTCGCGGCCGCTTCTTTGGGATCAGCAAGAGTTGCCAAAGTTGTACTTAAGCGTAGGTTTAATGGTGACAATATCTCCCTGCGGAAATCGGTAACGGGATCATCCAGGGGCCACCCATTTTAATTCCACATCCCATTCCCATTCCGATGTGTCCATCCATGGGTTCCTCCACTGTCGTGAGGAAGCCACACTTAGTTGGAGGACCAAAACCTTATATTCCATTTGCGTAACCTTCTACCTGGTAGCATGAACATCGATATTTTAAACTGTCAGTAATGACCCCAGCCCCTCTTTAACATTTTCGATCCCCTTTTCCCTCTCTCGCCTTATATCCTTGTCCATCCATTGTCTCCGATTTTACTTTCTTCCATGGACATTTGTCGCTTTCACTAATCAGTTTCCCAGTTCTGTACTTTACCCCTCCTTCTCCATATGTTACCTAACACGTGGAGCTTCTCTCTCTCTCTAGACCCCCCCTCCCCCACAACCATTAATACCTACCACTCAGCTTCTTCTTTTTTCTCCAGTCTTGCCGAAGCGTTTTGGCCCGAAACATCGAATGTATTTTTTTCCCAAAGTGCTACCTAGCCTGCTGTGTTCCTCCAGCATGCTGTTGATGTTAAACCATAATAACTGTCTGGATAGAAAGTTACAGATTAAATAAGCAAGAACAACTTAGTTAATAGACCCGATCCAAATGTGCAGGACAGAATCTGAATTCCGTAAGTGAAAACAAACAGCAGAGATATGAAAGAGGACATTGCAAGCTATGTTACTTTACAATGTGCAACATTGTCCCAATACTGATATCTACAACTGTTTTCATCCTGAAGCCATTAAACAACAATATTAAACAGTTAGGGCGATACGGCTGTCTTTACGCAAATCTCCTGAAAGCTAAAATAATAAACTCCACTACAATGATCAGGACGAAATCATGAAGTCGAGTAGGCATTGGGTTTCTCTCCACAGACATCTGCACAATTAAGAACCAAATGTACACGTTCTATGGTGTTAAACATTTCTCCTTAGCAGGTCAAACTCATGCGAATGACGGGTTTAACGTTTACAATAAGTTCGTGCAGATTGTTTTGTTTTTCCTTTTTTTCATTTCATTCTTATGCAAAAAGACTAAAGCAACCAATGAGGTGCATTACTGCCGATTTGGTCTTGCATTTCCCCAGGTCCTGACCCGTTCTTTAATTGCCGATAGTGATGTGGCGGTGTCGAGAGCGGAAATACAGTGAAAAAATAAAAATTAAAACTAAGATGTGTTTAATCGCTGCTAGGAGGCAGATGTCTCGAGTTGCGGTTGCCACCTGCCCTATACCCCTCCCGTGGAGCTTCTGCACCCTCATTGCCAATATCCTTTGATCCCGACAGGTTTACAACGACACAAGAGGTACTGCAGATGCTGGAAATCTCGTGCGATACACACAATGTGCTGGGGGAGTTCAGCAAGTCAGGCAGCATCTATGGATGTCACTAAACAGTCGGCGGTCAGGCTGAGACCCTTCATCAGGACTGGAAGAGAAGAGGGAAGGAATGGAAAGGGAAGAATTAAAAAGGACTGGAAAAACGAAGAATTACAAACAGTTTGAGTAAGAATTCAATATCGAGTTGGAATTAGAGTTGGAGATCGAGTTGGAGTTCGAGGTCGAGTTCGAATGGAGTTGGAATTCTAGTTCAACCTTAGTTCGACTTCGAGGTCGAGTGCGGGTTCGAGTTCGAGTTCGAATTCGAGTTAGAGTTCGAGCTCGCTTCGAATGGAATTGGAATTCTAGTTCGAGTTCGAGTTCGATTTCGAGTTGAAATCGAGTCGAGTTACAATTCGAGTTCGAGTTCCAGACGATTTCGAGTTCGAGTTGGAATTCGAATTGGATTTCGAGGTCCATTTCGGGTTCGAGTTGGAGTTCGAGGCCGAGTGCGAGTTCGAGTTGGTGTTGGAGTTGGAGATCGAATTAAAAAGTGGGCTGAGCGATGGCAGATGGAGTTTAATGCTAATAAGTGTGAAGTGCTACATCTTGGTAGGAATAATCCAAATAGGACATACATAGTAAATGGCAGGGCATTGAAGAATGCGTAGAACAGAGTGGTCTAGGAATAATGGTGCATAGTTTCCTGAAGATGAACTCTAATGTGGATAGGGTGGTGAAGAAAGCTTTTGGTATGTTGGCCTTTATAAATGAGAACATTGAGTATAGGAGTTGGGATGTAATGTTAAAATTGTACAAGGCATTGTTAAGAACGAATTTGGAGTATTGTGTACAGTTCTGGTCACCGATTTGCAGGAAAGATATCAACAATATAGAGACAGTACAGAGTAGATTTACTAGAATGTTACCCGAGTTTCAGCACCTAGGTTACAGCAAAAGATTGAACAAGTTATGTCTTCATTCTTTGGAGCGCAGAAGTTTGAGGGGGGCTTGACAGAGGTATTTGAAATTATGAGCGGGATAGATTGAGTTGACGTGGATAGGCTTTTTCCTTTGAGAGTAGGGGAGATTCAAACAAGAGGACATGAGTTGTGACTTGGGAGCAAAAGTTTAAGGGTAACAGGAGGAGGGAATTTCTTTACTCAATGAGTGGTAGCTGTGTGGAATGAGCTTCCAGAAGAAGCGGTAGAGGCAGGTTTGGTATTGTCATTTAAAGCAAAATTGAATAGGTATATGGACAGGAAAGGAATGGATAGTTATGAGCCGAGTGCGGGTCAGCGGGATGAAGTGAGAGTAAGCGTTCGCCACGGACTAGAACGGCCAAGATGGCCTGTTTCCGTGCAGTAAATGTTATATGACTATATGGATTTCCAGTTGGAGTACGAGTTAGAATTCGACTTCGTGTTAGAGTTCGCGTTCGAGTTCGAGGTCGAGTATGAGGTCGAATTCGGAGTCGAGTTCGAGATTGAGTCAGAGTTCGAATTCGCGTTCGCTTTCCAGATCGCGTGCGAGTTCGAGTTCGAGTACGAATTCGAGTTAGAGTTCAAGTTAGAGTTCGAGCTCGCCTCGAATGGAGTTCGAATTCTAGTTCGTGTTCGATTTCGATTTAGAGGTCGATGTCGAGGTCCAGTTCGAGCTCGAGTTCGATATCGGGTTCAATTTTGTGTTCGAGTTCGATTTCGAGTAAGTCCGAGTTGAGTTCGAGACTAATTACATTTAGAGTTCGAATTACAGACGATTTCGAGTTCGAGGTCGATTTCGAGTTGGAGTTGGAGTTCGTGTTGGAGTTAGATTTCGAGTTGAGTTCGAATCGACTTACAATTCGAGTTCAAGTTCCAGACGATTTAGAGTTCGAGTTGGAATTCGAGTTAGAGTTCGAGCTCGCTTCAAATGAAGTTGGAATTCCACTTCGAGTTGAATTCGATAGGAGCTACAATTTGAGTTCGAGTTCCAGACGATTTCGAGTTCGAGTTGGAATTCGCGTTAGAGTTCGAGGTCCATTTCGAGTTCGAATTGGAGTTCGAGTTAGAATTAGACTTCGTGTTCGAGTTCGAGGTCGAGTTCGAGATTGAGTCAGAGTTCGAATTCGAGTTAGAGTTCGAGCTCGCTTCAAATGGAGTTGGAATTCCACTTCGAGTTGAGTTCGATTGGAGTTACAATTCCAGTTCGAGTTCCAGACGATTTCGAGTTCGACATGGAGCTCAAGGCCGAGTTTGAGTTGGAGGTGGAGTTGGAGATCGATTTGGAGTTCGAGTTAGATTTCGAGATTGAGTTCGAGCTCGAGGTCGAGGGCGAGGTCGAGTTCGAGTTAGAATTCGAGTTCGAGTTTCAGATTTAGTCAGAGTTCGAGTTCGAGTTCGAGTTAGAATTCTAGTTGAGTTCGAGTCCAGTTACAATTCGAGTTCGAGTTCCAGATGATTTCGAGGTCGAGTTCGAGTTGGAATTCGAGTTGGAGTTCGAGGTCCATTTCGAGTTCGAGTTGGAGTTCAAGTTAGAATTCGACTTTGTGTTCGAGTTCGCGTTCGAGTTCGAAGTTGAGTCAGAGTTTGAGTTAGAGTTCGAGCTCACTTCGAATGGAGTTGAATGTCCATTATCGATGTCGAGGTCCAGTTCGAGCTCGAGTTCGGTATCGGGTTCGATTTCGAGTTCGAGTTAGATTTCGAGTTGGAGTACGAGTTGAATTCGAGTCTAGTTACATTTCCAGTTCGAGTTCCAAGCGATTTCGAGTTCGAGTTAGATTTCGAGTTGCAGTTGGTGTTGGCGTTGGAATTCGAGTTAGATTTCGAATTAGAGTTCCAGTTGAGTTCCAGTGGAGTTACAGTTCGCGTGCGAGTCCCAGACGATTTCGAGTTTGAGGTCAATTTCTAGTTAGAGATCGAGTTGAGTTCCGCTAGAGTTACAATTCGAGTTCGAGTTCCAGACCATTTCGAGTTCGAGGTCGAGTTCGAGATAGATTTACGTTAGAGTTCGAGTTGACTTCGAGTCGCGTTACGATTCGAGATCGAATTCGAGACGATTTCGAGTTTGATGTCGATTTCGAGTTGGAGTAGTTGGAGTTCGATTTCGTGTTAGAATTCGAGTGCGTGTTCAAATTGGAGTTCGATTTCGAGATCGAGTTCGAGTTGGAGATGGAGTTAGAGATCGATTGGAATTCGAGTTGTAGTACGAGTTTGAAGTCGAGTTCCAGCTAGAGTTCGAGTGCGAGTTCCAGTTTGAAGTCGAGTTTGAGTTCGAGTTCGAGGTAGAATTCGATTTCGAGGTCCATATCGATTTCAAGTTCGAATGAGAGTTCGAGTTCGACTTCGAGTTCGAGATCGAGTTGAGTTGGCGATTGAGCAGGTGTTCGAGGTCAATTTTGAGTTCGAGTTCGAGTTCGAGATCGAGGTAGATTTCGAGTTACAGGTCGAGTTGAGTTCGCGTCGACTTACAATTCGAAATCGAGTTCGAGACAATTTCGATTTCGATGTCGATTTCGAGTTGGAGTTGGAGGTGGAGTTGGAGTTCGATTTCGTGTTCGAGTTCGAGTTCGAGTGGAGTTGTAATTCTAGTTGGAGTTCCAGTTCGATTTCGATGTCGATGTGGAGTTCGAATTCGAGCACGAGTTCGAGATCGAGTTCGATTTCGAGTTCGAATTATATTTCGGGTAGAGTTCGACTTGATTTCGAGTCTAGTCACAGTTCGAGTTCGATGTCGATATCGATTTGTAGTTCGATGAGATTTCGCGTTCAAGTTAGAATTTGAGTCGAGTTCGAGTCACTCACAGTACTCCATCATTTTCTTTGATCCTCTCTGGGTATCATCGGGAGCAAGTACAATTTAACCTAATTTCCTTTCCTCAAGCTTTGATAGTATTTGGGTGCCCCTGGTTAAGCCGCCATAATCCTTGCATTGATTGGTCCACCGGGAAGATCGTCAGCTGGAGTCCGTTTTGTCACGCCATCTGTCTACAGTCGGCCCTTTCCCCTTTAAGAACCACCACGACCTCGTCTGCCGTTGAACCCCCCGACTTGTCCAGGGTTCCAGCGGGGTACCACGACCTAGGACTAGTGTTTGGTAAACAACGTGCCCTTTCCCTGACTCCACACCGACCATACGATTGTGTCATCGACATTCTCCCCGGCGCTTCTCTACCCACCAAGTCAAGTCGTCAAGTCACATTTATTGTAATTTCGACCATAACTGCTGGTACAGTACATAGTAAAAATGAGACAACGTTTTTCAGGACCATGGTGTTAGATAGCCGCTCTGTTATCCGTGTGCCCTAATCGAAAATTGTGTATCAAACTTAAAACAGAAAATTAAATTAAAGTAACACCAGGTCTGAAAGGCCGCTGCTGCCGTGCCCTGCCGCCTCATGGGTAACTTGTCCCGGCCAGAGAGGGAAGCAATGGAAGGTTACATAAGTAAATCTCTCGCGGCGGGCATTATCCGACCCTCATCCTCCCCAGTGGGTGCACGGTTCTTCTTTGTGGGGAAGAAGGATTGCTCTCTCCGTCACTGCATCGACTACCGAGGCCTAAATCATATAACCATCAAGAACAAGTACCCACTGCCTCTTATAAGTTCTGCCTTCGAACCACTTCATGGAGCCACCATTCTCTCGAAGTTGGACCTCCGAAACGCCTACCAATTGGGTCCGGATAAGGGAGGGGGATGAGTGGAAAACAGCATTCAACACCCCTTTAGGCCACTTCGAGTACTTAGTCATGCCTTTCGGCCTCACCAATGCCCCCGCAGTTTTTGAAGCCCTGATTAACGATATACTAAGAGACTTCATTAACCGCTTTGTGTTTGTCTACCTGGATGAGATCCTGATCTTTTCCAGCAATCCCCAGCAACACGTGCATCCATGTCCGTCAAGTCCTACAGAGGATGGGGAAGAATAAATTATTCATAAAGGCGGAGAAATGCGAATTCCACGTCCCCTCGGTCAGCTTCCTAGGTTATATCATCGAGAGGGGACAGGTGAGAGCTGATCCCGAGAAGATCCGGGCTGTGGCGGAGTGGCCCAAACCCACGGACCGCAAGCAACTCCAAAGGTTCCTGGGGTTTGCGAATTTCTATCGCTGGTTCATCAGAAACTGCAGTCAGGTGACGGCTCCCCTTAACCGACTTACCTTACCTGCCACACCTTTCCTTTGGAACTCCGAGGCGGACTCAGCATTCGCCGAACTGAAGAGGCGTTTCACGTCTTCTCCCGTTCTGATTCAACCGGAACCCTCCTGTCATTTTATTGTGGAGGTTGATGCCTCTGACTCCGGGGTGGGAGCGGCACTGTCCCAATGTTCAGGCCTGGATCAGAAACTACATCCCTGTGCCTTCTTCTCTCGCCGACTGTCTCCCGCTGAACGAAACTACGAAGTGGGGAACCCGGAGCTACTAGCGGTCAAACTGCAGTTGGAGGAGTGGAGGCACTGGTTGGAGAGGGCGGAGCATCCGTTCATCATCTGGACAGGCCACAAGAACCTTGAAAATATCCAGACCGCCAAACGCCTGAATTCCCGCCAGGCCCGTTGGGCATTATTTTTGGCCGGTTCACGTTTTCCCTCACCTATCGTCCGGGGTCCAAGATCAGGAATCCCGATGCCCTCTCCCGCTAATCCGTTTCCGAGGAGGACCTTCCTAACCCCGAGACAATTCTTCCACCATCCTGTATAGTGGCTGCCCTCACCTGGGAGATCGAGTCTAGAGTCAACGAGGCCCAAAGGACTCAACCCGACCCTGGCACTGGACCTCCCAATCGCCTCTTTGTACCCGATGCTGTTCGATCGCAGGTTCTACAGTGGGGGCACACTTTTCTTTTTGCTTGCCATCCCGGAATCGATCGGGCCCTGACCCTCCTGAAGAGGCATTTCTGATGGCCCTCCATGGATGCTGACACCGGTTCCTATGTTACTGCATGTTCCATCTGCGCCCGTGGAAAAGCCTCCCATTGGCCACCTGAAGGATTACTCCGTCCCCTACCTGTCCCTGGGCGTCCCTGGTCCCACATCGCTTTAGATTTCGTCACCGGTCTACCCTCTTCACATGGAAACACTGCCGTACTCACTGTAGTGTATCGTTTCTCCAAGTCGGTGCACTTTGTAGCTCTCCCTAAACTACCTTCCGCGCAGGAGACCGCAGACCTTAACGTCACCAAAGTTTTTCAACTTCACGGAATCCTTTCGGATGTTGCCTTCGACCGGGGACCTCAATTCATTTCGCAAATTTGGAGATCCTTTTGTCGAACCCTTGGTGCCTCAGTTAGCCTGTCCTCCGGGTTTCCCCCACAGAAGAACGGGCGGACGGAGTGCGTCAACCAGGAGTTGAAGGCGGCGTTACGTTGTATAACAGCCAACAACCCGTCTACCTGGAGCAACCATCTCGCATGGGTAGAATACGCCCAGAACTCTCTGGTCAGCACCGTTACCGGAAAATCACCATTTGAATGCTCTCTTGGGTTTCAACTCCCGCTGTTTCCCGCCCAGGAAGAAGAGATTGCGGTACCATCAGTCCAGACCCATATACACAGGTGCCGGAAGATCTGAGAAGACACACGCACGGCCCTGCTTCGTTCAACCAACTGTAACCGAAAAATTTCCGACTGCCATCGTACACCTGCTTCTGAGTATCGACCTGGGCAGATGGTGTAGCTCTTGTCCAGAGACTATCCTCTCAAGAACGAGCCCAAGAAGCTCGCCCGCCTCTTCCAGGGACCCTTCGAGATTGAGAGCACTATCAATCCCACGTCACTGCGGCTCAAACTAACTATGTCTAAGCAGATCCATCCTACATTTCAGGTCTCCCAGTTAAAACGGGTTTCTGTCAGCCCCTTGTGCCCTCCGATTGAACACCCTCCACCCCTCCCCCGGATCATCGACGACCATCCAGCGTACACCGTCCGGCGGTTAATGGATGCCCGCCGTCGGGACAGTGGTCTGCAGTACCTGGTCGACTGGGAGGGGTTTGGTCCGGAAAAATGTTCCTGGATCCCCCACTCCTTCATCCTGGACCCCTCTCTCATCCGGGATTTCCATCGGGACCATCCAGACAAGCCTGGGTGGTCGCCTGGAGGCTCCCGTTGAGGGAAGGGTACTGTCATGGTTCCAGTTGGCTGTTCCCCTTTAACACTTCTTTCTCCCTGATAATGCCCCAATTTCAGTCCTTAGATCTCCATTTGCTGCTAGTTTACCCAATTACCATACACCTGGTTTTCATCAGGGTCTGGCAAATAAATACGATGGCGACTCTATCACAGGTTGCCAGTTTGTTGGTCAATTCTCGTGTGATACTTCGTTCTCTTGTCCGATTAGAACCGTTAGTTCTGAGTTCCGCTCTAGTTTCTAGAGAGTACCTGTGGATCCCGTTTCCTTGTCAATATTCCTCCGGTTTCCTGCTCTACTTTTAGGTTTACGTCAGCCTCCCCAACTCAGTCGACGGGCCGGTGTCCACATGCGAGTGGATTGGGAAAATCAGATCGGCACTGGATCTCAAGAGAGAGAATTTGTAGAATGTCTACGAGGTGGCTCTTTAGAACAGCTTGGTGTTGAGCCAACTAGGGGTTCGGCTGTACTGGATTGGATATTGTGTAATAAACCAGCGGTGATCAGAGAGATTGAGGTGAAGGAATTCTTAGGAGGCAGTGATCATAAAAAGATTGAGTTTACTGTGAAATTTGAGAAAGAAGTCGAAATCCGATGTGTCTGTATTTCAGTGGAGTAAAGGAAACTACAGTGACATGAGAGAGAAACTGGCCAAGGTTGATTGGAAAGGGACTCTAGCGGGAAGGACGGCAGAGCAGCAGTGGCTGGAGTTTATGTAAGAAGGGAGGAAGGCGCAAGGCAAATATATTCCAAAGAAGAGCAAATTTTCGAATGGAAAAACGATGCGACCGTGGCTGACAAGAGAAGTCAAAGCTAAAGTAAAAGCAAAGCAGAGGGCATACAAGGAAGCAAAAATTAATGGGAATACCGAGGTTTGGGAAGTTTTTAAAAGCTTACAAAAGGAAACTAAGAAGGTTGTTAAGAGGGAAGAGATGAACTATGAAAAGAAGCTAGCGAATAATATCAAAGAGAATACTAAAAGCTTTTTCAAGTATATAAAGATTAAAAGACAGGTGAGAGTAGATATAGGTCCGATAGAAAATGATGCTGGAGGAATTGTAATGGGAGATAAGGAGATGGCGGAAAAACTGATACCCTTAAGGTTAACCTCCAGGTTGAGTCGGTGGTGAAGAAGGCGAATGCAATGTTGGCATTCATTTCTAGAGTAATAGAGTATAGGAGCAGGGATGTGATGTTGATACTCTATAAGGCACTGGTAAGACCTCACTTGGAGTACTGTGCGCAGTTCTGTTCTCCTTATTTAAGAAATGATGCGCTGATGTTGGACAGGATTCAGAGAAGATTCACTAGAATGATTTCGGGAATGAGAGGTTTAACATATGAAGAACGTTTAACCGCTCTTGGACTGTACTCATTAGGAGTTTAGGAGAATGAGGGGGGACCTCATAGAAGCATTTCGAATGTTGAAAGTCATGAATAGAGTGGATGTGGAAACGTTCTTTCCCATGATAGGGGAGTCTAGTACGATCGGGCATGACGTAAGGATTACAGGGCGCACATTCAGAATAGAGATGCAAAGGATTTTTTTTGCCATAGGGTGCTGAATCTTTGGAATTTGTTGCCACGGGCGGCAGTGGAGGTCAAGTCATTGGGTTAATTTAAAACAGAGATTGATAGGTATCTGAGTAGCCAGGACATCAAAGGTTATGGCGAGAAGGCGGGGAAGTGGGACTAACTGGGAGAATGGATCAGCTCATGAAAAAATGGCGGAGCAGACTGGATGGGCCGAATGGCCGGCTTCTGCTCCTTTGTCTTATTGTCTTATGGTCTTATGGTCATCTTGAACGATGAAAATGCTGGTTGGCGTGTCTGGTCTCAGTTTCACAATGCTTCGATATAGCAGTTTGATGACCATAAGACCGTAAAAAATTGCAGCAGAATTAGGCCATTTGGCTCGTCGAGTCTACGCTGTCGTTAAATAATGTCTGATCCTATTGTTTCCTCTCCTCAGCCCCACTCGCTGGCCTGCGCCCCGTAAACTTTGATGTTGCGTTCATTCTAGAATCTGTCCAGCCCTGCCTTAAACACTCTCAACGACAGCCTCCACAGTTGCATGTGGTAACACGTTCTACAAATTCACCACCCTCTGGCTCAAGAAATTTCTCCGCACCTCTGTTTTAAATGGACTCACCTCTAACCTGAGGCTGTGCCCCCTTGTCCTAAATAACCCCACCATGGGAAGCGTCCTTTACAAATCTACTCTGTCTAGGCCTTTCAACATTAGGAAGGTTTCAATGAGATCCCCCCCCCCCCCTCATTTTTCTAATTTCCAGTGGGTACAGACAAAGAGCTATCAAACGTTCCATGTATGATAATCCTTTCATTCCTGGAGTCGTCCTTTTCAACCTCGTCTAAACGCACTCAAATGCCAGCACATTTTTTCTTTGATGAGGATCCCAAAACTGTTCACAGTACTCAAATTGAGGCCTCACGAGTGCCTTATAAAGCCTCAGCATCTCATCACTGATCTTGTATACAAGACCTTTTGAAATGAATGCTAACATTGCATTTGCTTTCCTCAGCACTGGCCCTACCTGCAGGTTAACTTTTAGGGTGTTCTGAAGAAGAACTCCCAGGTCCATTTCCATCTTAGATATTTAAATCTTCTCACCATTTAAATAAATAAGTTCATTAAATATATAATCTGCCCGTTATTTCAACCACCAAAGGGCATAACCATGCATTTTCCAACATTGCATATCATTTCCTACTTTCTTGCCCATTCTCATCATCCAAGTCCTTCTGCAGCCTACCTGTTCCCTCAACAGGACCTTCTACTCCACCAATCCCTGTATCATCAGTAAACTTGGCAACAATTCCATCTATTCAATCTGCTAAATCTTTAATACACAGCATAAAAAGAAGCGGTCCCAACACCGACCATTGCGGAGCACCACTAGTTACTGTCAGCCTACCAGAAAAGTATCATTTTACTCTCATTTGCTGCTTCCTTCCAATTAGCGCGTTCGAACCAGGCCAATAACTTTTCTTTAATACCACGGTCTCCTAAATTCATAAGCAGCATCATGTGTAACACTCTATCAAAGGTCTTCTCAAAGTCCAAATATACAACGTCCACTGCATCCATAGAACCATAGAACAGTACAGCATAGAAACAGGCCTTTTGGAACTTCTTGGCTGTGCCAAACCATTTTTCTGCCTAGTCCCACTGACACGCACTTGGACCATATTCCTCCATACACCTCTCAACCATGTACCTATCCAAGTTTTTCTAAAATGTTAAAAGTGAGCCCGCACTTAGTATTTGATATGACAACTCTTTCCACACTCCCACCACTCTGTGTGAAGCCCCACCTAATGTTCCCTTTAAACTGTTTCCCCTTTACCCTTAACCCATGTCCTCTGTTTTTTCTCCCCAGCCTCAGTGAAAAAGCCTGCTTGCATTCACTCTATCTATACACATCATAATTTTATGTACTTCTATCACATCTCCCCTCATTCTTCTACGTTCCAGGGAATAAAGTCCTAGCCTATTCAACCTTTCTCTGTAACTCAGTTTCTCAAGTCCAGGCAACATCCTTGTAAACCTTCTCTGCACTCTTTCAAACTTATTCATATCCTTCCTGTAATTCGGTGACCCTTTTAACTATCCCACTATTAATTTCCTCTAAGAATTCCAAAAGGCTTGTGAGACAGAGTTTTCCCTGAATGAAACCATGCTGACTTTGTGCCATTTTGTCCTGCCTCATCAAGTACTCCATCATCTGATCCTTACGACTATCCTCTATCATCTTCCCAATCACAGAGTTAAGGCTAAATGGTCTATGATTTGCTTTCTGCCTTCCTCCTCTTAAAGAGCTGAATGACATTTGCAATTTTCCAGTACTCTCGCATCATGCCAGCGTCCAATGATCTTTTAAAGATCATTGCTAATGCCTCCACGATGTCTACCCCTACCTCCTTCAGAACACTAGGGTGCAGTTTATCTGGACCGGGTAACTTATGTACCTTTAGGTCTTTCAGCTTTTTGAGCACCTTCTCCCTTGTAATAGTAACTGCACTCACTTCTCTTCCCTCGCACCCTTCAACATCTGGAACTGTGCTAGTATCTTCCACAGTGAAGACTGATGCAAGTTACTCATTTAATTCATTTGCTATCTCTTTGTCTCACGTTATTACTTTGTATATATCCGTGCTCATTTTCTACCGTTCCTATATTCACTCTCGTCTCTATTTTTTTTACATACTTGAAATCACTTTTACTATCTATTTTGATATTGATTGTTAGCTTGCTATACAAAGACAGGTGTGTAAAAATGGCCTGAAGAATCACGGGACACCTAAGACACCCCAGACACAAACTGGTCCAGCTGCTACCATCCAGGAGGCGGTACCGCAGCATAAAAGCCAGGACCAGCAGACTTCGGGACAGCTTCTTCCACCAGGCTATGAGACTGATTAACTCATGCTGACAAAACCGCATTTCTCTGTTATATTAAATACCGTGTTGTCCAATATGTATTTTTTTATATATATAAATTGCGCATCACACGGTTAGACGGAAACGTAACGTAAAGATTTTTTACTCCAGATGTATCGGAAGGATGAATGTCATGAAGTAAATTCAATTCAATATAATTGCGTATTTTAGTTTTCTCCTCTTAATGTGAGTTACTATGCACTTTGATATTGTTTGCTAGTTTTCTTTCATATTTATTTTTCCCAATGATTATTTTAGTTGTTTTCTGTAGTTATTTAAAATCTTCCCAATCTTCTGTCTTCCTACTAATTTTTGATTGTTGTATGCCCTCCCCTTTGCTTTTACACTACCTTGCCTTCACTTGTCAGCCACGGTTGTACTATTTCGCCATTTGAGTATTTATTTATTTTTGGAATATATTTGTCCTTAACCTTCCTCATTTCCCAGGAACTGACAGCATTTCTGCTCCTCCGTCATCTCTGCCAGCATCTCCTTCCAGTTTACTTTGACCAACTCCTCTCTCAGACCACTGTAATTTTCTTTACTCCACTGAAGTACAACAACATCAGACTTACTTTTTCCTTATCAAATTTCAAGTTGAACTCAGTCGTGTTGTGAGCACTGCCTCCTAGGAGTTCTTTTACGTTTAGCACCCAAATCACCTGTTGTTCAATACATAACACCTAATCCAGTAGAGCCGGTCCTTAGTAGGCTCAAAAAGCCATCAAGTAGCAATCAACAAATTCACTTTCTAGAGTTCCATTACGAACGCGATTTTCCCAATTGACCTGCATCTTCAAATTTGTCGCAACAATTATAACATTGTTATTTTGATCAGCCTGGTCTACTTCCGGTTGTAATCTGTGGTCCACATCCCAGATATTGTTTGGAGGCCTGTATATAACTGTCCTCAGGTTAAGTTTTAACTTTGCAGTTTCTTAACTCAACCCACAACGATTCAACATCGTCCTATCCCATGCCACATCTTTCTACTGATTTGCCAGCAGAGTTACGCCACCCCCTCTGCCTAATTTCCTATACCACCGATGCATGTGTAATCTTGGACATTCAGCTCCCAACTACAACCATCCTTCAGCCACGATTCGATGATGGCCACAATCTACCCCTTTGATTCTGCATCCCTAAAGCACTGAATGTCATCCTGCTGGCTGAAATTTTGTCCTCGCATCTGGTCGCCCTTCCTGATACTCTGACTGCACGCTGTTTTTGTTTTTTTTCACCATCAGTCCTATCGACAGTCCTTTCACTCTAGTTCCCAAGTCTCTCTAAATACTATTTTCAGGACTTCTTTGCTTTTACTCCCAATGTCATTGGAACCAATATGTAACAAGATTTCTGGCTGTTTTCCTTCCCTCTCTGAAATGCTACGGACACAATCCGAGACGTCACTGACTCTGGCACCTCGGAAGCAACATATCATTCGGGTGTTCCTTTCAAGTCCATAAATTCTCCTGTCTGTTCTCCTAGCTACTGAGTCCTCTATCACTACCGCTCCCCTCTTCTCCCTCTAACAAAATTGAGAGTAACGGATCCAAAATGGGAGAAGATCTGCGTCAATCAGATTCTGCACTCTTAGCGAACGAAGAAATTGTGTATTTTTCTGCCAATCCCGATCAGAACACCGATGCCAGCTATTATTCCTTTCAATATCATCAAGTCAGTGTTAATTCCCCAGCCCAGTGGTAGGATTCAAACTCATGTCTTGATGATTAGTGCAGTGTGTCTGGGATCGGGACACAGTGGTTCATCTAACAATCCCGTGTATTGTGGCTCTGTGCTGGTGTGTTCAGGGGTCTGACAGCTCCAGCTTACCACGTAACAGTCATTCCCTTCCAGTCGGTGGGGTTAATGTGGAATAAACTTTAGTTCCCCTGCAGCACATAATGACAGCCAATCTTTGCAGCAAATTATAACTTAATTGTGTCTCAGAAACAAAGAGAAAATAGTCTTTGTAAGTTTTACCTCGATTATTGGCATCGAGTGTTTCTCTCAGCAATCTGCTCAAAAAAATAGGGGTGATAGAATTTTTCAACCGGTAGGGCTCATCTGTCACTGACAATACCTGGACATTCTCATTCATCCTGTAAATATTAAACTGCTGTTTATCAACTGCAATTCCGAACTATTTTAGAAATCCATACTGGGATTCAGTAAAGAGCATGTCCTAACTCATGTTCTGATGAACTTGAAGTAAATAAAAAACACAAATCTGGTTAGACTTGGGCTTACTGTCCACATCCTGAATTTCATCCAAATCATTACAAGGTGTTGAAAATTCCTACTCCCACAGTCACTCACACACACGGACAATACAAAACCACAGAATAAATTGCAAAGAATGTTTCTGAAAGTTATACCATTACCGAGAGGATGGATTTTGCAGGAAAGTCAAGACAGGTCGTGCATTTTCATCTGGATACGACGTCTAGGTGATAAGATGAAGGAAGTTAAGATCAGTGATGGATTTGATTGTTTGAAGGTGGGGAAAGTACCTCTATTTATGGGGATACTTGTGGGAAGCTGAAATTTCAGTTGTATTCTCATAAATCCCATAAGAAGTTTAGAGTAGAGGATGTGGAACTCATTGCCACAGGAGTGGTTGAAGTGGAGCAGCAAAGATTGAATGCAATAGTGAAGCTAGACAAACACATGAGGTACCATGGAGTTCAGGGCACTGTATCTGGGTGTGGTGAGTAAATACGTAGAAGCTTTTGAAGCAGCGCTATTGATAGAAGATGGACCGAATGGCCTGGTTATGATGGGGAATGAGATATAGAGACCGTGCAAGTTTCCCCAGTCTGACGGAAATCCGATATAGAGGGTAAGTCTGATGTCTGGGTCACATAGAGACCGACTCACTGAACGCGCCAGACACATTCACAGCCTGTGACTGGGACTGCGTGTTAATCTGAGTTTTAGAGGTTATTTAGTCTGGTAATTAAGGACGCATTCAGCAACTCTGTGTTATGATCAGAGTAAAACATTTCAGAGAAAATTGCATTCCATCCTGGGATGTGCAGAAGTTGCGGAAGTCTGGTTTTGGGATAAAAAACCTGAATAGTTGCATCAAGTGTCTGTAGAGAAACAGTTTACTGCTATTTCTAAATTCTGTGTGTAGGAGAAACTCATCTGTTTTCTGCCCGCATTGTATTCTGAGTTACGTGTTTAATATGGTAACTGGTCACGTAAGTGGGGGTGTGATAAAAGGGAAGGGAGTAAGTTACATATGCGTGTTTTGTTCTGGGCAGTTTTGAGCTGGGGACGGATGGATGTCGTACCTTTCCTTGACTGCTTCATAGCTGCTTTATTTCCGATTAAAATGCTTAAATTTCATATGTTCAAGTGAGTGGGAACAATAGCGAAGGGAAAAAGATATGTATTCGCGCTTTGCTCTGATCTGTTTTAAGCTGGCGACAGGCGGATATCATATCTTTTGTTGACTGCTTCATTGCAGCTTAAGTTACGATTGATTACACTGAAGTTTCATCGATTCAAGATTGTATGTTGCAAATAAAGTATCGAATACTTACCTTAGAAAGTTTGGAAAGTCATTATTGGAGTGATGGTTTGGCGCATCATACAAATATAACAATCTGTGCGAGGTCAGCAGTTGTTCCAGTTGATTTGTTAGAATTGGCCGCTCTGCGGTGTTCTTTTCAAATATGCCATTGTCCATCTAGTGCCCTTTGACTGAAACAAATTGAAATATAATCCCTCATATTAAGAAATATCACATTGTCTTTTTCATCCAGTTGTTCCTTTAACTTTGTGATTTCCTCCTCAACAATCTGTATATTCTCTTGAATCTCTTGAACAGTTTTCTCCATTAGATTTAGAATCTTTTCCGCTTCATTCCTAAGATCCCCGAGCAAACTGTGCTCTTTCTCAATGATAATCTGGCGCAATTCAGCAAACTGGGATGTTATGTGGGTCTGAACGCTGAGTGACTGTTCCTGTCAAATGAACGGTGAAGATTAGTTTATATTTCCCTATAGCATTAATATGCTCATTCGGTCGATAATGATCCATGTTAGTTCTCACAACATTCTCGTAAACCCCATTCTCTCACGTTTTTTCCGAAACCTTTTCTTCCCCCATTGACCCATTAACTCCATTCTGATTCACAACCACCCTCATCCATCTTCAAAGGGTTAATTGTAATTAACTATTCATCCAGCATCCTCACACAGACAGCACCAGAGGTCAGGAACGAACCCATGTCACTGGAGCTGAGATACACTGCTATTCTGCATTAAATGGAGCAAAACTCGATAGTAATAGCAGACATTCCGCTCAGGAAGCCTCACCCGAACTCCCGAAATCTTCTCTTCCTATTGCTGCTCCTTTTCCTGGATGTCTGATTTCTTTTTTGTGAGAGAGTCTGAGGAAGATTTTAGCTGATCCTGGAAGTCAGAGAGCGAAGGAAGTGGAAACAAAGATGCATCAAAAGAAACAAGCGATCAAACCCGATTATCGCACACAAATGCTGGATGAACTCAATGAGCCAGGCAGGATCTGTGCAAGGGAAACAAACAGTCAACGTTTTGTGATGAGACTGTTTATTAGGACTGGAAGGAGTGGGACAGAATCCAGAATAAAACTGTTCGGGATAAGAACCAGCTGTCGGATGACGGGTGACACAACATAAGGGGGACGTGGCGGAAGGTCATAAAGTGAGAAGCTGAGAGGCAAAGAGCTGAAGAAGAAGGAATCTAGTCCGAGACCATGGAAGAACCGGGTGTAACTGTGGCTGATTTGGGCACTGAATAGTGGCGAGGGAGGACATGTAGGAGTCTGATGTTGCAATTGTCCCCCTTGCATGCATCGGTCCGAGAAGGCAGATCAGTAAAGAGGAGCGAGTGGATAAGGGAGTTACCTAGAAAGCGATCCTTACAGAGAGCGGAGGGTTGTGGGGAGGGGTGGAAGACATGTGCTTGGTGTAGAATCCCGTTGGAGATAGTGAGAGGTGCGGAGAATGACGTCTGGGTTATAGAGGCTAGTGTGGCGTTAGGTAGGATGATGGAAGAATAGGCTGAGGGAGATTAGTGAGGAGGATTGACTGGATAAGGGTGTTAGTAGAGAGCCATCACTACAGAGTGCGCAAAGTTATGCGGCGGGGGCGAAGAGGACTGTGGTTGGGAAAGATGTGCTTGGTGGTATAATCCTGTTAAAGGTAGTGAAAGTTTCAAAGTATGATATATTGGCTATGGAGCGTCTTGTGGCGGTAGACAGGAAAATGGAGGATTGAGTGAGTGTCAAATTCGGGTTTGTTTTACCTAGTAGATTTTAACAGCTTCTTTAATTGGCATGGGGCGGTGCTCTCTGTGTTCCTGCGCATCTCTACAGATCACACAGATCAGTGTCTTGTCCGCTTCACAAAACAGCTTCAGTTCTTCATAATGTCCCTGGCAGTGAAGTTTACTTACCTTCCCTTTCGGATTCGGGTTTAGATTTCGGGCTTTTTCAGCCAGATTTGCTAATGCCCGATTCACCCTGAGGGTGCGGTCAACAAACACCTTTCTACGTTCCGGGCAGGATTTTTCTCCTCCCTTTCCCAACACCGTGTGATACAGGAGCGACAGAAGTTGTGCCCACATTTCAGTAACATCGGATCGGTGAAGGAATCCAGGCAAATGGAAAAAAAAAACCTCCCCGGTTAAACTCTGGAACTGTCGTTTCGAAGCCATGTCAATTCCCAGCACTTCCTGAATCAGAATCATTTCACTTTCGTGGAGCTGCTGATGTTCTGCAGTACCACGATCGTCCACTACACGCGCTGCAGTCTCAAGGAATTATGTGTTCAGTGGGGAGGAATCGTGGTAATTTCCTTAGAGTGGAATCAGAAACACATTAAACAGGTCGGAAATTTAAACTAGGACATGGACTACCCAAGCCCGGCAGTGAAAGGGGGAGGGTCGGGCTAAGTTGCGAACAAACTCATCCCGGAAAATCCCAGTCCGACAGACACTTCAGCTGAATCACTAAAATCCTCATCTCTGCGAAGGACCTTCCCCTGGAAGACGTTTGACGTCGTGTGGTGAAAGGAGAAGCCACAGGGCCGATCACCACTCGGCCCTGGACAGGGGACTCTGACGAGCTGCTTTGGCCGACTGTGACCCAGTAGGCGTGATGGGCTCAAGAAGAAGCAGAACATGAAGCCGGAGAGAAGAGCCCGGTTCAGTCTCGGGCAGGACTGAACGGGGAAAATTCTGAAAAAGGAGGCACAGGAGACTGCAAATGCTGGAATCTCGAGTACGAAACGTGATGCTAGAGGAACTGAGCGGGTCAGGCAGCATCTGTGGATAGAAATGCACAATCGACTTTCTGGGTCCCGATCCTCGACGGTCTCAACACGAAATCTCGATTGTTTTTTTTCCTTCCACAGATGCTGTCTGATCCGGTGAGGTCCTCCAGCAGCTCGTTTTTAATTTTCTCGCCGTCAAAATGGAGACAGACCGGGATGTAAATCGGTTGTAAATATTGAAAGCAGCTATTAAATCAGTTCATGCCATTAAACTGGATATGGGGAGAGAATCTTGTGCTTGAGGAGACAGATGCAGTGGTGATGCCCGACATGTGGCTTCAGGAAAAACCTCAGGACTGGACACTCCACGTCACAGAGAGGAAACTTGTTTTTTCGGTGAAGTCCAGATTTGAACTGCCCTTCGTGTGACAAACTTCCTGACGTAATTCGCGTCCGTCCCGGCTCTAATGGAAGGCCACATTCTGCACACCTCCTACAAGATGACTTTATTAATGAAATAAGCGTTTTTCACCATCAAGGTATTTACAAGCATAAATCGTGCAGGGTATTTACCTGATGTATCTACATTCGTTGTCACTGCGGTATTTCGTGTTCTTTTGCATTCATTAAAGCCGATAGGACTGGTGTTATCGTTCTTCTGGCCTCCTGGAATAGTTCACTACTACAATAATTGAGAGGGTCCCTCAGCCAACCCGACTCCTCCTTGTCTTTTAGTAAATGAACCCTTGTTTCAATGGTATCCCTGCAGCCTGGAATGTGCCAGTCGGTAGCATTCCCGTATGACAGGGTTTTCCAACAATTTTAATGCTATGGGCAAATGGAATTAACCGTGGAACCCAGATTGAGAGTTCCTGCTCTACCGACATCTCAATGTGCGGTAGATCAACGGATTTCGGGTATCTTTCATCGAGTTGATGACATTCCAGCAGCAACTGATGTGCATTTTCCTGCGCGTCCTTAGAAAAGCCCGAGGATCAGTCACACAGCTGCTGTAGCACAGGCCCTTGTATCTTCCTCCACATATCTTCACCGGTCCACTGTCCGTTAAGAGGTGAGTGGCCGTCCCGTCTGCACTGCAGTAATCTCGGGGCAGCATGCTATGGGAATGATCTCCGGGCATGCAGCAAGTATTAAGCTGGGAGGGCCCGTCTCGCCGCCAGCAGGTAAGGTCTGCGTGCCTGTTAGTGAGATCAGGTGAAAAGGCATTCTGCCAGATGGTCTGGACTGTTTGCTCAAGGAACCACTCCACTGAGTCCATCCAATACAGATCCTGCAGTAACTGTAAAATATTCCGTGCTGACCACTGCTTGGTGTTCTTGGGGTTAAAGCTGCTGGTCTGAAAGAGCGGTGATCAATTTCATTAACAGGAGGTTCACATCGAGATCACGATAAACAAAGTAGCTCATCACCCTCTTGATGAACCTACTCAAGGTATTGGATTCGGCCCAGTACTTCGTGGGTGGAGCCCTCCTGACAACTGAGCACATCGACATGAAACTCTGCCGTAACAAAGCAACATCCATCATCAGAAATGCTCACTAACCAGACCAGGCTCTTTTTTCTCTACTGTAGTCAGGAAGAAGGTACAAGAGCCTCAGAAATCGCAACACCAGGTTCAGGAACAGTTACTACCCTTCAACACACAAACACACATAGCTTGGCTCAGATTTACAACAGTCCAACATACTTCCCTTTGTGCCATCCTGCTTTCTCTGTGCCTCGTGTAGGACGCTCAAACCTTTGCAACACCTGCCCTTTAAATCCATGTTTGAGGACGTGATGTATCTGTTTACTGTTTGAGTTCGCTATTAAATGAAGAGCATTGAATGGGAAGAAAGGTCTGAATTTAGAAATAAAGCTTTCCTCTGAATGTATATGGGATCCTGGCGAGAGCGTAAATGTAACGCTCTGCACAGTTCTCGTCTCCCTCCCAGAGTCAGCCTGTGGGTTGCAGGGAATAAAGTGACGTTTTCCCTGATTTATTTGGGTGTGAGGTAGAGTCCTCGGAGTGATTACACTGACTGGGCCTGTCTCAAAATTACAGAAGGAACAACTGGTCAGACTGAGACAGACACAGACTCACGGGGTATTCACAGGGTAGAGGCAGGAATGATATTTTCCATTGCCGGGCTTGGGAACCAGGGGTCAAAGACTCAAAATCAATGATCACCTCAACAGGACTGAGATGAGGAAAGCTTCTCTCACCCAGAATGTGATCAAACTTTCCAATTTTCTGCAATAGATTTATAAATTCAAATACAAATTTCTGGGTTCAGCTATGTCTGGAACTTTGCAAGAAAGTGACGCTGAGGTCAAAGATCAGACATGTTCTGAACGAAGAGCAGAACAATTGCAAGGTGTCGAATGGCCACGCCTGCACCTGTTTCTTAATTTCTAAAATACGAGTTTACCTTTTGCAACACGAGTGAATCTGCAGATGCTAGAAATAAATAAAAACACAAAATTCTGGCAGAACTTAGTAGGCCAGACAACATCTATAGGAGGAGGTAGTGACGACGTTTCGGGCCCAAACCCTTCATCAAGAGTGAAGTAACATGGGATGGTCGAGGATGGATAAGAACTGGGGGGAGGGATGAAGTAGAGAGCTGGGAAGTGATAGGCTGGAGGGAAATGGGCTGGGGGAAGGTGGAGGATTATGGGAAATAAAAGAGAAAGCAATGTAGGGCTGGGGGGAGATTATAGTGAGGGGGGAAAGACAGAGAAAGAGAACCAGACTAAAATTATGGATAGGGATGGGGTAAGTGAGGGGGGCAGGGGAATCAACGGAGTTCTGCGAGTTGAATGTACATGTCGGCAGGTAAGAGGCTACCTAGGCGGGAGATAATATCCTCTCTTGCTCAGTCATAAAATTAATCCATTCAGCATTCCCTATAACCAAGGTCTTCAAGTATCAGTAACATCTTTCTAGACATCTGAATTGAATGCCTTGTGGATCTGACAAAAGGGAATTGATGAATTTAGAACAATGGGTGTGGTGTGTATAGATATTGGCAAGGCATTTGATAAGTTTCCTCATGGTGAGCCCATTCAGAGAGTCAGGAGGCATGGGATGCAGGGGGACAAGGCTGTGTGGATACAGAATTGGCTTGTCCTTAGAAGGCAGGAAGATATAAAGGGTATTCTACCTTGAGGACCAAGACATGTGGTGTTCTGCAGGGATCTTCGCTGGAACCTTGCTCTTGGCAATTTTTGTAACAGCGTAATACACACAAAATTCTAGAGTAACTCCGCAGATGAGGCAGCATCTATGGAGATGAATAATGAGTCGACGGCTCAGGACGAGACAATTCTTGCAGACTGGAAAGGAAGGGGTCAGAAGGGAGAATAAGGATGGTGATAGGTGAGGGGTAAGGTGAGTGGGTGGGGGAAGGAAAATTAAGTAAGAGGCTGGGAATGACAGGGAGAAGAGATAAACGGTTGAAGGAACCTGATCAGAGAGCAATGCCGACCATGGGAGAGCGGAAAGGAGGAAAGGTACATAAGGAAGGTACGTGAGCAGAAGACAGGGGATGAGAAGGGAGCCGGAATAGAGGATGGATGAAGGGCAAGGGGGGAGAAATTACCTGAACCTGGGGAGTTCAATGTTCATGCCGTGAATTTGGAGGCTAGACAGCCGTACTGTGAGGTGTTACTCCTCCAGCTTGAGAGTAGTCTCATCCTGGCAGTAAGGGAATCCATGGACAGGCATGTTGGAACGGGAATAGTGAGTGGAATAGACAGAGGAATAAGACACATGAGCAGAATTAGGCTATTCAGCCCATTAAGCCTGCTCTTCCATTTCATCATGGCTGATCACAGATCCTACTCAACCGCATACACCTGCTTTATCGCCATATCCTTGATTCAGGAAACTAGAAACTTCCACTTTAAAAATACCCACGGACTTGGCCTCTATCACATTCCACAGAGGAATCCATAGATCCACTGTTCTCTAGCTAAAAAGGTCTTCCTTATCTCTGTTCTAATTGGTCAGCCCTAAATTTTGAGGTTATACCGTCTAGTTCTGGATACCCAAACCATAGGAAACATCCTTTGTACGTCCATCGTATGTAGTCCTTTCACCATTCGGTAGGTTTCAATGAAATACTACTGCCCGTAACCACCCACCTCCACCACCCACCCCCACGGATTTTTTTTTAATCCAGTAGGTATAGGTCATAAGCTGCCAAACGCTCCTAATATGTTAACCGCTTCATTCATGTAATCATGCTCGTGAAAACAGAATCACCTGCCGTTGTTAAGAGAGCCGAAGTACTCAACAGAGCGTTCTCCAATAGTTGGCAGGTCTGTTCACTGCAAAGGAGAGTGGATGCAGTATGTGACCCTGACAAACTCACAGGGGAAGTGTCACCTCATCAGAGTGGATTGTTTGGGACCCTGAATATTAGTAAGTGAGTAGGTGAGTGGGCAGTTGTAGCAATTACTGATACTCGATGAAGGGTAGAAGCAGAGGTTGCACAAAAGTGTAGGAGCTGCGGAAGCTGAAGGATGATTGGACGATGACAGAGTCATAGATAGAATAGACAATTAGTGTTGCTGATCCAGGATTGAAATATTACAGAATAGGTGGCATGAATTTAAATTGAGATGTGTTAAGTTGAAAGGACCTGTGTGGCAGGTTTTTGTTGACACATTATGGTGGGCGTATGAAATGCCCTTCCAGGGGTAATATTGAAGGCAAATACGACAGAGGGAATCAAGAGGCTCTTAAATAAGTACATGAATGTACAAGTGGGGCTATTACAACGTCAGATGGAATTAGTTTAGTGGGGCATTTAATGATAAATTGATGACGTATCTTGACTGTATTGTTCAGAGTTTGATGTTGATCGGATATTGTTCCACCCTTGGACTCGATATAGCAAATCCGTCGGATTATATTAGTTATTGTGAAATCGTCATCACCATTCTCACCTTAGAGCAATAAATCGAACCTACGATCCTTTCTTCATATTTCCAGGTAAATTTGTCATCGAAACACGTATATGTTACCAAATACTTGGAGAGAGAGGGAATTTAAAAAAAATATATGCAGGAAGAGACGAAGACGGAGAAACAGCCAATGTGCAGGAAAAATAAAGTTTGCACATAAAAATAATATGACGGTGACTTTGAGCTGTAGACTGCTTGAACGTGAGCCTGCAGGTTGAGGAATCAGTTGAGATTGGTTGTTGATTTAGGTTATTCACAATGGTTCAGGAGCCTGATGGCTGTAGGGGAACAATGGTTTCTGAACCTGGATGCGTTAGGCCATAAGGGTCCAGTACCCCGCTCCCAGATGTAGTGGCGAGAAGAAGGCATATTCTGAATGGTGGGCGTCCTTGATAGATGTTGCTTTCTTGTGGCAGTGGTCCATGTGAATGCATTCAATGGTTTGGAGAGGTCCGCCTGTAATAGACTGGCTGCATCAACCACTTTCTCTTCTCTAGGTTATTTCAGTTAATGTGACATGAAGTCTTCCAGGAATATCCTAACGTGGAGCAAGTTGAGAAATCGGATGTGCAAAGGGCGTTGGGAGTTGATTCAATGTCTGAAAGTCTAAAGTTGAAAATGTCACTCCACACTTCAAGAAGGGAAAGAGTCTTTAGCTTGAGCTCAGGAGTTGGGAAGATGTCTGAGTCGATTAGTAAGGATGAAGCTTCGGGGTATTTGGAGAAAATAGATCAATGTTTGCACAGTTTCTTTAAAGGAGAATATAAACTGAGAAATCTGTTGGGATTCGTTACGGAAATAAAACAAAACCATGATGGACAAAGTAGTATTGGTGGATGTTGTGAAGTTGGATTTTCAGAAGGCCTTTGACAATATGAGGCTGCTAAACAAAATAACAGTGCAGGGTAGTACAGGAATGATGCTAGCATGGATAAAGCATTAGCCGATTGGCAGCAGACAGAAAGTGGGAATAACGGAACCTTTTCTGCCTGTGACGAGTGGTGTTCCACGATGGCCAGTGATGGGACCGTCTCTTTTTCATGTTACATATCAATGATTTCAATGATTGGTTCAGTGCATCGGTGGCCAAGATTGTAGCCAACACACAGTAGTTACAGGGGCAAGTAGTTTTGAGAAATCAGGGCAGCTGCAAAAGTAAATAGCTGGGTTAGAAGAATGGACAAAACACTCGCAGATGGAATTCAGTGTCGAAACGTGTATGATCTTGCATTTTGACAAAAGTAATTTTGGCAAACTATCTTTCTAATCAGTGAAAAAATTCAAAATTCCGTGGTGCAAAAAGACGTGTCTCCTTATGCAGGATTTCATAAAGGTGAACTTGCAGTTTGAATGAGTGGTGAGGAAGGCCAATGCATTGTCAGCATTCATTTCGAGAGGATGAGAATATAAAAGCAAGGATGTAAAGTTGAGTGTCTTTAAGGCGCTGCTGAGGCCTCACTTGGAGAATTATAAGTAGTTTTGTCCCATTCTATAGAAAACGATATGCTGACATTGTGAAGGGTTCTATGGAGGTTCACAAAACTGATTCGGAAATGGAAGGCTTATATATAGAGTGCAGATGTGCAGATGTGGCGGTCCGGGAGGCTGGAAGTTTCCAGATCTCCCGCATCTGACACAGAGCACAGAAAGCACGCCTCACACACATACTTTCCGTTTGTATTCTAAGCAGATAATCTACCTGGCCTCGACCCTTTATCGCCTGTTCAGATTCTTTTTTTTTTAGTTTTGAAGAGTCGTGAAACAGATTTTTCGCGCAGTAGGTCAGATTTACCGTTGGAAATTCATCCAACATTATTTCATGTTCACATGTTGGACTCGGAGTGAATGAAGACACGGTGAGCAGTAGGGCCCCAATGAGTCGTACCACAGAGGGATCACTGATAAATAATTAGTTGAAAGTGGCGTCTCAGGTACATAGGGTTCTTTTGGCACATTGGCCTTCATCAATCAAAGATTAATTGCAGGCGATGGGATGTTACATTGAAGTTGGATAGATTTTGGGGAGGCCTAATTTGGGCTGCTGTGTGCAGTTTTTGTTAATTGCCTGCAAAAAAAAAATCAATAAAATTGAAAATGCAGAGACAACTTCCAATACGTTTGCAGGGACGTCAGAACAAAAGCTGTAGGAAAATGTGATCACTTTATTCCCGGGAGAATAGGAAAATGATGGGATATTTCATAGAGCTAGAGACAATTTTGAGTGTTACAGAAAGGGTAAGTGCTGGCTGGAATTTTCCTCTGAGTTTGGGTGAGACGGGGACTAGAGGTCACAGTTTAAGGATGAAAGGTGAAATAATTAAGAGGAACCTGAATCGAAATGTCGTCAGTCAGAGGGTGGTGGGTGTGGGAATAACAGCCATAGGAAGTGGTGGATTGTGTTGCAGAGTTTTGGATGAAAATATTGATGGAGGAGAGCATTAATGGTGCTGGTGCTGCTGCGGTTCTGGGACGTAGAACAATAAATAAGCAAAAGGTTTTGTTTGCTCTCCGAGTCCAATTAAAATGCAGATGAAGGGGAGCTGCTTGGGTCCGTTGTCGGAACAAAAATACGATGTGTTTAAGGAACTGGACATCCATAGTCAAAATGAGACGATCAGAGTCAGAGATTTGAAGATTTTGAAGAGCATACAGATATAGCCACACACACACACACACACACACACACACACACACACACACACACACACACACACACACACACACACACACACACACACACACGCAATGACATTTCCATATTTGTCTCACAAGCTCTCAATTGTGTCCTGTATACAATCAATATTCGATATATTTCAATATGGTTTCTCACTCATTTTTCCTAACTCAGCGAGTTCAGGCCTGGAGCCATCAAACGCACCTCATAGGTTCAGTCTTTCAGACCCTGTTCAACCTCCTCAAATGCATTGAGTACTGACTCCCCTCTTCAGGCTTAACCCCATGATATTGCAGTATACCTTAAGAACAATGCAATGCGAGGTAATGCCCCCATCTACTGTACACACATCTCTCTTGGGTCCTGAAGAATTCTTCTCCACACTAGGCAGGAGTTCACAGTATCCATTTTGTCACGACAAAGACCTAGCGCTGTCTACTAGTTGGTCCGAGACACAAACACACAATGACACGGAGAGGCACACAGAGCTGCAGAAGACAGATAATGAATGCATTTTGAATTTTGAGCTTTTTAAGATGGAGGCAGATGTATTTCGAACTGTTTGAAAGGATTTTTGCTCTGAGAAAATCTAATATGCATGTGCGGATTCCAGTGGTCTGGGGTTGCATAAAGAAATGCACATTGATTTGTGGAAGTGCGCAGATTTCAGGGAGTGTCGGCGAAAATGAGAGTGCACACGGATTACGGTGTGTCGGTGTATATGGGGATTCACACCGATTTGGGGGTTGCCTCCACGTTTGAGGGTGCACGTGGATTTGGGAGTAGACAAGGATTGGGGGCTGGTCATGGATCTGGGTCTGTCCGCGGATCTGGGAATGTACGGGGATTCCAGTTGTCCCTGGATTTGGAGGTGTGAACAATCTCAAGGTTGTTTCATTTATCGACACTTTGATCATTGAACTTTGCTTTGCTATTTGATTTAAGATGGAAAGAGCTAGTTTATAAATTGTTTGAAATTAATCTTTTTCTGGGATAATGTAATGTGCACGTGGGGTGTTAGTGGGTTTGCGGTGTGCAAAGATCTGGGTATACCGTCGGACTTCGGGGTGTCGGTAGGATTGAGAGTGCACATGGATTTGGGGCTGCACACTGACTTAGGGGAGAACCCTGAGTTGGGGCTTGCATTCGGCTTTGCGGATGTGCGCAGATTTGAGAATGCACACAGAATTGAAGATATGCGCAGATTTGGGAATCCCGGTGGTTTCTGACGTGTATCGAATCTCAAAATTGCTTCACTTATGCAAACTTTAAAACTACATGCAACGCGAACGTTGACTCTGTTCTTGCTCTTTTTGGGGTGGAGCAGATAGAAACATATACGATTAGAAATCCTACAGCATAATACAAGCAATTCGACTCGCAAAGTTGTGCCGAAAATGTCCCTCCCTTAGAAATCACTCGGCTTACCCATAGCCCTCAATTTTTCGAAGCTACAGGTACCTATCGAAAAGTCTCTTAAAAACCCTATCGTATCCGCCTCCACCACCGTTGCCGACAGCCCATTCCACGCACTCACCACTCGTTGCGTAAAACACCTACCCTGACATCTCCTCTGTACCTACTCCCCAACACTTTAAACCTGTGTCCTTTTGTGGCAGCCATTTCAGCCCTGGGAAAAGCCCCTGACTATCCACACGATCAATGCCTCTCATCATCTTATACACTTCTATCAGGTCACCTCCCATCTTTCGTCGCTCGAAGGAGAAAAGGCCGAGTTCACTCAGCCTATTCTCAGAAGGGATGCTCCCCAATCCAGGCACCATGCTTATAAAACTCCTCTGCACCTTTTCTATGGCATCCGCATGCGTACTGTAGTGAGGCTACCAGAAGTGAGCACAGAAATCGAAGTGGGGTCTGCCCAGGGTCCTATATAGCTGCTACATTACCTCCCGGTTCCTAAATTCAGCTCCACGATTGATGACGGTCAATTCACCGTACGCTTTCTTAACCATAGGGTCAACCTGCGCAGCAGTTTTGACCGTTCAATGGACTTAAGATTCCTCTGAGCCTCCACACGGCCAAGATTCTTACCAATAATATTAAATTCTGCCATTGTATTGGACCTACCAAAATGAACCACTTCACACTTATCTGGGACGAACTCCATCTGCCACTTTTCAGCCCAGTTTTGCATCCTTTCTATTTCCCGCTGTACCCTCTGACGGCCCTCCACACTACCCACAACACCTCCAACCTTTGTGCCATCAGCAAACTTACTAACCCATTCCTCCACTTCTTCATCCAGGTCATTTATGAAGATAACGTATAGTAAGGGTCCCAGAACAGATCTCTGAAGCACTCCACTGGTGACCGTCATCCTTGCAGAATATGTCCCGTCTACAAGTACTCTTTGCCTTCTGTGGGCAAGCTAGTTCTGGATCCACAAAGCAGTGACCCCTTGGATCCCATGCCTCATTACTTTCTCAATACACCTTGCATGGGGTACCTTATCAAATGCCTCACTGAAATCCATATACACTACATCTACTGTTTTTCCTTCATCAATGTGTTTAGTCACATCCTCAAAAAAATTCGATCAGGGCTGTAAGGCAGGACCTGCCATTGACAAAGCCATGCTGTCTATTTCGAATCATATTATACCTCCCAAAGTATTCATAAATGCTGCATCTCAGGATCTTCTCCATCAACTTAGCAACCACTGTGTTAAGACTCACTCTCCCGTCCCCATTGATGATGCAAAGACTATAGCCAGAGGCTCAGAAATCTCCTCCCTCGCCTCCCACAGTAGCCTGGGGTACATCTCATCCGGTCCCGGCGACTTATCCAAATTGATGCTTTCCAGTACCTCCAGCACATCCTCTTTCTTAATATCTACGTGCTCAAGCTTTTCAGTCTGCTGCAAGTCATTGCTACAATCACTAAGATCCTTTTCCATAGTGAATACTGAAGTAAAGCAGTCATTAAGTACCTCTGCTATTTCCTCCGCTTCCATACAGACTTTCCCACTGTCACAGTTGATAGGTCCTAATCTTTTACGTCTTATCCTCTTGCTCTTCACATACTTGTAGAATGCCTTGGGGGTTTCCTTAATCCTGCCCACCAAGGTCTTCTCATGTCTCCTTCTGGCTCTCCTAATTTCCTTCTTAAGCTCCTTCCTGTTAGCATTATCATCTTCTAGATGTCTAACATTACCTAGCTCTCTAATCCTTTTGTAAGCTTTTCTTTTCTTCTTGACCATATTTATCACAGCCTTTGTACACCAGGGTTCCTGTATCCTGCGATAACTTCCCCATGTCATTGGAACGTATCTGTGCAGAACTCCACAGAAATATTTCCTGAACATTTGCCACATTTGTTCCTTACTTTTCCCTGAGAACATCTGTTACCAATGTAAGCCTCCACTTTCCTGTCTGGTAGCTTCATGATTCCCTTTACTCCGATTAAACGCTTTTCTATTTTTTCTATTCCCATCTCTCTCTATTGCTACAGTAAAGGAGATAGAATTATGATCTTTAATATTTTGTGAACTGGACGAAATTATTCTTGCTCTGAGATAATCTAATGTTCACGTGCGAGTGGGGGCTCGGATTTGGGTTTGCAGACAGATATCGGGATTGAGCTGATTTAATGCTGTTTTGGCGAAGGGATTTGTGGATGTGCACAAAAATGAAAGTTTGTCAGCGAATCTGCGGTGACTGAATTTGAAATGGTTCTTCATCTGGGATTATCTGATATACATGTGCGGGTGTCAGCGGGTTTTGGAGTGTGCATGGAATCGGGGTGCACACTGAGTTTGGGATGTGCCAGGATTTTGGGGGGCACACGGATTGGGCGATGCATACGAATTTGTAGATGCACATTGATGAATTGAGATATCAATGACTATGCCGATGAAGACGAAATTAAGGCTGCATCTGGATTAGGGGTGCCAGCAGATCTGCGGAAGTGTCGTAGGATTTGAAGATGCACATCAATGTGAAGATATGCGGGCATTTCGGGGCGTGTCGGCGAATATGGGGTGCACACGGATCTGGGGATTGAGCACATTTCAGGGTGTCAGCAAATTTGAGGGTTTGGTCGTTTTAACGGACTTGGAATTGCTCACAGACTTGCCGTGTTCGTGGATTTCGCGGAGTGACGAAACTCAGGCTATTCCATTTCTAATAATATAATATAAAACTTAATAATAAATGCAGGTTGAAGTTCGAACCTTGTTCTTCCTATAATTTTAAGGTGGAGGTAGTTATTTTCTGAGCAGTTTGAAATGATTCGTCCTCTGAGATCATCTAATATGCAAGTAGAGGTGCCTGTGGATATGGGGTGCGAGCAGATCAGGGTGGTCCACAGATTTAGGTACGTCGGTGGATTTGGAAGTGTCTGCAGTTTTGGAGGTGCACATCGATTTGGGTATTCACAGGGAATTAGTGGAAGCATGCGGATTTGGGGGTGCGCGTGTTTTTGGGGGCACACATATTTGAGGGAGTGCATACATATAGGAATCCGTCAGAAAACATGGGGTTCGATGAATTTGTGGTTTGGATATGGGTCTGGGGTTGCAGGCGGCTTCGAAGTTGGGCACAGACTGAGGAGTCTTGGTGGATTCTGGGCTGCACATAGATTTCGGAGAGTCAGTGATTTGGGGGTGGAGTACTGATTTTGGGGTCCCATGCGGCTTTGAGGATGCACAGGGCTCTGGGTTTACACACAGATTTGGGGTTTACACAGATTTGGGTCACTTGGTAGATTTGTGGTTACATTTAGATTGGGGACATGTTTAAACTGCGCTCTTGCTATTTTTAAGGGCTTGCACATGGATTTGCGGATGTGTGCTGGTTTAGGAAGGTCGACAAATAATGGGGGTTCACGCAGATTTGAGGATTGCATGCTTTGCGTGTGTCGGCGGATTTGAGGCTGCACACGGATTTGGGATGTAATGAACTTTGAATATTGTTCTTCCTGTTTAGTGAACTGTTTCAAAATGATTCTACCTCCGGGATAATCTGATGTGCATCTGTGGGTATGAGTGGGTTTAGGATGTGCACGGTATTGACCTTCACACTGCTTTGAGTTTGAACACTGATTTGCGTGTGCACACAGATTTGGGGATGTGTACTGATGTCAATGAATATGTGGAATACAACGAATTCAGGGGTGCATGTGGATTTGGTGGTGTTGAAAGGTTTCGGGGTGCACACGGATTTGGTGATGTCTGCGGATTTATGGTTTTCTGGATTTGGAGGTGCACACGGATTAGGGGATGTGCGCTGATTTACTGCTGTGTGGACGTATATGGGGTGCGCACTGATCCGGGAATTGCGCAGAGTTTGGGGAGACAGCAAAGTTTAACGTGTACACAGATTTGGTTGAGTCAACGGATTTGTAGGCGTCCGCCGATTTGGACATGTACACGGAGTTGGTGTGCTTGCTTATTGGGAGTTGCACAGATTTGAGGTGTCGATAGAGCTGCGTTGACGCCGCTTTAAGGTGTCTGTGGCAACTGCACAGATTTAGGAGGGTTCCGGTGAATATGGTGTCAACACGGATTTTCGGGGTGTATGAGGATTTGGGGTGATATCATTAAAACATACTGGTCATTCATTAGGGTTTGAGGTGGGTCCTATACGAGGCCCCAGATGGTTCGGCTATGATTAAGTTGGAGAAGTTGGAGGGTTTTATGGATATGGAAGCGTTTAGTCATCAGCACAAGCAGACAATTTCTTGTGGACTTTCTCGGTAGAGTCCTGCAAACACAAAGTACACCAAGAGTTCATACTCTTGAGGAGCATGGTAACGGTATGTGGTTTAATACGATTTCACAGGCTACAATGACAGATTTCACTTTAATATTCTGTATTTCACAAACGATGGCTTCAAAGTACATATTTACAGATGAAAAGCATTTATTTGACACCTCAGAATGTTCTGATACATTTGTTTGGTTAACTAACTCAAACAGATTGTCCAAAACTAATTCTCTAAATTAAGCACAATCTGTCACCGCGTGGGTTGCATTTGTCTGACGTAAGAGGTATGTAAGCAATTTTTTAAATGTTTATTTTTACATCTGTTGAAATCTGTCCCTGTAGAATCGGCAGATGGTACTAAAACCCCAGGCATGAGCTGCCTCAACATTTCATTCCGAGACATCACCTGTGGCACAGGGGAACAGATCTTTGGAAAGAGAAAATGTCCGCAATGTGGGATAGTTACTACAGTGTGCAGAAAATATTGTACGTGTTCATTGCCGTCATTGGAGTTCCTGGTGAGTGAGCAGAACATTTCATGCTTGGTATTTCTGAGTGTTAACCCGTGTTAACCTGCTTATGATCAATTTACAAGCTTTCAAGTTGATGATCATTGCACAAATATCTGTCAGAGATATCGATCCTGCCGGTACTATCTTTTGACTTTTCGTATTTAACGACAAGCAGAACTGAAATCCTGTCTCTCCTCCAACTCACGGGATCGACTCGAACGTTGTTTTTGCCTTTAATGACGCCTTTTCCAGAGTTGTTCCAGTACCGAGGACAGGCATCACCCCGGGAAGATGAAACTGGGAGGGTTTCAATGCGACCTTTTCCCGATTTGTCCTAAAAATGCTGGTGACAGGCATCTCTCCTGGAAGGTGTGACTAGGGGTGTTTTACATTGTAAAGTTCACTGTTTCTGAGTTACTGTCGAGAGAGAGCCCTGCTCCCGTGTTTCACGTCTCCCCGTGGAGTCTGATGGTAGTGGTATCCCACTTCCTTTTGGTTAATATTTGGGTCTGATCATCTGAAGCATTATCCACGAACCTACGAATGTCTGTCATCGATTTAAACTGCGCTGTAGAATTAACGCTTTAACGGAACCTTTCCCTCAGGGAACTGAGATGTTGCTGCTTTCCCTCTGAAACCCGTCGGAAATTGGAGGACAGCTTCGTCCTGAGGTTGAGTCTCAGCCTGAAACGAAAGTTTGTTCAATTCCATGGATGCTGCCCAACCTGCTGAGTTACTCCGGTATTTTGCCTGTGTGCTCCCCTCTGTATTCCTTCTCCGACCCGTCAGATGCTGAGTTTCTAGTGTCCTAGTCAGTAACGCTTAAACTAGTGAAATGGGACCCATCTGAAGCTGGAATCAGGACCAGCACCGATCGTTGTTGTTCATGCAGATCGTTATTTTATCGCCAACGATTGCCCACACATCGTCTTATCTCCACGCGGAAGAAGGCGTATCAAAGACAGTGTGACCCGTGTCTGATGTTCGATTAGCAGCCTTTCATAGACTCTAGCACTCCTGAACATTAGCTGAAATCTGATCCCGCGATAATTCCCGGATAATATGTTCAGTAATATCTAGTGTCTGTTCTCTCTCTTTCTCTCCCCTCAGTGAATTTAGTGGCGATTCTGATCTTGTCTCGGGGAAAGTGCGGTCTGTCTACCTGCACCACTCGCTACCTGGTGGCCATGGCAGCGGCGGATCTACTGACCATTGTCACCGAGGTCGTTTTGTATCGGATCAGATTGTATTACTTCCCGTGGAGTTTTCTGAGCATCACCCCTGTGTGCAGTATTATTGATCCCCTGAAGTTCACAGCCACACACTGTTCTGTCTGGTTCACTGTCATGTTCACTTTTGATCGGTTTGTCGCCATTTGTTGCCAGAAGCTGAAAACAAAATATTGCACTGGGAAAACTGCGGCTGTGGTTCTATCAACAACCGGCGTTCTGTCCTGTCTCAGAAACATTCCCCGATTCTTCACATGGGAACCTTTTATGATCATCGACAATGTACCATGGTTCTGTATAACTAAGGGTAATTTTCTCACTGACCCCGCGTGGGTGGGATATGACTGGCTCGATACGGTTTTAACTCCGTTCCTCCCTTTCGCTGGGATCCTGCTGCTCAACGCTCTGACAGTCAGGCACATTTTAATAGCAAGCCGGGTCCGTAAGGGGCTGAAGGGTCAGGACAAAGGGGAGAACCGCAGTGACCCGGAGTTGGAGAGTAGGAGGAGGTCTGTGGTTTTACTCTTCACCCTCTCCGGCAGCTTCATCCTTCTATGGATGGCACAGGTTGTAAGTGTCATATATTACCACGTCTCAGGAACGGGATTCCATTTCAATGATTCTGAACGGATCTTTCACCGCGTTGGGGTTCTGCTGAGGAATTTCAGCTGCTGCACGAACACATTTATTTACGTGCTAACTCAGTCGAAATTCAGGGAGCAGGTGATCAGCGCGGTGAAATATCCGGTCACCTCGGTGCTTCAGTTCATGAAGTAAGCCGCGTACTGAGCTCAAGATAGAGGCGGCCGCAGCCTCTGGTCCAGGCTCCTGCACTTCATATTCGCCACCTGATCTCCCAAGTATTATTCCCGTGCAGATTGTTCCGTCGACAGGCAGCTCTGGGACATTGGGAGAGTGTCTTTGTGGGGAGGGGCAAAGCACTGTCCTGGAGTCTCAGTATCTCATAGATGTCAGTTTAACCACAGTTTCGGAATGCAGCCCTCGCACTGGTCTGTGGATATATCCATCTATTCCCCTTGCCGCCACCAACTGGACTGGAACGTGGTGTAGAGAATTGGGAATTATACCCCTCACTGTTTCTTATGTTCAAATGAAAGCTAAATTACCCAGAGACGCCCGACAGAATGTTCGTAATGAAATAGAGTACTCTGAATTAAGTTAAAGGTACTCCCATAACTTAAGGATTTTTAAATGAAATCTACCCAAAGTTTGTAATGAATCCTGCATTTGTTTCATTTTGCCTAACAGTCTTCACACTGAAACATTATGTGTTCAATTGTTTCAGAATGACAAATACTACACGACCCCGAATGATGTTCTGTAACACGACACAATGAATAATTAAGCATAGTATGTCCAATTCTAAGACGTGTCAAAGTAATTCAATCCCTTCTTGTTTTTCCTCTTCTACATAAACCCAACACATTTATCTATTCTGTATAGGTGCCTCACCTTGTCCCTATTATCCCACTAGTCTAGCCCCCAATTCTTAACCCGACAACCAGATTCTGATTTGCTACGTGGAACGTCTTTATCCACATTTGAACATTTGACAGTTTTTGTAACTAAACAGTTAACACGCTCATTCCTTTCTAAACCTCGTGTGCAGGGAAAGATAACCAGAAGACACAAACCAGTACCATTGTGCATGAAGCAATGTGTGATGGGCTTCCAACAGTAAATCCGAAGGTCTGTTCGAATAACCTGTTTAAAGGCGCATCAAAAACAAACTGAAGAATTTACAACTTTAAATCAACAGATTTCCTCTATCTACTGTAAGCCTAAAATAATAGCATAAATTATGCTCTTTTTACTGGTAAATGGTTGGTCTGAAATTTAATCATTCTCTATAATTCAGACACAACAAGGGCTACACCAGCTTTCCCAGTTACATTGTCCTTTCATCCGCCTGTAAAAATGGTGAAAATTATTAACATGTTAAATAATGATTAATGGTTAGCATATCATAATAACGTTCCGTAAAATAACGATGAACCAACAGATTTTCAGGCAAAATAGAGCCCTTAAACTTTATTAAATTGTGTAAACTAAATCAGCTGTTGTCATTGGGAAAAAAAACAAGGTGGTGTTACCGAAAATGCGACAGTGGAAGATATTTCACGATCCCACAAACTCATATTCCCAACTTGACAAGAGCCCCGCCATCCAAAACTAAAAACACTCCTCGTGATGTTCTGAACAGTCCACAACACACTTTAACATGGTAATCATTTCTTTGTCCCCTCAAATTAATTCACTATTTTAACATGAAATTCAACTGCCGCAAATGTCGGGTAATTTTCCTAATTCAACCAGTAAAGCCGAAACAGGATACCATAGCACAATCATAAGACCTGTGCTTGTGTCACACCCACACATTTCAAAGTTCAACATGCAGCTGATTTATAAGCCACACAACCATAATCAAAACCAGTTCGATTTAAACAAATATAAGTGGTCAACAAAGATTTTCGTACCTATCTCTGAAAAAATATCATTCATCATAATATGAAAAGATACGGGGATACAAAGTATTGCTTTGTGGGGTCCCATTCTCTATCAGACTGAAACCGGAATATTACTTCCCCATCGTTACTTACATAGACCATCCAAAAATAAACATAGAAAAACATTCTCCGCAACACACTATTTCCCTAATTTAATCCAAAGTCCGTTAATGTCTTATGGCTTTTCAATATCAAAGGATACAGCCATTGCAAATTTTTACTTACCGGTGCTTTCCTAATATCAGCTTCCAAACATGAAGCTGAATCCAATGCCGTTCTACCCTTCCGAAATTTACTCCAATAGAGCACTGTATCAACTCTCTTTTCGAAAGTATAATTCAAACGCTCGATTACCATACATTCCATAAGTTTACATAAATGAGACGTTAATGACATTGGCCGTTAACCGGAAGGATATGGGGGGCGGGTGGGGGGGGGGAGGTTCCAGGTTTTAGAATAGGCAACACTGCTGCCATTTTCCACAATTTGTAATAAACAATCATTTGAACACCCCTACCTGTTGAATGAAAGATTTCTACTGCAAATGCCACAAAACTTTAACAACCTGATACCTTGCCCTTCCGTTGTAAACTGGCCACACCACCCCTCCACTAACTAACTTATATCGCCTAATAACAATATATAAAAGCATAAATTAAAAAAAACATAAAATGTGAGAACAACCAGGTTTTCTGAATACATGAAACATCGGGAGGATTTGAAAATTCAGAAATAAGCTTCTTGAAGTTTTGACCATTAGAAACCAGACTTCTAGAATTCCACTGCAAAACATTTAATTCTTTTCTTTCACTTAACAAGCAGTCTGGGAAATAGATACCCCACCCATCAGAATTTCATTTTCAGCTTCACAATAATTTTAATTCTGTCTGTACGACTAGATGTCTAAGCAGTACATTCACCACATCTGTTATAAACGTCACAGACTTCATTTTATCCAGCAGTAAAGTATCTTCAGTAAGCGAACTGTGATGCTGACATGTATCTACTAACGTCACCGTCTGTTATCTGACTGATAATAGTTAATCCACATTCATTTTAACTATTTCCAGGTCACTATACTGACTTACGTTCATATCAACCAATCATATTGTTATTTCTCATATGACCGACAGGTATCGCAGCCAGTGACAGCAGGGCACAGAGGTTGGTTTGAGCTACGAGAAGCCGGGTGGAAATTTGCACCTCCTCTCCTGATCCATCGCCATTGCGGAATACAGAGAGTAGCTGCTGTCGGTTGTCGCTGGTCTCGGTGACCACAAGGACGGGCGTGGTTCTCTTTCGATGACTCGTTGAACCCGTTCCGGCAAACGTTTGTGTTGGCTGGGGAAAAGATGAAACAGAGAGCGAGTGAAGAGGTCAAACACCCAGACTACTATTCCCAGACGGACACGTGGACCCGTGGATTTAGAACATAGAACATAGAACATAGAATAGTACAGCACAGTACAGGCCCTTCTGCCCAAAAGATTGTGCTGACCCTCAAACCCTGCCTCCCATATAACCGCCCCCCCCCCCACCTTACATTCGTCCATATGCCTGTCTAGTAGTCGCTTAAACTTCACTAGTGTATCTGCCTCCACAACTGACTCCGGCAGTGCATTCCACGCACCAACCACTCTCTGAGTGAAAAACCTTCCTCTAATATCCCCCTTGAACTTCCCTCCCCTTACTTTAAAGCTATGTCCTCTTGTACTGAGCAGTGGTGCCATGGGAAAGAGGTGCTGGCTGTCCACTCTGTCTATTCCTCTTAATATCTTGTACACCTCTATCATGTCTCCTCTCATCCTCCTTCTCTCCAAAGAGTAAAGCCCTAGCTCCCTTAATCTCTGATCATAACCCATACTCTCTAAACCAGGCAGCATCCTGATAAATCTCTTCTGTACCCTTTCCAATGCTTCCACATCCTTTCTATACTGAGGCGACCAGAACTGGACACATTATTCCAAGTGTTGCCTAAATAGAGTTTTTCAGAGCTGCATCATTACATCGCGTCTCTTAAACTCTATACCTCGACTTATGAAAGCTAACACCCCATAAGCTTTCTTAACTTTCAGGGATCTGTGGACATGTAACCCCAGATCCCTCTGCTCCTCCACACTACCAAGTATCCTACCATTTACGTTATACTCTGCCTTGGAGTTTGTTCTTCCAAAGTGTACCACCTCACACTTCTCCGGGTTGAAATCCATCTGCCACATTTCAGCCCACTTCTGCATTTTTTCAATGTCTCTCTGCAGTCTTTGACAATCCTCTACACTATCTGCAACACCACCAACCTTTGTGTCGTCTGAAAACCTGGCAACCCACCCTTCTACCCCCACATCCAGGTCGTTGATACAAATCACAAAAAGTAGAGGTCCCAGAACAGATCCTTGTGGGACACCACTAGTCACAACCCTCCAATCTGAATGTACTTCCTCCACCATGACCCTCTGCCTTCTGCAGGCAAGCCAATTCTGAATCCACCTGGCCAAACTTCCCTGGATCCCATGCCTTCTTACTTTCTGAATAAGCCTACCGTGTGGAACCTTGTCAAATGCCTTACTAAAATCCATGTAGATCACATCCACTGCACTACCCTCATCTATATGCCTGGTCATCTCCTGAAAGAACTCTATCAGTCTTGCTAGGCACGATATGCCCTTCACAAAGCCATGCTGACTGTCCCTGATCAGACTATGATTCTCTAAATGCCTATAGATCCTATCTCTAGATTCTTTTCCAACAGTTTTCCCACCATAGACGTAAGGCTCACTGGTCTATAATTACCTGGACTATCCCTACTACCTTTTTTGAACAAGAGGACAACATTCGCCTCCCTCCAATCCTCTGGTACCATTCCCATGGACAACGAGGACTTAAAGATCCTAGCCAGAGGTTCAACAATCTCTTCCCTTTCCTCGTGGAGCAGCCTGGGGAATATTCCGTCAGGCCCCGGGGACTTATCCGTCCTAATGTATTTTAACAACTCCAACGCCTCCTCTCCCTTAATATCAGCATGCTCCAGAACATCAACCTCACTCATATTGTCCTCACAGTTATCAAGTTCCCTCTCAGTGGTGAATACCGAAGAGAAGTATTCATTGCGGACCTCGCTCACTTCCTCAGCCTCCAGGCACATCTTTCCACTTTTATCTCTAATCGGCCCTACCTTCACTCCTGTCATCCTTTTGTTCTTCATATAATTGAAGAATGCCTTGGGGTTTTCCTTTACCCTACTCGCCCTTCTTGCTTTTCTCAGCCCCTTCTTAAGCTCCTTTCTTGCTACCCTATATTTCTCAATAGACCCATCTGATTCTTGCTTCCTGAACCTCACGTATGCTGTCTCCTTCCACCTGACTAGATTTTCCACCTCACTTGTCACTCATGGTTCCTTCACCCTACCATTCTTTATCATCCTCACCGGGACAAATTTATCCATAACATCCTGCTAGAGATCCTTAAACATCGACCACATCTCCATAGTACATTTCCCTGCAAAAACATCATCCCAATTCACACCCGCAAGTTCTAGACTTATAGCCTCGTAATTTGCCCTTCCCAATTAAAAATTTTCCTGCCCTTTCTGATTCTATCCTTTTCCATGATAATGCTAAAGGTCAGGGTGCGGTGATCACGGTCCCCCAGATACTCACCCACTGACAAATCTGTGACCTGACCCAGTTCGTTTCCTAATATTAGATCTAGTATGGCTTTCCCCCTAATCGGTCTGTCAACATACTGTGACAGTAATCCGTCCTGGACACAGTTAACAAACTCTTTCCCACCTAAACCCTTGGAACTAATAAAGTGCCAATAAATATTAGGGAAGTTAAAGTCACCCATGATAACAACCCTGTTATTTCTGCACCTCTCCAAAATCTGCCTCCCAATCTGCTCCTCGGTATCTCTACTGCTACCAGGGGGCCTATAGAATACCCCCAGTAGAGTAACTGCTCCCTTCCTGTTCCTGAATTCCACCCATACTGACTCAAAAGAGGATCTTGCTGCATTACCCATCATTTCTGCAGCTGTAATAGTATCCCTGACCAGTAATGCCACCCATTCTCACCTTTCCCCCCTTCTCTATCCCTTTTAAAGCACTGAAATCCAGGAATATTGCGAATCTATTCCTGCCCTGGTGCCAGCCAAGTCTCCGTAATGGCTACTACATCATAATTCCATGTATGTTTCCAAGCTCTCAGTTCATCATTGCTCGAGGAATATAAAAAATGTAAATGGAAACTTAAGAAAGAGATTAGAAAAGCTAAAAGAAGTTACGAGTTTGGTTTGGCAAATAAGGTGGAAGTAAATCCGAAAGGCTTCTACAGTTATATTAAAAACAAGAGGATAGTGAGGGATAAAATTGGTCCCTTAGAGAATCAGGGTGGTCAGCTATGTGTGGAGCCGAGGGAGATTGGAGAGATTTTGAACGATTTCTTCTCTTCGGTATTCACTAAGGAGAAGGATATTGAATGGTGTAAGGTGTGGGAAACAAGTAAGGAAGTTATGGAACCTATGACAATTAAAGAGGTGGAAGTTTTGGCGCTTTTAAGAAATTTAAAAGTGGATAAATCTCCGGTTCCTGACAGGATATTTCCCAGGACCTTGAGGGAAGTTTGTGTAGAGATAGCAGGAGCTCTGACGGAGATCTTTCAGATGTCATTAGAAGCGGGGATTGTGCCGGAGGATTGGCGTATTGCTCATGTGGTTCCATTGTTTAAAAAGGGTTCTAGAAGTAAGCCTGGCAATTATAGACCTGTCAGTTTGACATCAGTGGTGGGTAAATTAATAGAAAGTATTCTTCGAGATAGTATTTATAATTATCTGGATAGACAGGATCCGATTAGGAGTAGCCAGCATGGATTTGTGCGTGGAAGGTCATGTTTGACAAACCTTATTGAATTTTTTGAAGTAGTTACGAGGAATGTTGACGAGGGTAAGGCAGTGGATGTAGTCTATATGGACTTCAGCAAGGCCTTTGACAAAGTTCCACATGGAAGGTTAGTTAAGAAGGTTCAGTCGTTAGGTATTAATGCTGGAGTAATAAAATGGATTCAACAGTGGCTAGATGGGAGATGCCAGAGAGTAGTGGTGGATAATTGTTTATCGGGATGGAGGCCGGTGACTAGCGGGGTGCCTCAGGGATCTGTTTTGGGACCAATGTTGTTTGTAATATACATAAATGATCTTGATGATTGGGTGGTAAATTGGATTAGTATGTATGCTGATGATACTAAGGTAGGAGGTGTTGTGGATAATGAGGTGGGTTTTCAAAGCTTGCAGGGAGATTTATGCCTGTTAGAAGAATGGGCTGAACGTTGGCAGATGGAGTTTAATGCTGAGAAGTGTGAAGTTCTACATTTTGGCAGGAATAATCCAAATAGAACATACAGGGTAAATGGTAGGGCATTGAGGAATGCAGTGGAGCAGAGAGATCTAGGAATAACAGTGCATAGTTCCCTGAAGGTGGAGTCTCATGTAGATAGGGTGGTGAAGAAGGCTTTTGGAACGCTGGCCTTTATAAATCAGAGCATTGAGTACAGAAGTTGGGATGTAATGTTAAAATTGTACAAGGCATTGGTAACGCCAAATTTGGAATATTGTGTACAGTTCTGGTCACCGAATTATAGGAAAGATATCAATAAAGTAGAGAGAGTGCAGAGACGATTTACTAGGATGTTACCTGGGTTTCAGCACTTAAGTTACAGAGAAAGGTTGAACAAGTTAGGTCTCTATTCATTGGAGCGTAGAAGGTTGAGGGGGGATTTGATCGAGGTATTTAAAATGTTGAGAGGGATAGATAGCGTTGACGTGAATAGGCTGTTTCCATTGAGAGTAGGGGAGATTCAAACGAGAGGATATGATTTGAGAGTTAGGGGGCAAAAGTTTAAGGAAACACGAGGGGGTATTTCTTTACTCAGAGAGTGATAGCTGTGTGGAATGAGCTTCCTGTAGAAGTAGTAGAGGCCAGTTCAGTTGTGTCATTTAAGGTAAAATTGGATAGGTATATGGACAGGAAAGGAGTGGAGGGTTATGGGCTGAGTGCGGGTAGGTGAGACTAGGTGCCATTAAGAGTTCGGCACGGACTAGGAGGGCCGGAATGGCCTGTTTCCGTGCTGTGATTGTTATATGGTTATATGGTTATCACCTTTGTTCCTGTTGCTTCTTGCATTGAAGTACACAAACTTTATCCCTTCTACCTTACTACCTTTATACCCTTTATTCTGCTTCTTTTTCCTCAAAGCCTCTCTATATCTCTATATTTATCTACTCTGATGTGCATCAAGACAGCAAACACCTCCTCATCTTTAATCTGTGTAAGTTCCATGACCTCCCTACTTGTTTGTCTTGTTTCCATAGACTCCATTCCAGTTTATTTAGAAAATACAGATGCAAAAAAACCATTTAATTTCTCTCCCATTTCTTTTGGTTCCATACATATCCCACCAATCATATCCTTTTCTATCCTTTTGGTCTTAACATACCTGTAGAAGCCCTTAGGATTATCCTTCACCCTGACTGCCAAAGCAACCTCATGTCTTCTTTTAGCCCTCCTGATTTCTTTTTTAAGTATCTTCTTACCCTGTTATACTCCTTAAGCATCTTATTTCCTCCCTGTTGCCTATCCATGTTATACATCTCTCTCTTCTTCTTTATCAGAATTCCAATACCCCTTGAGAACCAAGACTCATTCTTACTCATTTTTTCCTTTAACCCTGACGGGAACATGCAAACTCTGCACTCTCAAAATTTCTCCTTTGAAGGCCTCCCACTTACAAATCACATCCTTGCCAGAGAACAACCTGTCCCAATTTACGCTTTTTAGATCCGGTCTCATTTCTTCAAATTTGGCCTTTTTCCGGTTTAGAATGTCAACCCGAGGACCAGATTTATCTTTATCAATGATCAAGTTGAAACTAATGACGTTATGATCACTGGAACCAAAGTGTTCCCCTACATACACTTCCATCACCTGCCCTAACTCATTTCCTAATAGGAGATCTAATATTGCATATCTAGTCGAAACCAACGACCTAGAAATCTGAAACCCTGCCGCCTACACCAGTTTCTCAGCCAGTTCTTCAACTGACAGAGCATCTTACTCTTACCCTCACTGCCACGTGGCACAGGCAGCAATCCGGAGATTACTACTCTCGAGGTCCTGTTTTTCAACTTCCTACCAAACTCTCTGTACTCACTCTTCAGGACCTCCTGACTCTTTCTACCTATGTCATTGGTACCGATGTGTACCACGACATCTGGGTGCTTACCCTCCCATTTCAGAATGCTGTGCACGAGATCAGAGACATCCCTGACCCTGGCACCCGGGAGGCAACAATATCTAATATCTTGTCGGTACCTCTATATATTGATTTAGAAAACTTTCCTCAACGCACTTCACAACCTCTAACCCTTTTAGACCTCTAACAGTCCCAATCAATGTGTGGAAAATTAAAGTCCCCTTCAATCACAACTTTCTGTCTCATGAAGTTGTCTGTTATCTCTTTGCAGATTTGCTCCTCCAATTCTCACTGACTATTGGGTGGTCTATAATACAACCCTATTAATGTGGTCATACCTTTCCTGTTTCTCAGTTTCACCCATATGGCCTCAGTAGACAAGCCCTCTAATCTGTCCTGCCGAAGCACTGCTGTAAAATTTTCCCTAGCTAGCAAAGCCACCCCTTCCCCAAGCTTCATCCCTCTGCCTCTATCATATCTGAAAGATCGGTACCCTGGAACATTGAGCTGCCACTCCTGCTCCTCCTGTAGCCAAGTTTCAGTAATGGCTATGATGTCATAATTACATGTGTCAATCCAGGTCCTCAGCTCGTCTGTTTTCCCACAATAGTGCTTGTATTGCAATATACACACCTCAGAAGATTATTACCACTACACACAACCTTACTCTTAGTTGCATGAACTACTAACATCATTTATTTTTACCCCCGCTCCACTATCTATTCTGGCACTCTGGTTCCCATCCCCCTGCATATCCAGTTTAATCCCTCCCCAATAACACTAGCAAACCTCCCTGTAAGTATATTGGTCCCACTGTCATTCAGATGTAACCCGTCTCTCTTGTACAAGTCCCACCTGCCCCAAAAGAGGTCCCAACGACCTAGAAATCTGAAACTCTGCCGCCTACACCAGTTTCTCAGCCAGTTGTTAACCTGCCAGAGCATCTTACTCTCACCCTCACTGCCTCGTGGCACAGGCAGAATCTGGCGATTACTACCCTCGAGGTCCTGTTTTTCAACTTCCTACCAAGCTCTCTGTACTCACTCTTCAGGACCTCCTGACTCTTTCTACCTATGTCATTGGTACCGATGAATACCACGACATCTGGCTGATCACCCTCCCATTTCAGAATACTGTGCACGCGATCAGAGACATCCCTGAACCTGGCACCCGAGAGACAATAAACCATTCGAGAGTCTCTGTCACGGCAACAGAATCTCCTGTCTGTTCCCCTGACTATGGTGTCCCCTATCACTACCGCTCTCTTCTTCTTTCTCCCTCCCTTCTGCACTGCAAAACTAGACTCAGTGCCATAGATCCAGCTGCCGCAGCTTGTTCCAGGTAAGCCATCCACCGCAACTGTATCCAAGGCGGTATACCTGTTTTGGAAGGGAATGGTCACAGGGGAACACTGCACTACCTGCCCTTTCCCGTTCCCTCGCATGACGGTAACCCAAGTACCTGTGCCCTGTTCCTTAGGTGTAACTACCTCCCGGAAGCTAGTATCTATAAACTGCTCAGTCTCCCGAATGATCCGGAGGTCATCCAGCTCCTGCTCCAGTTCTGTTAGAAACTGCAGCTGGATGCACTTCTTGCAGGTGACGGTGTCACGGACACCGGAGGACTCCCTGTCTTCCCACATCCTGCAAGAGGAGAATTCTAACATCCTACCTGGCATATTTTCTGTACTGAGAAGAAAAAAAGAAGAAAAACAGAAACTTACCGGAACCTACCCTCGCCTCTGCCTGTTTCTCGCCGAAGCCTGATTGAGCAAAAGCCGTCCCGCGCCGACTCAGTCCACTCCCACGATGGCTGCTGTATATGGCGGTCTTTCTTTTAAACCTTGGCGCGCTACGTCACGCGCCTGCGCAGTCTAGCCTCTTTCCCCGATCTGTTAAAGAAAAGAAAAAGGACCTGCCTTCCGCTATGCTTCAGTCTTCCACTCTCAGCCTCCTGCTTCGATTGAAAAGCTAGAAACATTAGAGGAGACATTTGCACTGACGGGGGGGGGGGGGGGGGGGGGGGCGGGGGGTGGCAGGGAGGGCACGGTGGAGCTTTTACGGGGGCTTCGGAGCCAGCGTCAGGAGAAAGGGGAAAAAAATTCTGAGTATCTTTTCCGGGTAGAGCGAAGGTTACATTGTTTGAGGCGACGGGGCGTCATTTCGGAGATGGAGGTGAATCAGATAAGGATAGACCAGGTAGCCCGCGGCGCACAGAGGCATGATGTGATTGCTACGAGTCTCGGCAGTCCCGTAGATCGCGCCACCCCAACCATTGGTCAGTTGCTCAGAGAGTTGAGGGACGAGAAGGACGCATTGGAGTCGGAAGTGGGCTACGTCAGTACGGTGCAGTCTTCCGTGGTAGTCTCTTAGAGTGAAGTAACTGGTGCAACCCCCAGTCGGGAAATAGTAAGGGGGGTCCCTCCACCTGAGGGGACGGGCACAAAGGGCCCCTCCCTGAAGGGACGGCACAGAGGCCTGAATGATTGGTGGAACCCTGATCCAGCGTGTCAATCCGGATAGAGGGAATAGATGCAAAAGCCATACTCTACACGCGGTCGCAGGTCAGGCTATTATACCGTTCGTTCTACGATCAGTATTCGTCGCATTTACCCTTGACGCCTTTCAGTGCCCTAGAAATTTCGGATATCAGTGCTGGTGATTACCCATACGATGGTTATTTGTCCGTGAGGCTGGAGTTTCTAGAGTACGAGGAGGGAGTGCCTGAGGCTCATGAGGGCTTGCTGCTGGTTTTCCCGGACCCATTTGAGGCTGGGGGTGTATCAATTCTGGTAGGGGCCAACACCCCTATTGTGTAGAGACTGCTGGGGGCCTGCAAGGAGAAGGCGGGCGAGGACTTTTTGGAGACCCTGTCGGTGCGCCCAGTGTTTCAAGTCGTCTTTAAGGAGGTGTGTGGTCACATGGGGCGGGACTCGGCATTGGAAAGAGGAACTGCATGGTGTGCCCAGTCGATGCCCAGGGTGGTCCGACCCGGTGAATTAGCGAGAGTGATGGCGATCCCCAGATACTCTGGAGTGCCTGAGGGTGAAACCTTTTTAGTGGACAACCCGGAGGATCTCGAGAGCGAATCGAAATTCCCAGCTGGGGTGCTGGTGAGGCCTGAGCCCCAGAAGCTCTCGGTGCTACAAACACGCCGTATTGTTGTGATCGCCAGGAACACCACGCAACGGGAGATTACTTTTAAACGAGGGAAGTCCTTGGCACATTTTTCTCGGCAGCGGTGGGCATAGTGCACCCGTGAGGCTCGCTAGGGGAGGGCCATTGGAAAACAGGGATAAGTTGACCGCTGGGGCTTTTAACTTTGAGGCCTCACCTGTTCCAGAGATTTGGAAGCGGAGGACGGTGGAGAAGATGCTGATGCTGAAAGATGTTTTTTTTTTCCCCAAGACGAGTTTAACGTGGGCTGTTCTGGGAGCATTCACCACACCATCTGGGTGACTGAAGACACCCTGTTTCGAGAAACGTCGCAGAGTCCGGCCCTTGCAGACGAAGAGGATTTGTGGCAGCGTTTTTGTAAGTTGAATGAAGCTGGGATCATTACAGAGATCTGCAGCTCTTATGAGTCCCCGATAGTCGTGGCCAGGAAGAAAAATGGGAAGATTCGTATGTGTGTGGACTATGGGACCCTGAATAGGCGCACCGTCCCTGACCAGTATACGGTCCCCAGGGTCGAAGACGTGCTGGCCTGTCTGAGTGGGGTGGAGTGGTTCAGCGTGTTGGATTTGAGTAGTATATAAAACCAGATTCCGATGACTGAGGCGGATAAGGAGATGACGGACTTTATATGCCCTCTGGGATTTTACCTTTTCGAAAGGATGCTCCTGGGCATATCGGGGGCCTCTGCCACCTTCCAGAGGGTCATCGAGAGACCGTGGGGGATATGAATCCGCTTGAAGTGCTGGTATATTCGGACGACTTGATAGCATTTCGATCCAGCTTGGAAGAACACGAAGCGAGGCTAATGAAGTTGCTCAACCGGCTGAAGGATGAAGGTTTAAAACTTTCCATGGACAGTTGCCAGTTTTGTTAGTGATGTTGGACATATGATCTCGCGGAATGGAGTATCTACAGAGCCGACTAACATCGATGCGGTGACCATCTGGTCGACACCCCAGACTGTGAGCGTTCTGTGCTCGTTCTTGAGTTTCTGTGGATACCGCCAGAGATTCGTGAATGGCTAGTCCAAGGTGTGCCATCCCTTGAACAGGCTTCTGCGTGGCTACCCTCCTCTTGCAGAGAAAGGGAAAGGGAGGAGAGGCCCGTGGCTGGGGTATGTTTGAACCCGTCAGAGCCTTTCGGATAAGGATGGGATGACCAATGTGAAGCAGATTTTCAGTCACTGAAGGAGATGATCACTCAAGCGCCTGTGCTGGCTTTTGCGCACCTCCGATTGCACTATGTGTTACACACTAATGCCATTCTAGAGCTGTTAGGGGCCGCCTTGTATCGGGATCAGGGCGCCGGGCTAAGACTGGTGGCATTTGTCAGCCGGAGTTTGTCATTCTCTGAGAGGGAGTATCCCACCCATAAGTTGGAGTTTCTGGCGTTGAAATTGGTGGTGGTGGATAAGCTGAGTGACTATCACTACCGGGCCAAGTTTAAAGTGAGGACGGACAACAACCCGCTTACCTACATCCAGGCCACGGCGAAAATGGACGCCACCGGTCATCGGTGGTTGACCGCCCTGTCTGCATACGATTTTAGACTGAAGTATCGGCCGGGGAGCCAAAATGTCGGTGCCGATGCTATGTCCCGACGGAGGCCTGAGGACCTGGAGGGAAACGAGGAGTGGGAGAGCGTTCCTGTATCCAGGGTGAAGGCCATGTGTCAGTTTGCTGTCACCACGCAGGCCGAGGGAAAGGAGAGGCCACATCGTGCAGTGGACCCACTGGGGGCAGCCGATCGCCCTACCCCTAGTTTACAGTGACATGAAGACCACGTAGCTGCCAGAGCTGAGTCCGGGGAAAATTGTAGCTGCTCAGCGAGGTGACCCTGGCATTGGCACTATTTGGTATGCAGTCGAGAAGGGAGACGCGGACCGGGTGGAGAAGACACAACACGGCGCAGTGTCATTGAGAGAATGGCCTTGGTTGAGGGTGAAGAACTAAGTGTTATACCTGGTAACGTCACCCCCCGGTCCGACCTTGGCGGTAGCAGCTGGTCTTGCCTGAGAAGTATTGGAGGGTTGTGATGAAGTCACTGCATGATGACTCTGGACACCTGAGGGTGGAGAAGACCTATGGGTTGCTCAAGGACCGGATTTAATGTCCCCAAATGAGGTCGGAGGTCGACGGACACTGCAAGTCCTGCATATGCTGCATGCGCTGGAAGACGCTGCCTGTGCAGGCTAATCCTTTGTCGCACGTGCACAGTGCCGGGCTGTGGTGTGTATGAATTTCCTGGCCATAGAACCCGGTACCAGCAACACGGCGAATGTCATAGTCATCAGGAACCATTACACCAGCTACGCTCCAGCATTCCCCACAAAGAATCAGAGGGCGATTATGGTGGCAAAAGTGCCATGGTGGAAGTACGTTGTGCATTATAGTCTTCCTCGACGTATACATAGTGACCAGGGACCGGACTTTGTGAGTAAGCTCATCAATGAGTTATTGTATATGCTGGGAATTGAGAAATCGAGGACCACGCCCTATCATCCGCAGGGCGATACCCAGCCGCAGAGTTTAATCGGAACCTGCTAGACATGCTCGGGACGCTGGAGATCAGCAAAAAAAAGATTCGATGGAGTCAACATATTGGAAATCTGGTTCATTGTTACAACTGTACACGCAATGAAGCTACTGGCTACTTGCCTTATTATCTCGCCTTGTACGGTGGCGAGGCAAGGTTGCCCATTGACCTCTGTTTCGGGACTGCCGCAGGCGAAGTATCTCTAAAGCGTTACTTGAAGAATGTGGCTGATATGAAAAAAGAGCTACAAAGGGCTTACGAGTTGGCTTGGGAAGCAGAATCGGAGAAAGAAGAAGAGGTATGACCAGAAAGTAAAGTTCTCCCAACTCCTGCCGGGAGACCGAGTCCTCATAAGGAATTTGGGATCACAGCTGTCTGATCGCTGATCGGGCACGCCCTATGTGGTGGAGAGTCAATTGCCCAATTTACCGGTTTTCCGAGTGCGGCCCAAGGATGGGAAGGGGCCCGTCAAGATTCTCCATCGGAATCATCTGTTGCCCCTGGGCCGTGATGTATCTAGGACAGCGAAGCTCGAGGTGCCTGCTGCACCTAGTACCAGGACTTTGCGACCACGCAGTCTGGAGGAAGAGCCTACACCCCGAGGGACGGATCCAGGCCCAACCCCTGTGAGGGATACTGACACGGAAGATAATGACTATGACGTTTGCCACATGCTGCCGGTCGCTGATGCCCCCGTGATGGATCCCCCACTGGGTTAGACGGGGTACGGGGGCTAGTGATGGGCCATCGGGAGTACCACAGGGCGTCGGCGGGGAGGATGTGGGGCTCGAGCAAGAGATAGAGGGTTCCGAGTTGCAGAGTGGTTTTGGTGACCGCACGCAGGAGGGTTCGCCTCAGAGTTTCCATGAATCTCCTGTAATGTCCGAGGTGGAATAGGTAGAAGAGGGAGTACGCAGGTCTCAGAGAAATAGGCGCCCCCAGATAGGTTGGACTATGTGGCACCTGGGGAACAGGGTGTGATCTCCACTGTTTTGCGGAGTTATGTCACTGCTTTCTACACTTGTGTTGGGCTTTGTGTCTTGCAGGAAGGTTTGGCAAATTATCTGAGCGTCATGTGCCTATGGCTAAATTTGCTGAGGGAGAATGTACGGTTCTCAGTACCATTAACTGCGTATTAACTGTTCAGGCTAACAAAATGGCTTCTCTGCATTGATATACTTCTTTGGCAGTTGAACGGGGCAGGACTGCGCAAGTGCGTGAAAGTCGTCCCGTGAAGCAGTGGGAGATTCAAAAAGGCAGCAGATTAACAGAGCGGGCGACGTGGTAGCGGACGACGGAGTAGTCGGAGACAGAATAGGAAGGCTTTGGCTCGAGAGGCTTCGGCGAGCAGAGGCTGAGGACGAGCTTGCACCCAGTGAGGTAAGGCCGGTTAAGCCCTTTTAATTAATTTAGTTACCTTAGGAGTAGGTAATGGAGGCAGCAGTTAGGGCAGTCGAGTGCTCCGTTTGCAGTATGTGGGAAGTCAGGGCAAGCACAATTGTCCCTGATGACTACACCCGTAAATTGTGCATCCAGCTGCAGTTCCTGACAAACCGAGTTAGGGAACTGGAGCTGGAGCTGGAGCTGGATGAACTTCGGATCATTCGTGAGGCAGGGGCAGAAATCAACAGGATTTACAAGGAGATAGTCACCCCTAAGAGTCAGGAGGCAGGTAGCTGGGTGACAGTCAGGAGAAGGAAGGGGAATAGAAATAATGAGTAGAGCACCCCTGTGGCTGTTCCCGCCAATAATAAGTATATTATTTTGATACTATTGACGGGCGACCTACCAGGGACAAGTTCCAGTGGTTGGATCTCTGGCACCGAGACTGGAACCTCAGCTCAGAAGGGAAAGAGGGAAAAGAGGAGAGTAGTAGTGATAGGGGATTCGATAGCTAGGGGGACAGATAAGAGGTTCTGTGGAAGAGATCGAGAATCCCGAATATCGAATCGAGTTCTCAGTATTCTCAAGAGGGCGGGTGAGCAGCTGGATGTCGTGGTCCATGTAGGGACCAATGACGTGGATAGGAAGAGTGAGGAGGTCCTGAAAGGTGAGTTTAGGGAGTTAGGCGCCAATTTCAAGGACAGGACCTCCAGGACAGCAATCTCAGGATTGCTACCAGTGTCACGTGCAGGTGGGTTTAGAAATAGTAAGATAGCGCAGATCAACACGTGGCTGAAGACATAGTGCAGGAGGGAGTGCTTCAAATTTATAGAAAATTGCGCAGTTTTCCAGGAAAGGTGGAACCTGTTCCGGCGGGATGGTTTATATCTGAACTGGAGGGGGAGAAAAATTCTTACAAGTAGGTTTGCTAGATAGGCTCCAGTAGATTTAAACTAGATACAAGGAGGGAGGCGAACGAAAGTGTATGAACTGATGTATGGGAGTAGGAAGAAAAAGACGATAGTAAAGTTGTTTGCACCGTTAGTGATAAACAGAGAATGAGAGGTGGAGAATTTCTTAAATGCATTTATTTTAATGCTAGCATTGTAAGAAAGGTGCATGAGCTTCGAGCATGGTTTGATACCTGGTAATATGATTTTGTAGCTATTAGTGAAACATGGTTGCAGGAGGGGTTTGATTGGCAACTAAATATTCTTGGATTTCGTTGCTTCAGGTGTGATAGAATCGGAGGGACAAGGGGGGAGGTGTTGCATTACGTGTCAGAGAAAATATCACAGCGGTGCTCTGGCAGGATAGATTAGAGGGCTCGTTTATGGAGATTATTTGGGTAATATTGAGGAGTGGGAAATGTGCAGTAACACTTGTAGGGGTGTATAATAGACCACCTAATGGGGAACGAGAATTGGAGGAGCAAATTTGTAAGGAGATAGCAGGTATTTGTAGTAAGCACAGAGTTGTGATTGTGGGGGGTTTTAATTTTCCACACATAGACTGGAAAGCCCATTCTGTAAAAGGGATGGCTTGGAGTTTGTAAAATGTGTGCAGGATAGTTTTTTTCAGCAATACATAGAGGTACCAACTAGAGAAGGGGCAGTGTTGGATCTCCTGTTAGGGAGCCAGATAAGTCAGGTGACGGAGGTATGTGTTGGGGAGCACTTCGTGTTCAGTGATCACAATACCATTAGTTTCAATATAATTATGGAGAAGGATGGGACTGGACACAGGTTTGAGATTTTTTTCATGAAAGGCTAACTTGGAGGAGATGCGAAAGGATTTAGAAGGAGTGGATTTGGACAATTTGTTTTATGGGAAGAATGTGATGGAGAAATGGAGTTCATTTAAAGGTGCAATTGGAGGGTATAAAATCTCTATGTACCTGTTTGGTTGAAAGGAAAGTTGCATGCCATCTTGGACAATGTCTCCCATCCACTCCATAAGGTACTGGTTAGGCACAGGAGTACGTTCAGCCAGAGACTCATTCCACCGAGATGCAACACTGAGCGTCATAAGGGTTCATTCCTGCCTGTGGCCATCAAACTTTACAACTCCTCCCTCGGAGTGTCAGACACCCTGACCTAATAGGCTGGTCCTGGACTTATTTCCACTTGGAATAATTTACTTATTATTATTTAATTATTTATGGTTTTATGTTGCTATATTTCTACACTATTCTTGGTTGGTGAGACTGTAACGAAACCCAATTTCCCTCGGGATCAATAAAGCATGTCTGTCTGTCTGTCTGTCTGTTTGTTTTCAATTTGTGCAGGAAAATATTATTTACTTTAATTCTGAACTTAAAACGACGAAGCGTCAGATTGCGGATATTTCAGCCTGCTTGGAAAAGTAAGATTATCAATTTGTAAGCAGGATCTCGTTGGAATATTACTCGAATTGTTGGACTGAAGGAAAGATCTGAGAGTGGGAATTTATTGGACTATTTTGCTAACTTGTTTCAATCTCTGTTTCTGGATATTTTACCTCAACCTCCCGACATCGAAAGAGCGCAAAGAATTTTCACTTCGAAATCTTAGAATCTGAATAAACCAAGATCAGTTTTGGTCTGCTTTCTTTGTTTCAAAGTTAAAGTCCAAATCATAAAATATGCAAAGAAGTAGAGATTATTTTTTTTTAATTGAAGGGTTCCGAGAATCGTTTTTATGAAGATTGCTCACGAGAAGTTTTGGACCTGTGGTCTAAATTCGTTCCAGCCATGAAGATAGCCTATGATAAGCGATTATTCCCATCACTTCACTCTGCAGCCCGATTAAAATTATTTCCCAAACATTCTACTCCACGTATTTTTCTGGACCCCAAAGTGGCATTCGGCAATGATAATTCTATTTCGGCTGCAGCCCAGGTCTGAATGTTTTTAGGTCTGCTGAATAATTGTGATTTTGGAATGAAAATAAATTTTGAAAATTTCTGATTTGCTTAAGATGGTCTTTGATCGATAGACCATTTAAAGAAGATGTGAACTTTTTGATCTGACTGATGAATGACTTTTCCGACATCTGTCTGGTCTACTGAGCGAATTAACACAGCGGACAGATTGTTAACCGGTTTGATTATTTGTTTTTATCCTCTTTTTTTTCATTATTTAAGTGATTGTTTTCATAGTTCATAAGGCCTTTCTCTTTTCTGTACAGAGCTGGGAGAGCTGAGTAGATAGATACATATTTTTTTTTCTAAAATAGTTTTCAAATAGTCGTGTTAGTTAAATGGAAAATGGCGCTGATTCTTCTTCATTAAAGATTACATAGGCATTTTTCTCTCTGCTTAATTTTATTGTTTTGACGTTTTCGGATATTGTTTCTGCATTCCTCAGCTTATTTTTAAGGAACTAGTATAAACATCTTTTGTCTCTGCAGGGCTTTCCTATTTTAGGGCATGTGTGTTCTTTTTTTGTAACTGGGGGAGAGGAATTAAGGAAAACCTTTAAAATCACCATTATAAAATGTGCAGCTCGCGGAGCCTGTCTCTTTTTTCACTTCTATGTGACGCAATTCCGCCTTTTTTGACGAATTTCGGGCTTTTCGGGGTGGTGGGAGGATTGGGGTTCGTTTTCAGTTGTAAGGTTAATTGTAGGATGAACTTTAGTTTACTTTATTGTATATTTTTTTCCCATTACGGAGTCCCGGAGCATGTATGTTTTTTATATGGTTATGTATATCACCGCCAGTTTTGATTAGGCCGCGCTTGAATGCATATATTTATGTGTTAAATACAGTCACATTTTTTATGGTAACTAAACAGATAAACCTTACAAGTTGGAATTTACGTGGTGGGAATCATCCTATTAAGCGAAAGAAGACTTTTAAAATCATTAATCGATTCCAACCTGATATAATTTTTGTTCAAGAAACGCATATCAAAACAGAATTTTTAAAATATGGAAGGGCCTTGAATTGCAGGCTACTTGTCAAAATAAAACAACGGGAGTATCTATTTTTATTAAATCTAATATTGTATTCATCCAAGAAGACATTGTGTCATATATTAATGGTAGATTTTTAATTGTTAAAAGAACAATTTGTAATAGAAATATTTTCTTAGTTAATGTATATGTACCTAATGTAGATGATCCTTCTTTTTTTAAAAAAATGTATTTGCTTTATTGCCGGATTTAAATGAATATATGCTGTTAATGGGTGTTGATTTCAACTGCTGTTTAAATCCTTTGATTGAAAAAGAATTCAAACAATCAGCGGCTCCCCAGTTGTTCTGCATCACTTATTAACTCCTTTTTAATTGATTTTGGCCTGCTTCAAATTTGGAGACGTTTACATCCTAATGATATTCTTTTTTTCACATGCCCCCACCTCTTTTACCTCCCTCCCTGTCCTTTCTGAAACATCTAAAACCCTGCACTCCAAGTAACCACTCCTGTCCCTGACCCATACAAGTCTCTGTAAAGGCCATCGCATCATATCTTCAAGTACTGGTCCTCGTTCTAAGCTCATCGGCTTTGTTCAGAACACTCCTTGGTTTAAAATAGACACATCTCAAACCTTCGGTCTGAGCGTGTCCCTTCTCTATCACTTGCCTATCTTCCCTCTCGCACTGTCTAAAAGCTCTCTCTATTTGTGAACCAACCTCCTCTTCCCTCGTCTCTTCAGTTCTGTTCCCACCCTTCAACAATTCTACATCGAACTGTCCCCTGTAGCCTCAGTGAACCTCCCAGCCAGGATATTGGTCCCCCTGCGATTCAAGTGCAAGCCATCCTTTCTGTACAGATCACACCTGCCTCAAAAGAGGTCCCAATGATCCAGAAATCTGAATATCGGCCAGATCCTCCAATCCTTCAGCCACACATTTATCCCCACCTCATTCTATTCCTATTTCCACTGTCGTGTGGCACAGACAGTAATCCCGAGATTGCCAGTTTTGCTGTCCTGCTCCTCAACATCCTTCCTAACTCCCTGTAGTCTGTTTTTAAGGACCTCTTCGCTTTTCCTCCTTTGTAATTGGTATCACGACTTCTGGCACTTCTCCCTCCCAGCGCAGGATATCTAGGGCGAGATCCGAAACATCCCGGACCCTGGCACCTAATAATTTTACAGGGAATCTTGCTGGAGCCTCCCTGATGATTTTTATCATGTGCCATGTAGAGGCGGTGTTGGGATTGAGAGCTGCAGGTCAGTTAGTAGCATTGAGTGGAAGGTAGAGATGAGGTCAAAGAACCCGCAACGGAAGTAAAGATGAGGCCATATTAATAAACACAATGACTCCGAATGGCAGAAGTGAGATTACTTCAGGGCAGGGTGTAGAACAGTCAGAACAGATGTGATTATAAATGTCACGGTTATTCATCCATTACAGAGATCTGGTTGAGAGGAGGGTGTCCGTGGGTGCAAAAAGAGGTTTGGGAGCTGTACTGATGATCAGGAGGAATGTCACAAGTTTGAGGTCATCCCAGAGACTCATCCCGTAAGACAATGTGGATAGAAATCGGGAATAAGAAAGGTGCAGTCACTGTGATGTGTAGACCTTCCAATAGCCAGAAAGTGAGAGGAAAAAATATGACAGCAGGTGATGGGCTGACATAAAAAACAATAGAGAAGCTATAGTGGGTGAATAATCTGCCCAGCATGACTGAGACTACCTTACCACCTGTGGTATGGACGGGGCATTATTTGTGAGGCGTGTTCAGGAAGGTTTCCAGAAACAGTATATAGATGGTCCGCCAGGGAGGGGACATATTTGGCATAGCATTGGGAAATGAGCCTAGCAAGATGATTGGAGATTCATTGGGAAAGATTTAAGAATGATAATGCAGGAAGTTTCCAGATGGTTGTTGATAAGGCTAAGAATCGATCTGAAGCTGGATGAATTAAAGTTTGTGGAAGACAAATTACTGCAGAACTGGACAGGAATCATTGAGAGTAGTCTGGAAGCTGATGTTACTGGATGGAGCTCATGTTAAGTGATGTCTGACATGCGAGAGTCACTTACTGTTCAGTCGGTCAGAATTCAGGACTTCTCTGTCCCTATGAGGAAGTTAGAGAAGGACGGGGACATTCAGGAACTGAGCGTGATGAGAA